>NC_080571.1:193985627-194305971 GCF_030247185.1 Malaya genurostris | reverse complement strand
CCTTATTACTAATATGCCACCCCACTCACTATCTGCAAAAAAATCGGAAAATTGTGGTTTTCCACAAATGACAAAGTCGCTTGCCACCAATCACCGGAAAAGTAGTAATAGCGTAGGAAGTATCGTGGATAAACGCATCATTCTTATTTCTTATCCAGTGTTTCCGCTCTTCCGCCGTACAGAACTGGTTTCCTACAGTGCACAACAGCTATAAAGTATACATTATAAGTCTTTCGCCATATACAGTCAATAAATTTCTTTTTAATGTTTTCTAGCTGTGGAAATAGAACCATCAATGTTATTTATGATATTTTACCCTCCTTCAACAATGTTATGTTCACTTTGGCCATATATTACAACCGCACCATCCGTATCGTTGACTCCTTTTTGTCGTCGCTGCCGTCGCCGTCGCTAAGCGCGCCCAAGTTCTGTGAGCTTCGTGTGGTCGTGTTTCCTTGTCCTTACTGAGCCCGAACTGATGCTTTAGCAGGCTAGTGCAGGGAAACGTTTTTACCTTGCCCCTTGACGGGTTCGGCCATAATGTAGGAGTTGAGATATTCCTCGAAGAAACTAATGAAACGAGGGATGGATTCATGGATGCACCCCAAAAACCGTTCTCGTTTATTCTCTGGCTTTCTCGGAGCTCTGTTTTAGTCGAGATTTATGGGCAATATATTTGTTCCGAAAAGCTTCCAAGTTGAACGTTTTCCCTCGGTGTGGTGTAAGCCCAGTTAAAGTAGGTGCGAGCCAATGTGTACACACAGCCATATATTTTTTCGCTTGCTTCTATTCCTCCCGAAATTGCTCTGCTGTCTTTCAATTCTTCCTTTCGGCATGAATATTGGGTGCTTCCGCCCAACATCCCGGCTGCCACTGTTGCTGATCTGCCATCCCGTACCGTTCGCCCAGGTCTCTTCCGATCGATGGGGATGAGATGAGTTGTGGGTGAAATCCATTGCTTCGTTCTTGGGAGTGGTTGAATCGAGGAGTAGTTTATGTTTGTGATATACAACATCGGCGCATATGCTACAGTATAATTTGTTATATAGAGCAAAGTAATTGCTGCTTTCCGTCTTATTTGCTCAATCATTATATGAACAAATGAGAAACGTTTTAATGATTAATATTATTGTTGTATTTAACCAAATTATTTCCACGACTGTAAAGAAATGCTATTTTCAAAAACCGTTCAATTTTCCTTCAAATAATGTACGATCGAACATCACCATGAGCATATGCACACTTCTTTTCCGTTAATCACTTTTCTAGCAAACCATCAAAGCAGTTGTACGTCAAACGGAAGGTAATAATGTGTCACATATCACTTTTTATGACAGGCATTTCATTTCCGATGTGTTCCGTAACTAAATGGTGTCGTCTTATTCCATAAACTATGTGGATTTCCCCCTTCTGACGGTGAACCTGTTACAGGTTCGGTTTTTCGGCCAGCCTGTTGTTGATGCTTCGGAGTGGTGCCTTACGAAAGACGAAACGACATCAAGGGTAGGATCAACAGAAGTACTCTCGGCAAACGAGTTTTGAAGGGTGACGAACTAAACTGAGTTTCCTGTCATGTTCTTTTTACGCCTTTATGAACTTGCGTCGGATTTCTTTGAGGTGTTGAAATGAAGAGGCTGTCAAATTTTTGCCTATATTCAGAGATTGCATCACACTTGATGCCAATATTATGCCAGTTTGTATATTTACTACGGAAAAATTACTCAATTATTTTTGATGTGGAACACATCTTTATTTTCTATATAGAGGAGCAAATCAGAAACTCAAGGAAAAATACACGTAGAAATGTGATCAGGTTTTAAACACTTACAACTCTGTATATTTTGTATCAAGTATTAATATTATTTCATCATTTGATAGGAAATATTTCTTAAATTTCGATTTGAATGTATGAAGCCACGTATTTTCAATTATATATGTTTGAAATTTTGATTAGTAGCTAGCAGTGTCCTGTTTTGTCTGCTAAAAATCTCCGGCATATCGGATTTCCCTGCTATATACGACGGTTTTGAAGGAGTAAGCGATATATCAAAGGGAAAGCATCGCTCTGATTGATCAATCTATGCAAAAGCAAAACTGTTGGAAGCACGCGTATCTATAAATAGAAGCGAAATTATAGCTAATGTTTCATCCTACGCGTAGCATGCTAGAGGTAGGTTGTTGCTAGACATCAAGACAAAAAGTGCCATAAAACGATTTGAAGCTTTAATTTGTATGCTCTGATCTTGCGTCATGCAAGCTCGGATGAAATTCCATGTTATGTCATTTCGCCTGAGAAATTGACAACTACCCAGGGTAAATTTTGAGTACTTAAGATTAATTTCTAATTTTTATAAGATGAGCTCCATTGATAATGAGAAAAAGTTTATCGCTTCTACCGAAATCGCAGAATGGTAATAATGGTAGAGAAACTTAACGCTATAAAATTAAGTGCTTGCATAAAAACTTGAACACAGGCCTGGCGAACAAAAGCTTAAATAACGAAATCCGTACCGCAAGTATATACAAAGATATAATTGCATACATTTGGGATATTGGTGTAATTTCGTCCGCTGTAATGTCGTTTTCGTTTTTAATTTGCACTACACCGGTGTAGCGAAAGCTGCACCGAAACCGTTCGTTTTTACCTATAGCACTACACCAGTGCTACACTTTTTCAGCACCGATACCACTGGTGTAGCACTCATCAAAAGTTTGGTGTAGCTCTGTGCATTGGAATTGTCTATTGAAGTTTATTTATGTTTTCTTCATTTTTGTTCGTTTATTTTTGACATGGTGTAGCACTGCACCGGTGTAATGCAGTTTAAAAAAAGTACTGGTGTGTAATATCAGAGACATAACTGGATGTCGTGAATACGAATAAAACTGACACGATTTCTTTACACTTTCGAATTTGAATTGACAGTTGATCGATTGTGTGAATTGCGAAACTTTCCCCCTTTTCACTACTAAAACGATTTTTGAAATAGATTATCTCATTTCGGCTTTGCATATTTCATTGATAGAATCTATCAAGATGCTGTACAGGATTCATTTCTGCCTTTTAGAAGGACCAAATTGTGGAATTATGTACGATATTTAGCACAGTTCGGGACATTTATCTCGAACGATTTTCGAACAGTAAAAAGTGCACGAAGCAAATCAAATTATTTTGAATTTTCACTAAACTGATGATTTCTACCTTCGATTTGCAAAGAAGTAATCTTAATAGTCCTTTAGATAACATTTAGAGCCATTAGAACGGAACCGGAAGGCAAATGAGAACTACGACCTGAGCGTTTAAGGTTTTTAACCACGCAGTAGGTGCGCTCTCCGATGCCGCTGTTTGAATACGTCTTCTCGCCCCGGCGTCTGCTTCCATCCAACGCACAAGAAGAAATAATCGATTTTCGACCACGGTTCCCCTTTAATAACCTTCAGTTTAAGATATGTGCCTGACTACCTCAAAATCGTCGTCCTTGCGCGACAAAAGCAAAGCAAAAGTAAAGAGTTTTCCGCGTTGTTTTAAAATTTTCAGAAAACTTAATTTTTGAGTTGTTTGTGGTTATCTCACACTGTTCAAAATATTATCCTAAATTCCTGATCATATTTTTGATGAAATGGTGAAAGAATTATGTTGCTACCATTAATACAAGTCGAGATATTCACGATTAAGTTCTGTTCATTCTTCCATATGGCTAATTTTGAAAAGGCGCCCCATAGTAAAGTAAGTCGTATTCACGACAAAACGAAAACGACATAAAATAAATACAAATCAAACAATGTTCCTAATCAAGATCAATC
The DNA here is from genome assembly GCF_030247185.1 of Malaya genurostris. NCBI lineage: Eukaryota > Metazoa > Arthropoda > Insecta > Diptera > Culicidae > Malaya > Malaya genurostris. The sequence goes on along the minus strand of NC_080571.1, from coordinate 194,302,170 downwards.
TGAGCAGACTCTCGTGCAATCGCGGATTCAAAAGTGTGACGATTGATTGAACTGTTTGATTGTAGATCATTAGAATTTTTTTGCATTGTTCCACATCAATTGCTCGAACAACCCGATGGGACTGATCCTTGTAGTTTTTGTTGTCAAACTGACAGATATTTGATAATTATAAAATGACATAACGAATGGGATTTAATTTGTATGGTTAGCGTCAATACGAATTCTGCAGACTTCTGAATATCGATGATAGCTCTCATTAGTTGATTGATTGTGTGAATTATGCAACCTTAATTCCTTCACTTCCCTAATTGTAACGGTTTACCTATACTAAAGTATGACTTATTCACGTCAACATATTGTAATACTCAATTAAATAAGGCGAAGCAAACGTGACCAAAAAAGAATATCCGGTTGCAGAACAGAACAGAAAGAAAATATAACAAATTCAATCAAATTGGAATTCCATTACTTTCAAGAATATCATTTGTGTTTAACAATTTCGAGAGCATTTTTCTCAAATACAAAGCTTCTGCTGCTGAGTATTATTGGACACAGTTGACTTTGGTTCGGTCCCAAAGGTGGATAAAGTGAAGCTAAAATCGGCTTACTCATGGTATCTGGCGAACGCCAGGCAATAATATCGTCCGACAAAAGAACTACAAATGACGTTAGCCAAATCAGTACAGCACAAATCAATACTAACCAAATGTAAGGCTCTTGTGTAAATACTGCGTTGATACACGTTTAACGGCCCAGAACTCAATTCTGAATCTGGAACTGAATTCAGAACCTAGAACTGATTTCCGAAACTGAGAACTGGACCTAACCCTGATGTGCAAGTTAGAATAAATAAAGCTTTTTTTTTATACAGGGTGATTTTTTAAGAGCTTGAGAACTTTTTTAAACAATAAAACGCATAAAATTTGCAAAATCTCATCGGTTCTTTATTTTAAACGTTAGATTGGTACATGACATTTACTTTTTGAAGATAATTTCATTTAAATGTTGACCGCGGCTGCGTCTTAGGTGGTCCATTCGGAAAGTCCAATTTTGGGCAACTTTTTCGAGCATTTCGGCCGGAATAGCCCGAATTTCTTCGGAAATGTTGTCTTCCAAAGCTGGAATAGTTACTGGCTTATTTCTGTAGCCTTTAGACTTGACGTAGCCCCACAAAAAATAGTCTAAAGGCGTCAAATCGCATGATCTTGGTGGCCAACTTACCGGTCCATTTCTTGAGATGAATTGTTCTCCGAAGTTTTCCCTCAAAATGGCCATAGAATCGCGTGCTGTGTGACATGTAGCGCCATCTTTTTTTTTTTTTTTTTTTTTTTTACAAGGTGAAATGCATTTACGCACGGAGTGTGGGACTCTCCACAGGACTACCCAACTGTTGATTGGAACTACCCACTAAAACACCTTGGATCTCCAACCCTACCTCCCCGGCACCACCGCTAGGTATTACTTCGGGGTGGAAGGCTATTGGTGCTCACAGCACCCTCCCCAGATTTATGCAGGATGGGGATCAGCATCCTGCTCTCAAGGGATCGACCAGTTGGATGACGAGGTCGGTCCAGTGATGCCGGCTGGAGGGTAACTTCCGGTTCACTGGCGCCTCGACGACCCAAAACTGATGCTACGTCGCGGAACTACTCGACTAGTCTCCGCCAAAAGATCTAGTCTACACCGACGGAGGGTTCCCCGACGAGGGAAGTCCTCCCGAACCGACGCTTACGGTACGCGTCTACGACCCGACCGAAAGGATGCCTAAGTCGATCCAATGATTCCGGATGTAGCGCCATCTTGTTGAAACCACATGTCAACCAAGTTCAGTTCTTCCATTTTTGGCAACAAAAAGTTTGTTAGCATCGAACGATAGCGATCGCCATTCACTGTAACGTTGCGTCCAACAGCATCTTTGAAAAAATACGGTCCAATGATTCCACCAGCGTACAAACCACACCAAACAGTGCATTTTTCGGGATGCATGGGCAGTTCTTGAACGGCTTCTGGTTGCTCTTCACTCCAAATGCGGCAATTTTGCTTATTTACGTAGCCATTCAACCAGAAATGAGCCTCATCGCTGAACAAAATTTGTCGATAAAAAAGCGGATTTTCCGAATGGACCACCTAAGACGCAGCCGCGGTCAACATTTAAATGAAATTATCTTCAAAAAGTAAATGTCATGTACCAATCTAACGTTTAAAATAAAGAACCGATGAGATTTTGCAAATTTTATGCGTTTTATTGTTTAAAAAAGTTCTCAAGCTATTAAAAAATCACCCTGTACATACCAAGTAGCAAGCGCCGGAATGCTAAAAAACTATCTCTGTGTTGGTCTTTTTCATTTGAATGAGGCGTTTTTATTACTATTATTCTTTTTTAATGTGGCACACATTTTTGTTTTCTATAAAGGGGTGAGCATCGTTCTCGAACGCAAAGTAGTCGATCGATGACTTTATTCAACCTCGTTTGGTACGAAATTTGTTTGGTGCACAAAACTAATCAAATTATTCTAGATTGGCGCTAAACTGATGATTTTGCAAAGAAGTAGTCTTGATAGTTCTTTAGATAACGTTTGGAGCCATTAGAAGGGCTGATTTCGCATAATGTTCGTTGCATTTGGCTCCAATGCGAACGAGCAGCAGCATGATGACGTAATCGATTTTCTTTGAAGAGAACCTGGTTCTGCGAACGTCCCGCAATCGATTCAATACTGAACTGAATTCTTGATACTGGAACTGAAACTGAACTCTGAACCTGAACCAACCGGAATGATGCATTTACTTTACTTCCTACTCAATCAATTGTAAGCTGCAACTGCAAATATATCAAGTGCTAACCTTTTCTACCTATCCAGATTCGAGAAAGGTGTCATTCTTTGATTCTCGTATGGCGTTTTCGTTTTTAATTTGCACTACACCGGTGCAGTGCTACACTGAGGCATGAATAAACGAACAAAAATGACGAAAACATAAACAGTAACCATTGACTACAATTAACGATTCCATTGCACAGAGCTACACCAAACTTTTGATGAGTGCTACACCAGAGGTATCGGTGCAGAAAAAGTGTAGCACTGGTGTAGTGCAATTGGTAAAAACGAACGACTTAGGTGCAGCTTTCGCTACACCGGTGTAGTGCAATTTAAAAACGAAAACGACAGTAGATACCAAACATTTCAGAAAACTTTAATTTTGAACTTTTTGTGATTATGTCATACAACAGAAAATGTTATCATAAATTGATGATCATATTTCCGATGGCATTCCAGATCGCTATTTACAAAAAATGGCGACAAGAGAAGCGAACGCACTGAGCCCACCATCCCCTGAAGAAGATGAGGTACATAAGGTAACGAAAATGTCAATTTTCCCAAATGCCAATAGCTTGCCATTACTCCCAACCAATCTTAAAGATACAAATTATCGGAAAGTGTGGAATAGATCAACTAATAACCAAGGGTGGGTCTAAACATTTATGGCTGGTGTGAAGTTTGCAAATTAAGCTTGTAATGTTAGACTGTGTGTAACAATATGGCCGCCGTTAGCTGGCACGCAATCTTAAAATATTGACTTTGGAAAAATGTAAAGAAAAATCTACAACGTAACGTAGGCTCGGCCCAAACATTGCATCAAAACGATGTTGGATGATAAATGTTCAGCTATGAGCATAATTGATTTGGATAACCAACACATCCGTGCTGTTTTTGCATATCTTTAACTTCATTTACAGAAGGTCTAACATGACGCATGAAGCCAATGGTGATTGATGATGATTGCGGGAACACCATTCCTCCATACAGGAAGTGGAAACGCACTCTACTAGCGATCGATTACTACTGATTACTAATTCTACTGATTTATTTTTGAGTACTATTCATTCATTTGCCATATGAGATTTCATCTCGAACAAAATAACACAGATTTTTCATAGTTGTTCAATATTCGACTTGATTTTATGACGCGTCTGCAAAGTTTGTTGAAATAAAAAGCAAAAGGAGTGTAATACCAAGATTTTGAAGTACACTGGCAGGTATAAAGTTGACGCTACCTGCAAAACATTTATTAATAGCGCACCGAAGCTGATGCTCCAAACGCAGTGATTAAGTAGCGACTTTTACATTGCCATATATTAAATTCCACATTCTTCCAATTAAACGAAATCCTACACAGTAGCATTAAATATCCTGAGATGATTGAGTGATTTTCTTAAACTATACTGACCATCGTCATTTCCGCCATTTGCTTGTGTTGTCCAACGTGCGACATATTGAAAATGTCGTCCAACTAATCATCATAGTAATGAATACAGTGGTACTGGCAGCCGACACCAGTCACCCAAACAACACTGTCTCGAGATTATGCTAATCGGAGCTAAGCCGTTTGCTCGTAATAGGGCGAACCATTAATGCCATCACCGTTTCCATCAACATTGCCACTAAAGTTACAGTCATGCCCGAAAAGCTGGTTGGCAGGCCATGAAAGAGCATACTTTCACGTCACGAAACGAGGGGTTAATCAATTATTATGATTGATGAGATAGCATAAAGGCAGGGAAATTGCTTTTATAATTAGCAGGATTTTTCCTTCCTTCTTCCTGCGTACCGCAGGTCGGCAGGGGACCGCATGCTTGACAAAGTGAGAATTTTCTCAACAGCTTCTTTTAGCAAACAAACCGTAAGGACAACGTCACAAATTCGTTCAGTGGGAAAGGAAAGGGAGGGGATCCATCAATCCTACAAGAAGGCCGAATAACATACCTCCGACGACGATGACGAATTAAACAAAAAGATGAAGAAGTAAGTGTTATGGATGGTACCCGTCATGATTAAGTGAAATTTTATATACCCACCGAGTTGACAGCGAGCACCGTGGCGTGGCAGCTGGTCACCCCTCGAAATGTTAGGTAGATGTCGGTTGAACGAGGGAAAACTTTGACAGTGAAAAACGACAGGAAAATGAGTTAAAGTGACGCTTTAGCCTGGCTCCATCATCGCCTCGAAGTAGACGAAGAATGTGCTTGGGAAGGGAAGCAGAATCGATTGTTAAAATGTCAACCGATATTATTTTCGGTCTATCCTGAGTGAAATGTCTTTGTTTTCACGCTGTGATGTATGATGCTGATTTCGTACAGGAAATACTGGTTGACGATGCAAACGGCGAGGGAGAAGGCTTCTAAAGTGGCTAAATCAAAACAATGCCATTTTTTTTGTCTGACAGCTTTCAACAGGAGCGTTTATGATGAATTACTTCCACAAGCTCTTCTATATCTTGTACCAGATGAAGATTGATGAGTTTCCTGGTGGAAGAGGATTACGGTACGGTACTGGCTGAGAAACTGGAATGATTAGACGACGTAGGAAGACTACAGGTGGAGTAACCTAGTTCAATCTGTTTCAATGTTGTCGGTATATATTTATTTTCGTCGCAATATTTTATAAGCTTAATATCCGACTAAATTATTTTAGATTTTATGACACGCTTCAACTATACGGCTCTGTGATATGTTCATTATCTCACAAGTAATTTATATTTCGAAGTCGTAGTTTGAAACGACAGATCTGTTGATACGAAATATTATTTGAATGAGCCTTGAAACATCAACTTTTTATTTATTACTCTTATCGATAAATGTATTATCCATTTCGATTTTTTACATACAAAAATATGTTTTCTATTGTCCTCAAACATACATCCACGAATGAATTTTTGTGGCATTTCTGGTTCATTAACAGTGAAAAAAAACCTGACAATTTCTTCTACCGTCTCAAAAAGTGCCCGCTGACGTATGGAGTACCGTATCTGAATCGGCAGTTCGGAAATTAAGTGAGCTTATACATGAATATAACGTGTTGTACTGGATAAAAAATATGCATAAGCGATTTTTCGCATATAAAAATATATATTTGTTCATGTGTGATTGTTTCATGTGTCGAAATGAGACTAGCAATTTTCGCTCCACCTTTTTTTGATTTCGTTGTTGGTACACTCGAACTGCGTCCATATGATGTATGTTCCCTAAACCATATGCGCCTGTACCTTAAGCTTGTAGCTTTCGAAAAGTATGCAACATTCTGAGGGAAAATATACAATTCAATCGTTCAAGCTTCAACTTTTCTATGCCATGCTTATAGAATGATTCATACTTGGTCTCTAAAATAATATTCAGTTGCAGCGATAACGTTATCATTCAAGCCAAATATTATTCTCTGGAACATAGTTTTAGATCACCAATGATTCAGTGGTCGCTGGGAGCTAGAACTGGAGAATATGGAAGATGAAGAAGCAGATAGCAGTCCAATTCGTACGATTGTTTCCAATGACTTGTGGCACGGTGCATTGTCTTGGTGACAGGCGATTTTTACTCTTCTTCATATAAGGTCACTTGTTTCCTAATTTACTTTTCAAACGCATCAAAAACTCAATGCAGTAGTTTCTATTGACGGTTCCTCCTTTTTCAAAATAGTCGACAAAAGCTATGCCTCCACCTATTGCATTTAAAAAAATAAAAATAAGTAAAATGGTGGATCCATGTTTCGTCCACTGGTTCATACCACCGCAAAAAAATCCGGTTTATTGTGACTAAACAGGGTCAAACAGCTTGTAATCATCTCAGCAATCTCACGATTTTTGACTTTGCGGTCATCCATCACGATTTGGAAAACTTGTCTAATATTTTCAAGATTGACTGCTTTACCTGTGCGTTCCGCAACACGTGGGAATCCCTGGTTTGAATAATTGACTAACATATTTTTTTTATTCAATTATATAATAATTAAGGCACACTGCTTAAGCTCTAAGATGCCAAGGGCTTTTACTAATTTTAATTAACGACTAATTTAAAACTAGGGTCATGCACGACTACGGATTCCCGGACAAACTGATACGATTGGTCAAGGCTACGATGGATCGAGTTATGTGCGTTGTTCGTGTATCGGGGATAAACTCGAGTCCCTTCGAAACTCGCAGAGGGCTACGGCAAGGTGATGGCCTTTCGTGTCTGCCATTCAACATTGCTTTGGAGGGTGTGATAAGAAGAGCGAGGATAGACACGAGTGACACGATTTTCAGAAAGTCCGTCCAGCTACTTGGTTTCGCTGATGATATTGACATTATAGCACGCAACTTTGAGAAGATGGAAGATACGTACATCGGACTAAAAGTTGAGGCCAAGCGGATCGGACTAGACATCAATGTGTCAAAGACAAAGTACATAAAATGCAGGGGCTCGAGAGAAGATAATGGCAGCCACCCATTACGAGTTCTGATTGGTGGGGATGAAATCGAAATGGTCGACGAGTTCGTGTACTTGAGCTCACTGGTAACTGCCGATAATGACACCAGCAGAGAAATTCGTAGACGCATATTGTCAGGAAATCGTGCTTACTTTGGACTGCGCAGGACGCTTCGATCGAGCAAAATTCGCCGTCGTACGAAGTTAACTATTTTCAAAACGCTGATTAGGCCGGTTATCCTCTACGGGCACGAGTTCTGGACAATGCTTGCGGAGGATCAACGCGCACTAGGTGTTTTTGAACGGAAGGTGTTGCGAACCAACTTCGGTGGAGTGCGGATGGAAGACGGTACGTGGAGAAGGTGAATGAACCCAGCTGCACCAGTTGCTGGGAGGACCAACCCTCGTCCAAACGGCCAAGGTCGGGCGGTTACGGTGGACCTGGCATGTTGTTAGAATATCGAAGAAAACCCCGGTTAAAATGATTCTCGATAATAATCCAACCGGTATAAGAAGAAGAGGCGCACAGCGGGCAAGATAGATCGATCAAATTGAGGACGACCTTCGGACCCTTCGCAGCTACCGAGGCTGGCGGCGAACAGCCGCGAATCGAGTTGAATGGAGACGCCTCCTGTATACAGCAGAGACCCGCGTGGTCTACGACTGAAAGAGTAAGAGTAAGTTAAAACTAGGGTTGTGTCATTAGGTAATGTCGTATTGGGGTCGCAGTGGTTGACTTTGGCAGATCCAGCCTTCAGCTGGCGATCGCCACCGGCCGGTGGATTGAATATATCATGAGAGTCTTCCAGATGACGTTGGTATCATTGTTAATCTATGTTGGCCGCATCCTTCGGTCCGTGCGGGTCCGCGGGAAACACCCCCAGGCTACAAATACCCGGCGGGTGACCCGCAAGTTGTTGATAAACTAGAGCGGCCTTCCGTGGGCGATGATGGTGTTGTTACGGAAGAAAATGAAAAAAATATACAGAAGTAAATCTTGCAGAAAACGGAGTAAAAGGGGATATGGGAATGAAATGACTAAAGACGACAGAGATCGACAGACACATTAGCACTGATAAAAGAAACTTATAAAATGAAAACCGACAGATTGCTTTTTTCAGTTTATTGATATTTTGCAGAAGACAATAACTACCACATTTGAATAATTGGAAGATCCTACGAAAAGTTAGTGTTACTGATAAACTTATGTTTAGAAAAAAATATTTATTTATTTATTTATTTACATGTAATCAACAGACAATGTGTAGTCCCAATGATTAAAAACTATTCCTATTTCTGAGTATGTTTAAAAGATTCGTTTGAATTCTGCTACGCGTAATGTGAAAATCGAATCCGGCAGATACTCGGTTGAAAGTTCGTTGTAGACCAATAATAGTACGGCTAAGAGGCAATCGAAAAAAAAACGTTATTCCGAAGAGCTCTACTGCGTACATTTAAAGAAATTTCGCTGAGGAATGCAGGGCAGTCTATGTTGTTGTTCAACATGTCGGCGATCGACATAGCACGGGACAAATCACGTCGAATGCCAAGGGTGTCGAGTCCAATCAATAATCCACGGCTTTCGTAGCTAGGCAGCTCGTAAGGGTTATTCCAAGGTAGCTGTCGAACAGCAAAACGGACGAATCTGCGCTGTATTGATTCTATTCGGTGGGAGCCGTTAAGGTAATATGGGTTCCATATCGTAGAGCAGTACTCGAGCGTTGTGCGAATGAGTGAGCAATATAGAGACTTTAAACAGTAAATTTCTGTGAAATGTTTTGCTATTCTCATTACAAATCCTAAACTACGAGATTTCTTTGCTACAATAAAGTTGATATGCTGCTTGAAAGACAATGGCTTGTCTAGAATTACACCGAGATCCTTAATACATGTGGTTCTGTTGATCACTACTTCATCAAGGCAGTAGTTGTATCTTATAGGAACTTTTTTGCGCGTGAAAGTGATTATTGAGCATTTGTCAATGTTCAAAACCATTCGATTTACCTCACATCACTTTGAAACTATTTCAAGTTGTTGTTGGAGGAAAAAACAGCATCCTCGTTACTTCGAACTATTAGGAATAACTTGAGATCATCAGCGAAACATAAGCGTGGACATTTCAGAGAAAAATTCACATCGTTAAAATACAGCAGGAAGATCAGGGGTAAGAGATGGCTGCCTTGTGGAATCCCAAAAGAAGCGATGAACTCTTTGGATACAGAGTCATTTATCTTGATTGCTATGCTTCAATTAGAAAGCGTTTTATACTACTTATCTTATACTAACCATACACTTCCTATCTGTATTTCAGATGTCCTCGAGAAAATAACATCTAAAATCAAAACAAAAATATAATCCTTCTCATAATGAGTCAGAAATATTATTGGAATTGATGGTCGTGCGAGCGGAAATGCAGATCTTCTCTCTACTCGACAGTAATTTCGACTGAGCAGTCACAAATCGCTTCCATGTGATTGTATTTCATCCTGCTACCCTCAACCAACATATCCTTTGGCGGTAGAATCACGGTCCCTCATGCGTCACGTCAGCTATAATTTTCCGCCCAATCAATCACTGACGGTGACATTTTTGTCATCTATGGGGGGTTGCCCACCACACTTGTCTGATCTGTTCGCTCGACAGTGTTGACAGGGTTATTCCTTCACTGCGCTCCACTGATGATGGAAAATGAAAAGTGGATGCATCCGCGGATTAGCATAGACAGATAATTATTCCATAATACCCGCTCTGACAGCGAACTCGACGGGGGTTGCAACATCATAAATTACATTCCACCTACCGTAAGGATGATATATACAAGATTTTGTTTTGATTTATTTACCGTAATTTTATATTCACATTTCTGGTGCTTTCAACCGCCATGCCACAGAAAAACATGAGAACAGCAGGGCAGCGAGCTACCACCCACTTAGGGAGGGTGGAAACATTTCCGCTCAGCAGCTGGAAGGAAACGGAAAATTCGCCCTTTTTCGCATGTTGCTCTCTTCCTTTTGACGTAGCCCTTTGCACTTTATCATGTTGGCTTCCATCCGGACGAGAACGATTGCTAGATAATATATATTATTAGCATGAATTATTGTGAAATGTTGTTACCATGTCTGATTTATGATGATAGCGCAGTGGAAGTGGAAACAAGTGGATTTTCAGCCATTGCGGTATTATTTAAGTTCACGAAAGATCTGTCAGTGTGTCAACAAGTTCAATGAAACATTATCAAAACGACAAGTTCACGAGCATCATAATTTGTATAAAACTAAATTGCTGATGTTGATCTAATACAAAATGCACTGATGCGGTAATTTCAAAAGAAGGTATTCGGAAGAAGGAAATTAAGAAGAAAGTTCCGATGCACAATATACCCGAATAGATTTTAATTCTTAATCAAAAAATTAGAGGGTTGTATTCAAGACACGATCGAGCACAATAACGTATTCAAACGATACATGTAAAACCGCAGGTAAACTTACCTTGAGTTTATCTTTGATACTATATGATATTGCATCTAATTGAACTGTATATGTGAGCCTGTGGAACTCATTTATACTACTAAACCGAGGAGGCCGCTTTTAGATAAGTTTCAGAATTTAATTTTGAATCTTTTGAAGCGTTTAATTCCTGGTGAGACAACAACTTGTTCAGTCACATATAATGAAGAAGAAGTATCTATGATTATCGTCATCACACAACTTTATACTGAATCCATTTTCGCGCCACCGTTTTGTTCGTATGGGAATGGAGATTTAAGTATGCAAACCGATCCGTTGACAAATTAAAACATTTTCAAGCTTACAATATTGAAGCTTTGGAATCATTTAAATTAGGATAATCCATTAACAAATCATCGAGGTATGCAATTGAGATATTCAAATAACGTCATCTCATAAGTTTAAGTTAAATGTTTCCGAATCGATTGGTTGTTGAATTATATAAATCCATCAACAAATGACTAAGTTATAAGCGTTCAAAATTATGACAGAAAAATGTTACGCGATTAGTTTTGCATGTTTTAAATTGACACCCAGCCTCGGGAAACGAAGTGTAAGGCATTTTTAATGGCAAAATCGACCAAAAATTTGCTAAATACAAGGGATATTTCAAAAGAATCGGTAACCACGCTAATTCGGTTCTTCAATAGCTAGATGATATATAAGATACTCAAGCGAACACGGTGTTGCGCAGACAACAGGAAATTTCACCAACACATAATGCAAAAGCGACAATCCAGCGAGCGAACGCATACACAATCCAGTAATCAGCTCACTGGACGAGCTACTTGTTTCATTCACAGTCAAACATCAACTAGGCAAAGAAATGCATAAATATCTGTTTATTAATCTTATTTTTGTGTATTACATCAACATTTTACAGTACAAGTGTTTTGACCCTTTGGCCTTTCATCTTTGTTGTTCATACGATTCGTTATTAATATTAGGTGTTTTAGTTACTCTTGTTTTACATACTAATGTTTAATCATAATATTTATTTGAATTATTTATAAAATGTCTACCTACTTATAACTATCCTTAACCTAATACGTACAAATTTTGAATTATTTGTATTTCAGAGATTGAGCACCTCTCTTCAAATTTCGTGCAGTATTGTTCGAATTTTTGTTCTAGTATATCCAGTGAGGCCATCTTATGTACTTCACTAGTTCTTGTCCAAGGGGGTAGATTTAGAATCATCTTTAAGATCTTACTTTGAATGCGCTGAAGCCTAAGTTTGTGTGTTCGTGCACAGCCCCGCCAAACAGGGATTGCGTATTCAATTGCGGGGTAGATGATTTGTTTATAGACAGCCATCTGATTCTTCAGGCATAGTTTAGATGTTCTACAAATCAGCGGATACAGAGACCTAATGAGTATGCTGCATTTTTGAACGATTTTGTCAACATGTGACCTGAATATCAGATGTCTGTCAAAGGTGAGTCCTAGATAGATAACTTCATCGGACCATTGAATGACCTCATCACCGAATCGTATTCTGCATTCGTCGGATGGAACAAGTTTTGGAGATCTTGAATGTGGAAACAAGATGACCTGAGTTTTTGCTGCATTGATCACAATTTTCCAGCTTGTAAAATATTCCGTTAAAGCGTCCAGACCTGTCTGTAGTTTATTTTTCAGAGCATTAATGACACGACCTTTGTAAAGAATGGCAGTATCATCAGCAAATTGTGACAGAGCACCACCACCTGGAAGAGGTGGGATGTCTGATGTGAAAATGTTGTATAGAATGGGACCTAGGATACTTCCCTGGGGTACACCAGCAGGAATAGTAAATCTTTCTGAAAGTGCATTATTCAGAGAAACCTGGAATGCTGTATCTGCAAGATAATTTTTGATAATTTTAATAAGATACATGGGAAAATTATACCGATGCAGTTTGAACACCAGTCCATCGTGCCACACATTATCGAATGCCTTTTCAATATCCAATATTGCCATGGCAGTCGTTTTGGACACTGATTTGTTTTGCTGGATGACGTTGTTAACCCTTGTGAGCTGGTGGATGGTGGATCTTCCTTTCCGGAACCCAAACTGTTCTTCCAGAAATATATCCTGTTCATCTGCGAAAGCAAGAATTCGGCTTTGTATTGACTTTTCAAACAGCTTGGATAGGGCAGAGAGTAAGCTGATGGGCCGATAGCTCTTGGAAAAGGAAGGATCTTTCCCCGGTTTCAAAACGGATAACTTTAGCTAACTTCCACTTTGAAGGGAAGTAACCAAGCTCCCAGCACCTGTTAAAAAGTTTAGCTAAGAAGACAAATGAGCGAATACTCAAATGTTTCAGCTCAATGTTGAATGTGTTGTCGAAACCGGGGGCCTTCATATTTTTGGATTTTTTCACAATAGCCATCAGCTCATTCGCAGTGACTCTACTTTCCTCAGGAACTAAGCTGTCTGATTGGTCAACCTCAGCTACGCTATCAGCAACGGCTCTTTCATGTGGACTAACAATGTTGAGTCCTAAATTGTGAGAACACACAAACTGATTGCCTAGCGCATTTGCCTTCTCTACTGGTGTGATTAAAGGTATTCCTTCAGCTGCGTCCTGGGGTGGCAGCAAAGAAGGAATAGGCTTCGGTTTTTTCTTAAGCACCTTCGTTAAGGACCAGAAGGGCTTTGAATGTGGGAGAATTTCTTGAAGCTTTTGCTGGAAGTTCCTGTTGCGAAGCTCAGATATCCTTTCCTGGATTATCCTAGTTAAGTTGTTATAAGTAGTCTTCCTATCTAGGATGCCAGTTCGTTGATACTGCCTCCGGTAGATATTTCGAAGTCGGATGAGTTTCTTGGTGACACTGTCGATTTGAAGAGAGGAACTCGGCATATGTTGTACTGGAACCGTCCTATCACGAGCGACTGTGATTGAATGCTGGAAGGAAGATAGGGCTGCATCGATTTCCATCGGGGAATCAAGTGGCAAATCGATATTAATAAGTTGGTCGGCGATATGTTGAAATTGGACCCAATCGGTGCGATAATAGTTCCTCCGAGGTTGAATAGGCACTGTTTCTGGTGAAGATCCCAACGTCAATATTACTGGAAAGTGGTCGGAAGAGAGCTCGTTGAAGACAACCGGAGAGCTGTCTATGGCGATGTTGCTGATGAATATATCCAAAATGGAATGAACTCCCGATCTGGAAAGTCGCGTTGGTTGATCCGGAGCGAAGATGTTGTATTGTCCAGCTTCGTAATCTTCGGCAAGTACGAATCCGTTTCGATTCTGTCTTCTGTTTCCCCACAGCTCATGCCGTGCGTTCAGGTCCCCAGCAATGATGAATTTGTTCTGTCGTCGAGTGAGCATAGCCAGATCTCGCTTCAATGATGCACACGTACCATCTCGAAGATTGGTTTGTTTGGGGCAGTACGCTGCAATGATGATGATGGGTCCCATCGTCGTTGTAATCTCAATTCCGATGGCTTCTATGAGTTGCAATTTAAAGGCTGACAGAAGCCTGTGCTGAATGGATCGTTTAACGGCAATGGCAACTCCCCCTCCTCTGGTAGTTATCCTGTCGAGCCTGTGAATCCTGTAATTGGAAATAAAAATAGAAATTTCAGGTTTAAGATGAGTTTCAGTTAAAATAGCAATATCGGCATTCTTCTCTTGAAGAAAGTCGGACAATTCAGCAGTTTTGCTCCTGAGTGAGCAAGCATTCCAATTTACTATAACCAACTCATTATATTGCATATTCGATGATGAATTTGCCTAAGGCGTTGATTTGATCTAACCGCGTTCTGCAGTTTCGTAGTTTTGTTGTCATTGTTTCAAAAATGACGATCAGTTGTTCAGCAGAGAATAAATCACCAGAGTCATCCTTTGCTTGTGGTTGATTATAGCCCCATCCAGGAGGGATTCTTGAGGAAGATTCTTTTTGGGATCCAGAGGCTGAAGTCTTTGGATTGCTGCGAGGAAGTGGTGGCAAATTCGGAATATCCCTCTTCGGTGGGAGCCGTGGGAAATTAATTTCATCCTTCTGTGGAACATTCTTGTGCGTTGATTGTTTACGGGATGCCTGTTGTCGAATTTTTGTGAACTCAGCACGTTTGGGACACGATTTGCTAGTAGATGGATGGTCGCCGTCACAGTTTACACATTTTACAGCGATGTCATCTAGTAGGCAATCGTTGGTATTGTGTGATTCGGCACATTTCCCGCACCGACTTTTCATGTGGCAATTCCTCGCTCCATGGCCGTAGTTCAAACAGTTCGTGCACTGTGTGACATCCCGATGTACCGGTTTATACTTTTGCCATTCGATGATTATGTGAAATAACGATTTAATCGTTTTCAGTTGACTCATGGTGATGGAGCCCTTCTCCAGATGAATCA
Organism: Malaya genurostris; assembly: GCF_030247185.1. Classification (NCBI taxonomy): domain Eukaryota; kingdom Metazoa; phylum Arthropoda; class Insecta; order Diptera; family Culicidae; genus Malaya; species Malaya genurostris. The sequence goes on along the minus strand of NC_080571.1, from coordinate 194,287,079 downwards.
GGTACAGTTGATCTCTAAACTTTTTGTCCGTATTATGGCGCTTCATTTTAAATACCATCAAAGGCTTTAGTCCAGCCTCCGACAGTGCCTGCTTTAGTTCGGCTTCCATCATGTCGGGTAGTCCTCGAATTACAACCTTCATAGGTTTGTTGGCGGCAATATCGTGTGTGAAGTATTCCGCTTTTGTCTGCTTCAGATAACATTCCACTCCTTTGTAGTGGTTCAAAGCCGGAACAGTTATTTTGTAGCCTTCAGTACATAAACGGATTGTTGCCTGTAGTCCTTTGCTGATCAGTGTGTTGAAATCCGAGCGTAGAGTTGGTGGGAAGCCCTTCAGGTAGAAAGGCGGCATTTTTTCCTTCTTCTGCAGTTCCTCTTCGACATCTACTGGCAGATCAGCATATTGGTTTTTACTCAGCAAACGGTCGTTTACCTGTACATCACTTGGCTTCAGACGCTTAGCATCCTTTGGATCCTTCTCGGATCTATGGCGGTTTTTACCCATAGCTTGGGTAGGTAGACAACTGCGAATAAAAAATAAAGCAAAATCGAAATTAGTCGTAGTAGGTTATTCGTCTATCCACATCGAGTGTTAGATGACGAATAGGCAAAGAAATATTGTGCAGCCTATATTTATAGATTTCTCTTCATACTACGCATAACGTTGCGGTGTTTTTTATGCATGACGCAAAGCCTCCTATGCCGAACAAGAAGTTGACGTCATTTTGCACAACGGGGATTGGTGGATGAAAACATAGGTCGATTCTAACCATTTTTTCAATAGTATGCTATTGAAATACTGAAACGACGTCGTCATACATGTTTAAGTTAAAAGTTTCCGAATCGATTGGTTGTTAAATTATAACAATCCATCAACAAATGACCGAGTTATTAACGTTCAAAATTATGACACAAAAAGGTTACGCGACTATTTTTGAAACTTTTAATTGACACCCGGCCCCATATAGTGAAGAGTAAGGCATTTTTAATGCCAAAAAAATGAAAAAATGAGTAATATGTAGCAAATGTGTCAGTAAGTAATTTGAATCACAATATTTGAAAAAATCCACATTCTTGCAGCTTAAAAGTACACGAAGAATTTGATGATACATTTAAATTTGATGATTTCGAGCGAACTCTCTCGTTGTTTAAAAGCTGAAAAAGTTGTGTCGGTTAACCACCGTGCACCGATTTCGATATTATTTCATTCGTTTTCTATGCGTGCATTCACACCTATCCGGCACAGTGCCGTTTCAGTGCAGCTCGCCGTTAGTGTAGCGTCCGTTCGGTAAACTGAAGTTCGTCGTCACCGATATTTTGTTTTCTTTTCACTGCTGTGCCGGAACGCAAACCGAATGGAAGAGTTCCTACAAAAAAAATTAGAGGGTTGTATTCAAGACACGACCGAGCACAATAACATTAAAAATGAAACGTTTCTAGGGTCTTCATAATTAATACAAAAATAAAGATGATAATGATGATGACACACTAGACTAAAAACATATTCAATTGACTAATTACAAACTTGCTCTAGTTTAAGCGCTGAGATTGTTAGCGAATGATAAAATTGACAATTAGAATCTTTCTTGATTATTGATTCTATTCAATTTTGATCCCTTTCCACAAATTTTTACACTGTTAAGTTTTTGAATAACGTCCTTTAACTAGAAGTCAATTATGATGAATTCAAAGTTACTCGAAAGCTCAATTTTAGATACAAACAACCTAAACATTTAAACCTGAACAAATAAAACTTTTATTTTATGATAATAATTTTCGAGAAACGTACAAACTTATTAATTTTATAAACAGTTAATCGATCCAAGAAAAGATTTTATTTATTTTAACGAAAGACGTTGTACCGGTACACTCAGTAATAGTGTAATTTTATTAATCCTTCTTCAAAATCGTCAATAATCTTCGGAAAATGTCGGTAAATAATATGGCAACAATACGAGGAAGGAAGCATGTGAAACAGTCCGCATAAAATATTTAGTTACTTACATTGATTTTCGCTTTTAGGAATATACGGAATGGATACGCAACAAAATTCCGAAATTTTGTTAATATTGTAACTTGATGTTATTAACATATTAATGAACATTGTCATAGTTACAACGCGTGTAGTCATCAGACGTTTATTGTTTTGAAGTAAATAATAATTAAACTTAAACTGGCGGTTAACCAAATTCTACGAGGGTTCGTATTCAAACGATACATGTAAAACCGCAGGTAAACTTACCTTGAGTTTATCTTTGATACTATATGATATTGCATCTAATTGAACTGTATATGTGAGCCTGTGGAACTCATTTATACTACTAAACCGAGGAGGCCGCTTTTAGATAAGTTTCAGAATTTAATTTTGAATCTTTTGAAGCGTTTAATTCCTGGTGAGACAACAACTTGTTCAGTCACATATAATGAAGAAGAAGTATCTATGATTATCGTCATCACACAACTTTATACTGAATCCATTTTCGCGCCACCGTTTTGTTCGTATGGGAATGGAGATTTAAGTATGCAAACCGATCCGTTGACAACTTTAAACATTTTTATTCTTACAATATTGAAACTTTGGAATCATTTAAGTTAGGAAAATCCATTAACAAATCATCGAGGAACAAGCGCTGCAAATTAGATCCGAAAAATCTATCGCCGATAATTCTAAATTGGCCTGATAGTTACCAGAGAACCAAAATAAAATACTCAATTCAAACCAATTTTTCAATGGTATGCAATTGAAATATTCAAATGACGTTGTCTCATAAGTTTAAGTTAAATTTTTCCGAATCGATTGTTTGTTGAGTTATATAAATCCATCAACAAATGACTGACTAATAAGCGTTCAAAAGTATGACAGAAAAATGTTACGCGATTAGTTTTGCATGTTTTAAATTGACACCCAGCCTCGGGAAGCGAAGTGTAAAGCATTTTTAATGGTAAAATCGGCCCAAAATTTGCTAAATACATGGGATATTTTAAAAGAATCGGTAACCACGCTGATTCGGTTCTTCAATAGCTAGATGATATATAAGATACTCAAGCGAGCACGGTGTTGCACAGACAACAGGAAATTTCACCAACACATAATGCAAAAGCGACAATCCATCAAGTGAACGCATATACAATCCAGTCGTCAGCTCACCGGACGAGCTACTTGTTTCATTCACAGTCAAACATCAACTAGGCAAAGAAATATTGTGCAGCCTATATTTATAGATTTCTCTTCATACTACGCAGAACGATGTGGTGTTTTTTATGCATGACGCAAAGCCTCCTATGCCGAACAAGAAGTTGACGTCATTTTCTACAACAGGGATTGGTGGATGAAAACATAGGTCGATTCCAACCATTTTTTCAATAGTATGCTATTGAAATACTGAAACGACGTCGGCATACTTGTTTAAGTTAAAAGTTTCCGGATCGATTGGTTGTTAAATTATAACAATCCATCAACAAATGACCGAGTTATTAACGTTCAAAATTATGACACAAAAAGGTTACGCGACTATTTTTGAAACTTTTAATTGACACCCGGCCCCATATAGTGAAGAGTAAGGCATTTTTAATGCCAAAATTATGTTGTTGCGTTAAGTATAACAAGAGATATTCACGATCAAAAACTCATCACTCTCCCAGAGGGTAAATTTTGAAAAGGCGCCCCATAGTAATGTAAGTCGTATTCACGACAAAAAACCGTCTAACTAAATCTTCATAATTTTGAGTCACAGGACTAATTCTGCATCAAATGATCGTAAATTATAAGCCGAGTAAAGTCTAGATACACAAGAACTAAAAATTTACTTAAGAGATTCTGGTTCTATCTGTGGTCAGAAGCGAGATAATCGTTCATTGTCCCAATTAGTCGAAAAAAACAAATGATCCGGGATACCTTATTGCCGGATTCCTAATTCACGTTCCCTGTGTTGTAAAAGACTTCACTGTAAAATGTTCGGTGTTCAGAGCTTGAGCTTGAGCCACCACTCCTGGTTGCTACTCCGTTACTGATCGGGGTTAGCTGAAATTGTACAGGGAGTTTCTAGATGATCCGACCTGGGACTGATAAATCATCCTTCAATGTAGTGCAACACTTGTTGTTACTAGAGGCCGTATATACTACTGCGCACTCCACATGTGTCACGGGAGAAGGATATTTGTTAGTAACTCAATTGACTCAATTTTCTCGGAGATGACTCAACCGTTTTCTACAAACTCAGATTCATACGAAAAGTCGTTTTCTCCCAAACATGGTTCCAAAATTAGGTTTCGATCCGACTTCTGGTTCCGGAACTACAGGATGATATGTGAAACGAAATTAAAATTGTGTAACTCATTTTTCTTGTAGATGGCTGAACCGATCTAAGATTCAAACGAAATCTAAGATGCAAATGATAAGTTTTAAGATTCTATAAAACATCTTGCCTTTCAGTCAGATCCAACTTCCGGTTTAGGGGATACATGGTGATCAGTATAAAAATGTCCATTTCACATAGATTAATGAGGTTTTTCGGGTCTGCTGATTTAAATAGTCGACAACCGAATAAACTTATTTCAGTTTTAACGGTATTCAATTCTCGATCCGGAAGACACCTCAAAATTTAACTCGCACTACAACTTCTTACAGATGTCTACACTGATTTTCAAACATTTTGAATCGAATGTGAACTATACAGCTCGTCAGGTGAATTTAACTGACTTCGGTTATACCGACTTTCGAATTCCGGTTCCAGTATCAAATCGTTTCCCAAAGCTCAATCGTTTTCTTAAAAGAAGGCCAAATCGAATTTCAAAATCAAAAATTCAAAATAAAGGATTTATGGTTCCATACAAAACTAATGAATTTTATCCGATTCTGGAATTACAGGGTGATGAATTTTTGAAATTCGAACCTATATAGAAGATGACAATCCCGAGAAGCTTTAAAGTTGGACTCAAAAATATTGCAATTTATTCGTCATATGACCATACGAATCGGTTTGGGTTATGCCGGTTCCTGAATACCGGCTCTGGAAGTACCTTAAATAACCGTAAACTATAAAGTGGAACCTACTTCGACATATCATGAAATGTTCATTCGATTGTCACACGTTTAGATTCAAATTCAATTCTATTTGCAGTTTCGACATTACAGAGTAATGAGTGATTAAAATCTCAAATTGCCTCTTAAAACGACGATCATTTAAATAATGTCATGAGAATCAAAAATACCGAAGAAAATTCATGCAAAAAACACATGTGAATTGATAAAGAAAAGGTATCATCTCACTGCTAGGTGGATAAAGCACGTTTTTGCTTTCGATTTTGATCTTTTTACCGGTAAAACGACCAAAACGATAACGAATTAAGTAATCGATATATACGAACAGCACAACATCCAATTGAGTTTTCTTTTTGATCTCACACTCTACTCGGGAAATTTCACCATCATATCTTGTCTTGATGTTTCTGTGCTGTCATAGCGATACTGGATAATTTCATCAAAGAATTCAAGGAATAGTACTGTTAAGCATCAATATAAGTTATTATATCTTATTTAGTAATTGATGAGTTATTTCAATATATATATATGAAGTACAATTGAACCCGTAGTTCTATCTTTAAATAAAATACAATTGAATAAACTGGATCAGAACCAGATAAGAGAAATGCTTATGAGATTATTCTTTCCCGGGTACAGACTATGTTATGGTTTTTGATATTTTAACAATTATTTCAAATTAAATCGCAATCACTGCTACGCGGGATACGCAAAACCATCTAGGACCATCCGAGTATATTCTGGAATTACGGAAATCCGAAAGAGATATTTCAAGATCCAAGAACTACTTGGAATATTATCCTTAGAGACCTAGAGTCTTCAACAAGTACACGAAATCGTTTCGTAGAATACCATAACTAACTGTTTATTTTACTATTCTGATAATTAAAGCAATAAATTAAATTACGATATAATAAACCCAACTCCACGTTTATTTATTTCTGAGGATCACAGGGTGAAATATTTCTCATGAAATTATTGTATCTAAAATATTGTTTTGTACTGACATATATCTTCCTGAACATCTTATGGTCGTGAAAGGGTTAACGCAGTTACTTGTGCCAGATCTTGGAGCCAGACCTACAGGTAGTTTTTGGGTGATCCAGAGCATCTACAATCTCTTAATTGTAAGTGGAGTTTAGACCGTGATCAATAAATTCGTTATTGCAGTTCGATAAAGGTCTGAATTCCAGGTAGTCTTTTGGATAACCTAAAATATTAACAATAGGCAAATGATTTGCATGTAGTATCACGAGCGTGGACCGTGTACAAAGATCTTGATAGTTCACTTGGTTACGCTGGTAGATCTTAAGGCCTATACTCCGTGTAGTCTTCTGATGAACAATCACTACCACATAACTCATCACAATGACTCAATTAATTGAATGTGATACCACGTTTATGGACCAGAAAAATGAAACTCGCTAATGTCATCGGTTTCGCTGGTAGACCTCAAGGTTCTATATTCTCTATTCCAAAGAGATTTCTGATAGACAAAAACTTCCACAGACATTACCATAGTATGTCAATTTTCTGAACAGAGTGCTACGAGAACATACCGCACTCAAAAGTTATGCGTTCATATACTGATTTCTTTTCTCCTGAGAATTCTTGGATGCCCCAGATCTTAACTATATTGTATGAAATTAAACAATTGCGTAATGTACATTTCATAAAATTCAATTCACTGAAGCTTGTTGGATTGTTTTGTATACGTATAAATAAAAATCAAATAAAATTGTCAAAAAAGTCGCGTAAAATAAATTCGTGTAAATTGAGATTTTAAAGTAGTGGAAATCCACACGGTACTAAGCCCCACCAGCATTGTCAATATTGTCAATGAACAATGAACTCAGTTTATGAACCTTCGATATGGCATATAGCACAAATGAGTGTTTTGTGGACGAATTCCTACTAAATATGTCTCAGCATTTCTCTGCTGGTATCACTGTTGTCGATCGATAACCCAGATTTCTATCCAGAGTCACTTCATCTTATGGACGAATTTGGAGTCTTTCCGAATCGATTAGTTTCGGCTTTCGGTACAATGTATATTTCGCTAATCAATGTTTCCAGCATAACTAATAATTGGGAAAGTTTTCGGACGATTGTATCACTCGTATAAGTCCTGGTTCACGGAATCACACTTTTCAAGTTAATGCGCTAGATGTAACCCAAATTTATTAATCGATTTAAATAATTTGATTGAAAACCATCATCGATGTAAAACTATATTGGAATGCACATATTTTTCAATGAATAGGATGCTATATTGGAGTTATCGCTTAGTTTTGCTTTTATGGTATGTTGAAAAATAAAGAACAGTGAAGTAAATTTGTATACAATTTCCTGCTCCAAATATGTGCATGCAAATGGATGTAAATTTACAAAACATTTTTATCTGTGTAGATCAATAAATAAGAATTACTATAAGTTAAACTTTCGGAGAACATAATGAGTGCGATATCAAAAATGATCATGTTTACATTTCGTGCATTTTTACCCTTGCTTTAACCACTCGGGCCTCGAAAAAAATTCAAGAAATTCTTAAAATGATAAGATTGGTGCTTTATTCTGTCGATATTTTAACCTAGGGTAATGAATGGATTGGATATCAGTGATAATATATCTAAGTACTGTGCTGAAAAAATTGTGAGTTACGCAGCTGATCAAAAATAAACGAATCAGTTGCATGTCAGAACTCACCTATTGATTACAAAATGATAAGGCTAGAAGCGATGAAATATAAGTTGAAAACAATCAATAAAGCAATTAATTAATCAATCATTCCATCGAAGTTATCAATTTGTGCTGTTAAATCCTTTCATTATAAACTAATGTAGGGTAACGGTACTCCCATTCATCTCTAGTAGTCATCTCATATACGAGAACCATTAGTTAGAGTAAGATCTGTTGTCTCTGTTCAATAGATTGATTTCAAGAATAAGATGAAATTAGGAGCATTCGCTTCCAGTTTTCGCGTCGCTATAACAGCGGTGTTGAATAATTATCGATTTTTTTTTCTGCGGTATTGCTTCTTAGAGCCGAAACAAAGATATTGTATTCGATTCCATCACAATTCATTATTTTAATGCCGAGCAATCGGTAAACTAACAAGGTAACTACTGAGATGACTATTGGTACAATAGCCCTATGAGTAAATTAATTTAAATTCCAGCTATCGGTCAATATAAACAGTGTCAGTTACTTTGTGCACAAACAGCAAACAAATAAAACATTTTTAATTGACAGTCCCATAAGAAACATGACCCCAATCAGCGAGCAAGGCTTATGAGAGGCAGTAATTTATTCCTTATCCATTTCCGTGTGGTTTTAATGAACCGACGGAAAATTAATCTGAAACGACTTCCTTTGACGAATCTGCGCCAATGGCTGACCACTGAAAGCAAACACAATTTTAATCACGCAAGCCTAACAAAAAATGGAATATAATGAAAAGAAAATGCTGTATTTTCTTTCGCATTAGGTGCAATTACAACCCGGGGTGGAAGCTTACCATAAATGTAATCAAATTTTGCATTACGGCTTTCGGCTTTAAAATGGTCTGCTGTATCGAGCCCCATACCTTCAGCTGCAGATAGAGACGAGAAACACTAAACTACCAGAACCAACCATAAAATATAAAAAAATGGTTATCTATAAATCACGACTCTCGGATAAATAATTTCCAACTCGGAGTACCATCAGTCATAGTTCAACATTTTTAATGTATTCATTATTATTCCTTAACATTTGTATTATTACTTCTCATATTTAAATGGAGGTAGAATTATCTTGACGTGTCGATCTTCCAGTCGAGTTAAATTCCCCTCGTGACGCCGCGAGTGTGCGTGACTTTGCCCCACAGTCAGTGAGCTGAACTTAACCGGGAGACTAAAGCCAGGGGCCAGGCCGTAGCAGCTAAAGTGCTATAGAAATAATGTTGTGTTCACTCATTTCAGGACGGCATGCCTTTGAGTCTTTTGACGGATCCTCAGTAGGAGAGACGGCACAGGAAGTAGAAATACATGTTTTTTTTTCGCTTGAAAACATCTGACATCCGATGATTACGACACGCTTGATATGATTGAAAATAAAATGGTATGGAACACGTGAAATGCAACAGTTTCGTTACGAATATACTCATAAAATGAAGCGTATTCTAAGGAAACTCACCGGCTTGCAACACTCGTAGATACTTTGCGGAGGTAAAGCCTCTCACAAGTTGTTTATTAATAATGTATAGCTGTATTTCATTCAAACAGTTTGACACTTGTCATTTGTTACTCTTTAACGTGGTTCTTTTGAGAGATCTCATATCAAGATAATGTCAGTTTCCTCTCCTACTTTTCAAGCGCAGGGCGACGGATTTCAGCGGCTTTACGTGTCAGCTTCTATTCTGCTCAAATTGCATGTTGAAATCGTGACAGGCCGTCAAAAAGTGAGGGTTTCACTCCTCGTGCCTTCGTCCGTGGGATAGAGCAAAGGCAGAATGAGGCGTGAACGTTGTACCACCCGGCGAGTGGCCAAGGGTGGCGTTAGGACAAAACTCTCGATACCGATCACATTGTGTTAGGAATGTTTTACTAGTTAGAGTCATTTGATTCAACGTGCCTATATTAGAAATCTGTCAGCGTTGATTTCTGCTTCATGAAGGTCCGTTGCTTGACGATGAAAAATCGCTTGTTTTATGATTATTCCAAAATTAATCATGTCCATGTCAAATTTTTGAAAAAATATACATTTGTCGGTTCAATATCGTTAATATTTGTTTTCTTGCATGTTTTTCCTAATTATTTACGAGTGAAGTTAGTGGATTACGTCATTTATACGATTACATCACTGAAATTGGAAATATTCACCATTTTATTGTCGAAACCTGATTGATAATCCAATAGCAGTATTCAAACGAATCTTAGATTGTTAAAATCGGCTAGTCTTTGCAGAGCAAACTGAGTAGATGGCAAAAAGTGTGGAAAGTTGGTTTCATCACCATTACCATTATATCTCCTGAAACTTGTAGTAGGTAATGTTAGGGTCATAACCGCGAGATTGACGTAGAACTGCTGTCGACAAGGGGCAGATCACTTAAAAAATGCACATCTATTTTGGTATATTATTCTACTAATAAATTATCCATTTCAAATAAAATCTCATGAAATCTTTTTAAAATGCTTTGGATTCTAAAACGAACCAACAACACAGTTGGCAATTATTTCCATGAGCCAAATTCCGAACAAATTTGTTGCCACTCGTTTGGTGAATAGCGCACAAAATAAATCTACCACATGCTTGTGTGCCCATCCCTACAGCGCTAACGTTCCGCACCGAAATTATTCCGCACCGAGTCGTGGCACCCATGAAGTTGGATGTCGTATGTATTAGTGACGACACTTATTCGAATTGAGAATCGATTTTATAAAGTCAAATTAATGTATATGAGGAAACCCAATTAACTCTTTGCTTGATTCTATGTAGAATTCACTATTCACTGAAAATGGTTTGGAACTAAATGATTTGACTGTAATTGCGGATTATAACACTATCATTTATGGCCCTTAAAATTGTCGATTTGTTTATGTATTTTCTCCGTTGTGTTCATACTTTGATGAATTTTCCGCACCTGTTTGAAGAGTTACAAAAATAACAACGCAAAGAATTTTAAGGTTGACTATTTCACTTCAGATTGTCATTTTTTATTTTTTCTGCCGAATGTATTTTTTCTGTTACTTGCACGCAAACGAACAGCAGCTGAATGATGCAATCGCGGGATTCATTTCAGGCTTTGGAAAAGTGGTATTTTCTACAATATTGATATGCAGTATGCTGGCTTTATTTGCATTCGTTTCGCATTTGATTTACAAACAAAGTAACCTTAACAGTTCTCTAGATAACATTTAGAGCCATTATAACGACTGATTTTGTATAATGTTCTCCCTTGTTGACAACGTTTCGTTTACTTTTCCTCCAATGCAAACGACCAGAAGCTGGATGATGCACTTTTGTTTGAAGCAAAACTCACACTGCGAATGTCCAACAGCAGATATGCTCACAGAAGAACTAGTTGTTGATTTTTCTGCGCTTAGGCTTGAGGAACGGAACCTCAAATTTGGTACCAGTTGAATAATTCAGGGTGTAGTTCCACTTTCTTGGCGCACTCGATGTGTTTCATGGAATACCATGGACCGGAGCTAGCAAAAATGCAACAGGGTCTATTTATGAATTAGGTTGAATTTCGAAAATACACACAGGTGAGCATAGTAAAGAAAGACGTAGTGCTAGGTCAAAAATCAACTCTTTGATTATTGAATTTCAAAATGAAAATTATTGTACAAAACTAATAAGATTCATTATTACACAACCATTCAAACCCTTGCATTGACGATAGTTTTTAAACGAACCTGTTGAAATCTGTATAACCGTAGTTGGGTAGAAAAGATGAAGTGCTATCTGTCGATTACGGCACTTCTACGACTATATATCTATTTCCTCATAGAGGAATCGATTTTTCGCACCCGTGAATGTTAGCGAATAAACGACGTAAGCGTTGAACAACACCTTCGTTAAGTCAATCTGGAAACTACTGATCTATCTAAAATTACAAAACTCAGATTTTGTTAATTGGTGAATATATAAACCTACTAGCTGAATTACCCGGCGTTGCTCGGAAATGTTTCGTGAAGGGAAGGCCGAAAAAAATTCTCGAAGTTGTCTTAGTGAAATACTCTTGTAGTAAAACATAACATAGACGGAAACCCGATCGAACAATACTCCGTTCATGTTCAGACTGCGAATGATCAGTGTCCCATCTCAGATCTCACAATAATCATAATTTTCATGGGATTCTCGACAAATTGGGTCAGTTTTATATTTGAACCCTTTTGTTAGGAACACCTTTCTCTCTATAAATACCTTCTTAGTAACCTCCGAGTTTCATATCTACATGTACTTGTAACGTACTTCCGTATTTCCTCGTCACATTCGATCTACAATACCTTTGGCTTCCATGGATATAATCACTTGCTACTCCCTCCTCTTTATAAAAATTTTATGACATCATGAATTGTTAAAAATTCTCCATCTTATAATGATTATTTTATAACGAAAGGTTGTTTAATATCATAACTACATTCGTACTATAGAATGACGTTTTTATATAATTTATTTTACCAAGGTTTTAACCATTTTGGTCGTTCATCGGAGAGGAAAACCTATAGAATAATGATTCAGTTAATACAAATGTTGTTGTAATCCTATTTCCATCACCTTGAGTCGACAGTTTTCTCAATTTACATAATAAAATGCACATTGAATGTATGATTTCGTCAATTCAGATCAATGTTGAGAATACTTGTTTCCCCTTCCTCTTGTGAATATTTTTGTGAACCTCTCATTTGCTAGAAATATACTATACTCGTAAAAAAAGTACCAATTTTTCGTAAAACCCGATAAATTTTCCCTTACACTATTTTGATTTAACTTCCTTTTTGTCAGTGAACTTACTACAGATCTCCTCCATGATTACCCTGAGTAGTGTATCTGTGTTTTTGAAAAAATATCGATTCTCACCTTTGGTACATGTGCCAAACTTGGTGGCGAATCGTTTAGTTGTTTTGTAGTTATGCTCAGTCTTAAATACACTCGCGTTCATAAGCAGATAAAGATTATTTTCCCTTAGTTCTTTGAATTCCCCGGCAAAATGGAACCAAATTAAATATTTTTTTTCATGGCCCCTGTTAAGGATAGTTGCTACGCTCTCTCCCCCATAAAAATACACTTACAACTATCTCTGAAAAGAAAAAACCAGCTATCCCAAGTGTGATAGCAATCCGTTCAGTAGTGTCGGAGCTATGCCGTTACATCCCCTTTTTAAATGCAAATTCTTGTCACATTTTATGATTTTTTTCTTGGTTCCTCCTGTTAATGATACTTGCTACGCTTTCTCCCCTATAAAAACACCTTTATGACTATTTCTAAAGATCAAGAAATAACTGTATCAAATTTTATAGCAATTCGTGCAATAGTTCCGGAGTTATGCCGTTACAAACATTACACTCATTTTTTAGAGGCACTTACTACACCCTCTCCCCAGAGAATATCCTTATAATCTTATTTAAGTTGTGCAAAAAGTGTCTTCAAAAAGTACCGATTCTCGTCAAATTAGATAATATTTTCAATGACCACCTTTGGTAAGGACATTTGCTACGCTCCCTCCCCCCATGAAAATATTCTTATAACCATATCTGAAGAGCAAGAAATACATGCCCTAGGTTTAATAGCAATCCGTTAAGTAATTGTGAAGTTATGCCATTACAAACATTACACCCCCCTTTTTAAAGGCACTTGCTGCATCCATCCCCCATTACTTTATTGCCCTTTTTCTGAATAACGTTAACGCTAGGAAAATCAAAGGTAGCTAGGATTCTATCGAGCCACATTCGATCGAAAAATCAATACGTCGTTATTCAGAATAAGGGCGTATATCTACGGTATGCAAATGGATCGAAGATCTTCAAAAATATCGGTTTTCATCAAGTTATATGAATTTTTTCATGACCCCTCCTTGGTTATGACACTTGCTACGCTTCCTCCTCCCATAAAAATACGCTTATGACCATCTCTGAAGAGCAAAAAGTACATGTGCCAAGTTTGATAGCATTCCGTTCAGTAATTCTGGAGTTATGCCATTACAAACATTTCACCGCCCCTTTTTAAAGGCACTTGCTACATCCACCCCCCATATAATCATGTCTAATATATGCAAAATGTTTCTATGGTCTTAAAAAAGTATCGATTCTCGTCAAATTAGACAAATTTTTTCATGAGCTCCTCTTGTTAAGAACACTTACTACGCTCCCCCCATAGGAATACGCTTATGACCATCTCAGAAGAGCAAGAAGTATCTGTGCCAAGTTTGGTGGCAATCCGTTCAGTAGTTCGGAATTATGCCGTTTTAAACATTACACCCCCCTATTTAAAGGCACTTGCTACATCCACCCCTAATATAGTTATATCTAAGGTATGCAAAATGGTTCTACGGTCTTCAAAACGTTTCGATTCTTGTCAAGTTATATGAATTTTTCCATGACCCCTCCTTGTTTATGACACTTGCTACGCTCCTTCCCCCCATAAAAATGCTCCTTAAACCATCTCTGAAGTGTAAGAAGACCCTGTGCCAAGTTTGGTGGCAATCCGTTCAGTAGTTCCGAAGTTATCGCGTTACAAACATACAAAATTACATCAATTTTTATATATATAGATAGATTAGTTCCCTTTTTACCAGGCCGTTCCTGAGATATTAGAGTGATTTCCGGTTTGAAGCACACGAGAACATTCCTGGTACTTCAGGAACCAGGAACGATGATCCAGTATACCCACAATAAACGTATTTGGTCATCAACTAACCATGCCTGACTAATTGAAGAATTGTACTGTTATTTGAATGTAGTTATTTCGCTCGATTTTTCGTGTCATGGATGAAAGCATTTATCCGGATGAAATTCAGTAGAGTTATATGGAGTTATAAGACCTTTCATTTGACTCTGAGTTAAATGAGAGGTCTCTGAAAAAAATCGAGTGTACTTTTTTAGTTCATTTTGTATTTTTAGATGAAATTCAATATAAAGCTTGCTTCATTTAGAATTGGAACAAACTTTTGTTCATATTGTGGCGCTTCTGGTGGACGGATTTGGAAGTTCTTGGCGCCCACGTGTCGGGAATTTTGTCAGCTTCACGTATGATTTTTGACATTCCGCAAATCGACTGTACTTTGTGAACAATCAACATGGAAGCCGAAAGAAGGGAAAAAATTGTTCAAAGTTATTTGTAAAATCCATTGTGATCTGTATCTCGGCTAGTTAAACAGCTGAAATTGCTCAGAAATACCGTATGGCGCGTTATAAATCGGTATAAGGAAACATTGACGACGATTCGGAAGCCTCAAGCCAATCGTCGGAGTAGAACTGTCGACCGGAAACTGAGTGGTAATATTTTGAAGACGATTAAGAGAAATCCTAATCTGTCGGAAAGTGAGAAACTCGACTCCGGGAAGGAATCAAGTCGTTTCGAGCTAGCAAACAGCCAAGTCGGACCATAAAACAGAATAGTGTGGTCAAAATTCGTGATCGGAAACTATATGACCAGGTGCTGACCAAGTTCGACGGGTGTCTTCTGATGGACGATGAAACCTATGTCAAGGCTAACTTCGGGCAAATCCCAGGTCAAAAATTTTAATTGGCAACGGCTCGGAGGGATGTTCCAACCAAATTTAAATTTGTTTCTGCCGACAAATTTGCAAAAAAAATATGATTTTGCAGGGCATTTGCAGCTGTGGCAAAAAAACGAAAGTTTTCGTTACAAATAGGACAATGACATCGGAACTATACCAAAAAGAGTGTCTCCAAAAACGAATTTAGCCGATCATTCGGTCCCACGACCATCCCGTAATGTTTTGGCCAGATTTGGCAAGCTGTCATTACAGCAAAGTCGTTCAAGAATGGTATGCAGAGAAAGGGGTCCAGTTTGTTCCGAAAAACCTTAACCCACCAAACTGCCCCCAGTTCCGCCCTATTGAGAAATACTGGGCAATCATAAAGAGGAGACTCAAGGCAAAGGGAAAGGTTGTCAAAGACATCAATCAGAAGACGACCTGGTGGAATAAAATAGCTAAAACGATGGACGAAGAAAGTGTGCGCCGCCTAATGAGCCGTGTTACAGGAAAAATTCGAGAATTTCTTCGAAACCGTGACGAATAATTTTATCCGTATTTTTTTCTTAAAAGTATGAAGAAAACGCTACATTTGTATAAAAAAAGATCTTGAATTCAATAATAAATAACTGAAATACAGGTAATTGTCTTTGTTCCAATTCTATCTGAAGCAAGATTTAAACCTATGGGACAATGAGGCCTTTAATTTGAATTAGTGGCGTACCGAGGAAAATTGGCACTCGGCGCAAACTAAGATTTCAAGGTTTCAAGATGAGTCGTTTTGGGCGAAAAATATCTGCCATTCAACCCCGATTTTATTCCGCTGGATTACTCAGTATGGCACGTCATGAAAACCAAGACTTGTCCTAAATGCCATCCGAGTACAGTAATCTGCAGGAAAATATTGACTCGTATCTAGAGAGAAAAGGATACATGTCTGTCATGCGTTAAAGAAACATGGGGATATATATATATTTTTCTAGGAAATGTTTAAAGGGGTTAGCAGAATAAATTCAAATGTTTTGCATGATAAAAACCATCATTCGAACAACATTGAGTATTTTTTTCGTGGAAAAATATTGAGAAATAAGTCGATGAAAAGATATTTTTCAGGTCGCTTCTTAAAAATAATGTTCTGCGGTGTCCACTGTATCTCAGCGCCAGTGCAGTAAAACTTCATTCAATTCAATTGAAACTGAATGTGGAACACATTGACGATCTCTCTAATACAGTAAACTTCACTTTCTGACACACACAATGTTTGCTGACGGCCCGAACGGGCAGCATTCAGTTCATCACTCGTTTCTCTTCAATCGAGGCTCAGTTTAACCACCGTCAGTTGATCTCTTGAAGTAACAAAATATCTCTTTCAATAGTGTGAGAGCGGCCTTCAAATGAGGTTCATGTAAACATTCGAATTGGTTCAAGATAATAGATGAAAGACAAACCAGATAGCTGAAATATCAATCACAGAATACACATAAATTAATTGTTTCCTCCTTCAGTTTTCATTTTTAATACTTTACTCCATTTATAATTCTATTCGTTCGAACTTGCTTACTACCAAGAGCGAAGGTAATGAAGGAGCTACACTACTTGGCACTCGAAATCGAGCAAGCAAAACGTCAAATGACTAGGTACGATTATTCAACTGGCGATGAATTCCGGGAGCTTCACTTGAAAATGGCAGCAAAAGTCAAATGAATTAGTAGGGATATGCTGACGGTCAGTCGTCATAAATTTCATTTTCATCTCATATTATTCGATTGAACATGAAATTTTACCGCACTGCTCAGCGCAGACTTATAAGAAAGGAAAACGTTTGGGTCTGGTTTTTTATATGTAGAATGTGTGTGAAAAATTTAAAAAAATTAGTGCAGTAGTTTTTGAATGATGATGAACACGGACTTTCAAAACCTACTTTCGAGAAAAACGCGTTTAAAGTTTTTTGCCTTTAAAATCAATGGAAATAATTTACTACTCCAGGAGCCCGTGGGGTCTAACATTTTCAAAAAATCATATTTTTTCTTTTACAATTTATAATAATGAAACATTTCAAAAATGTTTTGTTAAGTTTTGAAGTCAATCGAAGTAGAAATCTTGGGCCTGTGCGCCGAGCTCTTGCTTCTTCGCAAAATGAGATAGCCATAGATAAAGGTCCATAACTCCCAGAGTTTCATTTGAATAGGCTTGAAAATTTCACAGAATATTCTTGAAACGTTTTACTATTAGAAAATAATAAAAAAAGGATTTTTCGAAAGTGCTAGACCCTACCCGCCCCTTAAAAGAAAGTATTATGAAAAATATATGCCATACAATTGCCATGTGTATTTTGACCCACACACTCTTCAATTCTTAAAATTATTTGATCTCATTTCTGTCGAAAATAATTATTTTTAAATACAACTAAGCGTACAAAAATTAACTCATATCTACAATGCATGCGCCACCGACCTTTATATACTGTAGATACAATACAAAAAAAAAACCCGGACCGAACCCTCTACTATTTTGCGCTTTCCATGGAAGACTAGAAACCACAAGTCGGTTGCGTTACATGCATGATAAATGAAGTTTGATTAATGTGACACTGACAGACACTGTCACCATCTCCGGATCGGAAAATGCAGCAATTGTCACTCGGCGTATGACTTGGTTCGATGTGATGTGATGTGATGGTTTGTCATCGCAACCCGAGAGCAAACCAACACGGCAACGACACCGGCGGCAGCAACTCAAACCAGACCAATCGCTGAATAATGAAGGCGAAGATCTCGAGTGACGTAAAAGAGTGAGGGGTGTCAGAGAAAAACTCCGGCTCGCACATTTTCTCATAATATGTGCTGCTGTACGCCGTAGTTTGTTTCCCGCTGGGAGAGCACCATTGCCGGTACGATCCGTCGAAGACACCCGTACACTCCAATCTATCTGGTAGAAAAATCTAACTCTCATGAATGAACGATGTCATCATCATGAATCATGTCAATCAAACAGTCCATCCGTGTGCCTTCATGGTTTTTCCTCTGTCTCTTCTAGGCTATACACGGATTCCTTCTAGTCCTGGTCCGTTGCCATTCCGACAGTTGCCGGCTGATACAATATAAATGGATATGGAAATGAACTCCTTTTCAAAGTTGTAGAATGACAACGACGACGAGTGACAGTGCACAAATAACTGAGGCAGCAGAATGAAAAAAAAAAATGGCATGCCAGGAAAAGACCGGGTGCATGACACCGACTGTCGACTCTGGAAGAAAATGAGAGATTGAAAGAGAATGAAAATTTAATCAGCAGAAATTGATCACACATCCCGCACGTAACTAACCGATCAATCAAAGTCGCCTTGTGAAACACGGTAAAAATAGAGAATGAGGAATTGAGAAATGTCACAAGAACCAACGAAGGTCTCGCAACGTTCCATCCACCAACCGCGGCAAACACGACGACCAAGAGTGACAATGATGATGACAAAAAAACTCCAAATCGGTTGTCACTTTGAGGTGGAACGACATCCCAGGGGTGAACTCGATAATCTGTCGCATGTTCATTCTTCTGTCAAGGATATGTCACGCGCTTGGGACTCTAAGTCTACAGAGTCTAAGTTCACGAAGAGAAGATTGTGAGGTCATCGGGCAGCGGAAGCAAACAAATGGATTTTTATTAGAATTTAGAATAAACTTGTATTAGTAGAATTAACAACACACACATCAAAAATTGATCAATATACAAAAGCTTGACAAATTATCCTCCCATTTGAATAAAGTATTACAAACTATTCTCGGGTGGCTCTAGAAGCCACACATTAGTTGTCAACACGGTTCCTTTTTTGCAACACAATCGTCTATCACGTGATGTCAAGGTATATTAGAAATATACCATTACCTTTGAATTCAAAGTGATGACCCGTATTTTTTATGTTATTATATTTTCTAAATAATTTCACTGGAGAAAGAAGTATTAAGATTCGAAACAAGGTACCATCTCACTCCTAGGGCAATCAAGCATGTTTAAAAAAACTTTAAATTAGACCTGTGCGCAGCCGCGCCACGTCGCCGTCGCCGAAATTTCGACATGCCGCCAATTTAATAAAAAGATGACCAGCACGCCGGTAATCACATTTCAATCATGCCGCCGATTATATTACATCAACCGAAAAATGATATTATAAATGTGGAAAATAGTTTACAGTTTTCGTGAAAATTCATTGAAAATCAATCACTAAATTTATGAAAAATAGTAGTATCGATGTTAGTACTACTAATTACTAAAAAAATAGCACTACCGATGTCAACCGAACCCGAGCAAAGTCAAACATCAAAACGAGAGCAAATCGAAATCTTATTATGATAGCAACATCACATTGAAATCTTAATTTGATCTCAGCTCATCAATTTTTCAATTGATATCACATTATGTTATCATTTTGCTGTTACTTTTAGAAAACAAACTTGGGAGGCAAATATTTTGGGAAACTCCAAAAATGATTATTCAAAAGCAACATCTTAATAGCTGCATCAAAATAGGACTAATTCCATTAGGCGATACAAAAATGCAAAAATAAATTTTAATGGAACAATTATTCCTTTAATTCTATGTTGCGTTTTTCAAAAATGCTTCGTGTGGCAGTTGTCCGGAACCTAACCATGATCAAGGAAAAGATTTTTCTCAACACTTTTGCAGCTTTTACACCAATAATCCTCTATATTTTTACTTGCGAGATTATTGTTTTAGCACCACATATCTGGAGGACATTGGATAGGTTGACGATCATTGGTGCCACGTCTATCTGAAGCTAGTTCATCTCCTTTAGCGATCTCCTGGCACACTGGGCCTTCACCAGTTCCGGCCAAAAGGCTTCATTCTTTTTCGAGAGCTAATAGCGGCTTGGGCCTTCTCATCTCGCTGATCGTCAGCCACAGAAAGACCTTCGTCAGGAACTTGATATGAAAACTACATTTGACGTCAACGATTTCCTTCTGGTGGGGTACGTTAAATCAGATTCTCTAACAGTTTTCGCGTTTAGTTAAAAAAAAAGATGTTAAATGTTCTGACTATTATTTTCGGTTGATGTTTTGACCGTTATTGTCTGTGGTTCAGAATTCGAGTATCGGTATTGCCAAAGTGATTGTTTTTTCGTGCATCAACTAACAAGTTTTTTGAATAATACGCTCTTTTTTATATCATACTAGCTGAATTACCCGGCGTTGCTCGGAAATGTTTCGTAAATACAAGGCCGCAAAAACAATTTTAGGAATTGTTCTGACCATTGAAATACTCAGAGCGTAGTGAAACACAACCTATTTCCACGTAATCACTTAGTTGCTAGAAATATGCAGTATATTTTTTTCATAAAATACGATCAATTCACTTTACACTTCCCATGTTTGGGGCACTTGCTACACTCCTTCCTTGAAATAACCCTTTAATCTATTTTGATGTGAAGGTAGTATCTGTATTAATCAAGAAGTATCGTTTCTCGTCCAATGAATTTTACATTAAACTCCTCTTTTGTTAGTGAACTTGCAACAGCTCTCTGCTCTCTGAGTAGTGTAAAAAGTATCTGTGCTCGTCAAAAAAAGAGATGGGGGGGGGGGGGAATGAAAATTGATTTCCAGACTCTTTTCGCCTAGTCTATATCCTCCGGCTTCCCTCTTCTGTCGTCAAATAAGATAAATTTAACAATAAACCTCTTTTTAGAGGTACTTGCTACAAACTCCAACCTTTCATTCATACAATTTATCCTTTGCATGTTTGAGTTTAATCCCCTGTTAAAGACCTTTAGCAAGGCCTCCTTCCCCATAAAAATACACTTATGACCATCTCTGAAGAGCAAGAAGTATCAATGTCCATTCAGTAGTTTCGGAGTTATAACATTAAAAACATTACACCCCCCTTTTCGAAGGCACTTGCTGCATTCACCCCTCGTCAATTCTAAGGTATGCAAAATGTTTCTATGATCTTCAAAACGTGTCGATTCTCGTCAGGTTATGTGATTTTTTTCATAACCACACAAACCCCCCCCCCATCCCTTCTTTTTGACCCAACCCTTCAAAAACATCTCTAAACAGTTTGAATATTTGATTGCATTTTAGCGCCACCAAATCAAAGAATTTTATTAACTCCAATCAACGACGTTATAAATCATCATGTTTCAGAGATATAGCGTAATATGTCTTCTATCAGAAACTTTCGAGCGCTGTAGGAGCGCTTGGCGAATAAATTCCTAACTAACATATTTTTCATAATGTAGACCTTGACATCCCGCACAACTTTCCTCAGAAAAAAAGCTTTGAAGATTTCAGGTTCTGAGCTAGATCATATTTTAGCACACTAGCTCCATATAGTACAGCGATTTTGCATTAATATTTGAAAAACTTAGAAAACTAGTTTGAAAACCCTATTCTCTAAATAATGCGCTTAATGATCCCGAATTTAAGTCTACACAAGAATTAAAAATTTGCTAAATCAGTGTGATGCTGTCTGTGAGCAGAAGTGAGATACTCGTTAATTGTCCCAATTAGTTGAAATAAGTAAGATATTTTTTTGGAATCGAAATAACATATGATCTGAGATTGCTTATTGTCAGATTCCTAATTAACGTTTCCAGTAAGCCTTTGCTGTAAAAGACTTCACTCTAAAGCGCTCGCTCTCCTGAGCCTAGAAATTCGTATTTCAAAGTGATTACATACTCGAGTAGAGTGAGATCAAATAAATAACTCAATTTGTTATTATGATGTTCACATGCTACAGTTTCTGGATACGAGAAAGACAAAGAGCACCTATCAAATAGCCGCACTTCCATTCACGATGGTTGCGGGACGGATGCGACGAAACGAGTGTGCGTCAGCTAAAACTACCTGTATACAGCTTTGTGAATCAACACTGCTTGTCATATGATCGATAATTCTCCATCTACTCACAGCTTAACGTCACAGTCCATAGCATTCGCAGAGAGTTCGGAATCCAAATCATCTAGGTTCGAAACCCAAGTCTCTCTCTGTGGGAGGTGTTGGTGCTTTTGACGCTTTTTTTATTGGTGCAAGTAATATCGCCTAAAGGTATACTATCCCGGGTCTTTTGCCCAATCTATTTTTAGCTTATGCTCGCGATTTGTTTGTTTTCAGTAATGTCTTTTTAAAGCAAATCAATAACTGATTATGCATTCCAGTTTTGTTTTCGTTGTTTGATAATAACTTCAAATTGAAAACTAGTTTTGCTATCAACAAGAAAAAATCTATAACTTATTTAGATTTCAGTTTGCTTTCGCTGTTAGCAAAAATAGTTTTCTTTTTGCTATCATCGGGATATCTTTTTGCTTTCGATTTTGATGTTTTGCCACTTAAAACGACCAAAACAACAGCAAATTGAGTAATCGATAAATGCGAACATCACAACATCAAAATGAGTTTTCTATTTGATCTCACACTCTGCTCGGAAAGCCAATGCAATTTCAATTACTTTTTAACGATTTCCTAGAAAAAACGGGTAAATTCATTTGAAAAATCATAGTAGAAGTGGAAGAAAATGTTTTTACTCTGAGGGGCAATGATGATTTTAATTTATTGTGCGAAAACTAACGTTTATTTAGAATGGCATTTCAAATACCCGGAAATAACAAATAAAGTATCTAAAATAAATTATACTCGATCGCTATACATTTTAGTACTCGAAAAATCAACATTAAACTGGTTTCTGTTTAAAAAAATTAAAAAATTTAAAAAAACTTAACCTTACCCAATTTCACATATTTCTGAAGATTCTTTATGATTAATCGTAGTTTACACCAAAAAGTAGTAGTAATAGTAGTAATCACTTTGAAATCGATTTTCTTCTACCCCGAGTTTACTTTTATTGCTGATATCTATTTGTACTATTGAATAAACGAAAAACTGTTGCGAATCAATGACAATTGGCAGATTGTCGCTAAACTGAATTACCGATAGCGACACCTGCAAATGAAATGAAACCAAGAAAAAGAGGGTTCTTTCGAAAATTTTCCTATCGGCAGTAGTGGTAAAACGATTTTCATACATGATAATGATCAACTATGTAAAGAGCGATTTGAAAAATAGTTCCGAATAAAACTTTATATTTCTTGCTCATGATAATAAAAAACCCATTGTATATGAATGATATATTTAATTAAACAATAGTCTACCATTTCCAAAAAATCATACTCATATTCATCTCAATTTCTCCTATAATGCGATGCATTCGAAACCATTTATCATTTCTATTCACTACGTTGGCTTTAATGGATCACATAAACATTAGGATCTTTGATTGTAGGTCGAGAAAACAATAAAATAGAAAAATTGTTCTGTGAGGATCAATATTATGTTTATAATTTATTACGCCAGATCGCGCCGCCTCCGCCGCCGATATTTTCAGGAAATATCGTCACGCCGATTCGCCGCCGCCGCCGCTAGTCAAAAAGAGAAAGCATCATCTAATTTTGTAGGTCATATTAGTTGATGGCCATACAAACTTACTTTAGCTGTTCAGGTTGCGGTATCTGGTGCTGGGAGTAGCGGTCTAAAATTCTAGGTTTGGGAACAGATAATAGTTCGAGGAGGCCGCATCAGGTGAACACGGTAGATAGGCAAGTAATTGGAAAACTAAACCGTTGATTTTTAATATGGTAGCGATGCTCATGTGCTTCAGTAAGGCTCTTTCACAGTGATTTCACTTTACGTTTTCAATCACTTTAGTACTACAAAAGTATACTATGACAATCCCAGAAAACCGGCATCATTATCTTTCCGACCCATTGAGCCTCCCTTCCAGGCAGTCGTGCCGCGACGACTTCAGCTCATTGTCGGGTAATCATTGATTTCTCTGGCTTATAAGAATGGATCCAGCCAAACATGTACTCGAAGTGTACTTGCGTTCGTCTTTTTAGTTCCAAATAAGTATGTGCGAGATCCAGTGTCAGGTACAATTAGATGTCTTCCATTTTATGTAGTTTTGAAACTGTTCGTTTCGTATCTAACATTTTTTGTTTCGGTTTCTGATTTCGGGAAAGGCCAGGGCCCCTCGGATCCCCAACCACACCCCTACCCACCCCCCACCTGTACCTGTTCACTAGAGAAACTTATCGCTAAAAATAGCTGCAAACAAGTAAAACTTGACAAAGAGAAGCTTACGGATAATTTGTGTATTACGTACATTTTATTTGGTACGTACACAGTTCGAAAAATTCTTGTGATTTTACATCTTATCAGATGCACATAAATGGAGCGTCATATTTCACACAAATTTATATTCAAGAACATGTAAAATTGTGTGATTTGAAAATTACATGGCGTTAAAACGAAAGGAATAAAAATCAAAAGATCGACATCAACAACGCGACTTGAACCGAAAAACATTAGATCACAAAGCACACCAGTTAGTCGACTGGGCCACAGAAGCACATATCTGCTTGGCTGGTAAATCGTGCATATAAATTCATACAGTCTCACTTGCTAACCGAGTGCAAATTACACTCGGAGCCTGTAAATTTCTGTACGAATGGAATATTGTGTCATTTGAGAAGTTAAGTAGTAATGAATTGTATCGTTGGAAGAATTATGTCTCCTGTAGAATTCATAATTTCTTTCTGTGTATGTCATAGATCTATGTATTCATATATGCAGCGCAACCAGTTTATCAAAGTAGCTTGAACGATTGAGTTTCAAACAATCTTTTTTAACAATAATTTATTCTCAAATGAATATTAAGCCTGAGTTTTTGGATGAAATATCAGTTTTGATAAATTTTTCACCAACGTTTGATGGAAAAATGCTTACATTTCATGAATGTAGATTTTGATTCCTCAATAAAACAGTTAGCAACACTGCTTCAATGCATTTATATTAGATTGCGCTACACAAAATAAACAAAACTAAATATTTGCTGTTACAAAAGCAGTTTTTCAGAAAAATAAAGATTTTTACAACATTCCATATCCGTTGCCATTCGCGTGTTAAATTGAAGGTTCCTATTTTGCGGGTTTACTTATAGAAGGTACGTAAATCTTTATATCGCAATAATTTCTGCAAGAGGAAAACCGAATAGTAATGTGTATGTTGCTAATCAAATGTGTGAGTGGAAGTAAGCTGAAACTGAAAAAATTTTACTCGAGCAGTTTTAAGGAAAATGGAAGAGATTTTCGCTTTTCTTGAATTGCAATTTTAAGCCGAATAAACTGATTGGTTTATTTTTCAACCATATGGAAGATTTGTTGATCAAAATCAGGAAAAGAAGCGCCGGAAATTGTTTTCACGCCCACATAGTTGACATTACTCGTACGCTTGCAAAGAGTCTTGCTCCTTAAATATCTAAACCCGTAGCACTAGTAAACACATAGATCTAATTGCATATATTTGGGCTATTGATATAATTTGGGCTATTGATATAATTTCAAAACAAATACAAATCGTGGCGAACGTGTTGATTAGGGATTCGAAGTTATATAATTAGTAATACATTATGTATAACCAAGTCGATTCATCGAACTCGAACATTCGTATAAAAAAACCGTTAGTTTCGAGCTTTATAGTGGATAGGATTATATAGGATAAACGATACTAAGATGATTATTTTACATCATGTCAAAATTATCACAAAGTAATGAATTTTAATAATTCTAATTATTGTGTTTCAGTATTCAGTCAAGGCACAGAGGCGATACAACGAGAAACTTCGTTTATGATAAGGAATCGAGCTTTTCACAATGTCAACCTCTTCAGATGATATACCACTCAACATCGCGTTTTATTAAAATTTATCAATTCATGGTCTTGAATGTCAATCCATTTACGGGTTACGCAAAGGATTCAGCCACAGAAATGGACAATTTATTGTATATTTTAGATAGTTGGGTGCAAAATGTTGCAGGAAAGAAAACTGATCATGTTTTCATTATTTACGAAACGGTAGATCTCTCATTTGCTCTAAATGAATCTCCACTGAAACCACGATTGAAGAAGATGGACGGATATTAGCAGCACACTGTTTCCTAGATATTATCCCAAGTAACATTTTTAATATTAATAAATACTTTTACAACTAGCTACTACTAGCTGTCTTCAATGCTACATAATACATCTTGCATTAAAATTTTAAACTCCACGAAAGTCTACTGAAAACCTCTAAAAGAGCATGTTCCTGCCAAGTGGACCATTCTTCGTAAGGTTTATAAAGCAAAGTGAAGAATCAGTATAAACCTGCGTTAAAACTCCCAATTCAAGAAAATTTTGAAACCAGCTTTACGATCAACATGAAATTTATTCGAATGGAATGAATTCCGGTATGAATAAACTGTCGTTTTGATAATATATTTTTTTGACTATGTGTGTGTCATGTCTGCTTCGAATGTAATTAGTATGAACATATTAGATTTTATTCATGTGTTTGAGACTTTTTCAGAACGTAGAAACTTCATGCGCTATTATTTTTATCGTGAATGTATGGATAAAAATAAGAAATATAACTAATCGCCTTGAAATAAATGCGGTTTTTGAGGAAGTCTCCATGATTTATTAAAATTTTTCTGTGATTCATCGTCATTTTTTTGTAAAACTATTTCGTAGCGTTAAAACTTGTGCAAACGTTGTGAAAATGAATCATGAAACTCCATCATATTTTCTCGTTTTTGCATTTCGAAGTTTATTACACTTAGGCAATAAATCAAATAGCCCACAACAAATGTGTCATAAATGTACTTTGGAACCCTCAAATTTGCTCTGAGTAAAACTGTCATCCAATGAACACGCACACACACAAAACTAGATTCATGAAAGAATTTAACTAACAATAATGTTTTAAAGAAAATGTTTGAAAGCAATGTTAAGACTGTTTGCATGGTTTTATTCTAGTACAAATTGTTTAATTTTTAGTCCAGTTGTTAGTCTAGGTAAAGGGTTTTAAAAAAGCTTTAAAAACTATCATATTACCTGTCAAAAGAGACACTAATTATAGTAGTGCTAAAGCAGGTAGTGATTGAAAAACCAAGCTAAGGATAACAATTTTAAAACGAAGGGTGAACGGTGCAGGCAACATTTCAAATTAATCCAATGAAAACTGATTACTCTTCACAGCTTTCTGTTACTGATCTACCAACTTACTGGAAGAAACCACCATCCATAAACGATAAATTGAATGAAAAATTAAAGCCATTGATTTCGGTAAAACAAACTCAGAAGTTTTATCCGTCTGTTGAACCATGTCGTTGAATAGTGTTAAAGCGGATGGTTACACTTAAGCAGCTATGTCCGTTTTTTGCGAGTTTTTGATGTAGAAAACATCTTTATTTTCTATATAGGGGTGCAAATCAGAAACTCAAGGAAAAATACACGTAGAAATGTGGTCAGGTTTTAAACACTTACAGCCCAGTCTATTTTGTATCAGTTATTAATATTATTTCATCATTTGATTGGAAATATTTCTAAGATTCGATTTGAATGTATCAAGCCACGTGTTTTCAATAATAAATGATTGAAATTTTGATTAGTAGCGAGCAGTGTACTATTTTGTCTGCTAAAAACCACCGGCATACCAGATTTCCCTGCCATAGAAGACGGTTTTGAAGGAGTAAGCGATATATCAAAGGGAAAGCATCGCTCTTATTGGTCAATCGATGCAAAAGCGAAGCTGTTGGAAGAACGCGAATCTATAAATTGAAGCGAAATTATAGCTAATGTGTCAGTCCTACTCGTAGTATTCTAGAGATAGGTTGTTACTGGACAGCACGACAAAAAGTGCCATAAAACGATTTGAAGCTTTAATTGGTATGCTCTGATCTTGTGTCATGCAAGCTCAGATGAAATTCCATGTTATGTCGTTTCGCCAATTTGCAACTACAATTTTGAGTGCTCAAGATTATTTCTAATTAATATAAGATGAACTCGATTGATAATGATAAAAAGTTTATCGCTTCAACCGAAATCGCAGAATGGTAGAGAAAATTAACGCTATAAAAATCACTGCTTGCATACAAAAGTTGAACACAAGCTTGGCGTAGAGAAGCTTAAATATCGAGATCGCAAGAATATACAAAAATATAATTGCATACATTTGGGATATTGGTGTAATTTCGTCGGCTATAAAAAAAATACAAATCAAGACAAACGATGTTCGGTGTTGATTCCTAATCAAGATCAATCTAAACAGACTCTCGTGCAACTGCGGATTCAAAAATGTGACGTTTGATTGAACTGTTTGATTGCAGATCATTAGAAATTTTGGTAGCCTTAATCCGCATTAATGGCTCGAACAACTCCATGGGGCTGATCCTTGTAGTTTTTAAATTTAAAATGCATTACATGTACAAAACAAGAAAAAGAAACAAAAAGGTTCAAAACTTTTTATTTATCTAGTTTGTATAATCACCGACAAAAATCACTGAATGAGCTAGCATTTTCACGGTTTGATAACAATCCAGAAATAATAGAAGACATTGGAATAGCTACTATGCTCCAAAATGAATCACGGTCATGGATGACACTTAGGTCTGGACGAATAACAGCACCCAGAAAGATGCTTGCCAAACAAATATGAATAATCCCTTGTTATGCCTTATAAAAAAATATTTTTCTCTAACAGGACTTCAATTTCTATGCCATCGGTTCAATATGGTACGAGATATGAAAATCACGCCGTGAGTTCTTTGATTAAACTAGTGTCAGAATGTCATCAAAATTTAACGTTACGTGTTTTAATATCGTTTATTTATACCCGGCTTGAACCTTTTAGTGGTCGTTCGCTGGAAAAACATTACGTAAATCAGGTCTGCATATCTTGAAAAATTATCTAATTCCATGAAATTAAAACAGCTGAAGTGAAATGTCCTCATTTCACCAAAGAAACTGAAAGTATGGAAACAATATGATAATGAATTTGGGGCAAAAAAAATACTACCAAGCATTAAAGAGTTCCACATTTGTAAAGCTGCTTTTGGTTATTTCTACATATGAATGCGCAAAGACACTCTTGTATTCAAATTAAAAGAAATGAACAACTTTGAAAACATCGCAAAGGGCGAGTAAATCTTTTCTTCAAAAATGCTGTATTGTCCGTTACTGGTAAAATTATTCACAAACCAAATAAAGTAATAAACAATTTTATTGTGCACATGTTAAATTATTTTTCTTACAAAACTCCTGCTGATTATTTTATTCTTCTTTACATAAAAACAAATAAAATCGTATTTGTTTATTCGACTGAGTTATAAAAGACGGACAAAGAATAACTAGAGCAGATATTATGTAATTATTTGGTCTAATGCCAAATTGTTGTTTTTCGAACGATCGATGAGTTAAATTGGTAGGAAAATTCGCTTCTAATTTGCTCTACATGAATGCGCAGTGACAAAATTTCTTTTGATGAATAACATCAAATGGTTCTAGTTGCTTGTTGTTTTTCTTGAATATTGAATAATCATTTATAAGATTCAACAAACCTTCTATTAAAATATTGCGATCAGCAAAAATTGAAATCTCCATCTACCAAAAATTCTAAAGAACCTGATTGTTCAACAATATCAGAACTTTATCAGAAATTCTACCTCCAAACGCTTCCGAAACATTCAGTACAGCTAGTTTCTATTGAAATTTCAACAGTGATGTGCTTTTTACAGTATGAAAATACATTCGCTTTGCTTTTTATAGTATCAAAATAGGTTTCGTATTTTACCCTGAATTGTTGAGCCATATATTTTTTGAGTACGTTTTTGCTTGGAAACCTGATTAGGCCTTTCATACTACTTATTGTTTCATAAAAATAGCTGCTCATTATTGATGAAATTATTGAACGTACCTTAATGTAGTAAATGGTTCGTTTAATTTATGCTATCCGTAAAGCAAGAATGAATACGACTTCTTTATTAATTCCTTCGAATAAAGATATACCTTTGGGAAAAATTTGAAACAAACTGTTCAACGTTTTCCCACTGTAGAGTCCTGTGAAAAGACGACACTTTTTAACATTAACGGATAAGGAAGAAACAGAGAATCGTGTTTCTTCTCTACTGTTGTATAACTCATATATAAAAATTTCGTTTTTTGCTTCCAGCTTCTTTATCTGCTCCTGGTACTTGAATATATATATTTTTTCCATTCTATCGGTTTTTTCAGCGATAATTCTGTCTGTATACTCACCTCTTCATTGAATGTAGTACTTTCATTTACAAAATCAATCCATTTACGCTGAATCTTGCCATCTATTTACTTGTAAAAATATAGATTGTCTTTGCTTTTCTGCATAAACCTTTAACAAATCACTCACTTATATAACTTGTTACTTTGCATGAACAAACATTGAATATATAATGAGGTCTTGTTTTATGCGGGTTATTATGCGCGGATTTTCGAAGCTACGCGAGTTTCCGAAGTTACGCGGTTTTTACGGGTTTTTGTGCGGTACGTATCCCCTGCGTAAAAATGATCTCAGTACACAATAATACTACACGGAACGACCGAAATTAGCTCTGGGCCTAATTCGTATTACTGTTTTTGAATTAGTTGATTTTAACAACAAAATTTCCAAAATAACTATAAAATTAGTTAAAATTTAGAATTTACTGTGCTGAAAAAAACTCTTATTTTTAGAGAATGTGTTTAGTTGGCGAATATTCTGGACACAAACCAGCAATATTTCGATCCAACACGAAATTCTCATTGACAACTAATTTCGTTATTAAAATCAGAAACTTCGATTCTATTTATCTATCACCGTCATTACTGAAGGACAGTAGTGTCAAAGCAAAACAATCCATTGAAAAGCTAAAAAATTAGAGGGTTGTATTCAAGACACGACCGAGCACAATAACATTAAAAATGGAACGTTTCTAGTGTCTTCATAATTAATACAAAAATAAAGATGATAATGATGATGATACACTAAACTAATAACTTATTCAATTGACTAATTACAAACTTGCTCTAGTTTAAGCGCGTAGATTGTTAGCGAATAATAAAATTGACAATTAGATTCTTTCTTGATAATTGATTCTATTCAATTTTGATCTCTTTCCACAAATTTTTACATTGTATAGTTTTGAATAACGTCCTTTAACTAGAAGTCAATCATGATGAATTCAAAGTTACTTGAAAGCTCAATTTTAGATACAAACAACCTAAAGATTTGAACCTGAACAAATAAAACTATTTTATTTTATGATAATAATTTTCGAGAAACGTGCAAACTTATTAATTTTATAAACAGTTAATCGATCCAAGAGAAGATTTTATATATTTTAACGAAAAATGTTGTGTTGGAGTATACACTTAGTAATAGTGTAATTTTATTAATCCTTCTTCAAAATCGTCGATAATCTTCGGAAAGTGTCGGTAAATAATATGGCAACAATACGAGGAAGAAAACATGTGAAACAATTCGCATAAAATATTTAGTTACTTACATTGATTTTCGCTTTGGCATATTAGGAATACACGGAATGGATACGCAACAAAATTCCGAAATTTTGTTCATATTGTAACTTGATGTTATTAACACATGAATAAACATTGTCATAGTTACAACGCGTTTAGTCATCAGACGCTTATTGTTTTAAAGCAAATAATAATTAAACTGAAACTGGCGGTTAACCAAACTCTACGAGGGTTCCTATTCAAACGATACATGTAAAATCGCAGGTAAACTTACCTTGAGTTTATCTTTGATACTATACGATATTGCATCTAATTGTACTGTATATGTGAGCCTGTGGAACTCAATTATACTACTAAAACGAGGAGACCGCTTTTAGATAAGTTTCAGAATTTAATTTTAAATCTTTTGAAGCGTTTAATTCAGGGACAACAACTTGTTCAGTCACATTGTCACGTTTTGTTCGTATGGGAATGGAGATTTAAGTATGCAAACCGATCCGTTGACAAATTAAAACATTTTTAATCTTACAATCTTGAAGCTTTGGAATCACTTAAATTAGGAAAATCCATTAACAAATCATCGAGGAACAAGCGCTGCAAATTAGATCCGAAAAAATAATCGCCGATAATTCTAAATTGGCCTGATAGTTACCAGAGAATTAAAATAAAATACTCAATTCAAACCAATTTTTCAATGGGATGCAATTGAAATATTCAAATGTCGTTATCTCATAATAGGAATTTTTAATGGTAAAATCTACCAAAAATTTGCTAAAACATGGGATATTTCGAAAGAATTGGTAAACACGCTGATTCGGTTCTTCAGCAGCTGGATGATATATAAGATACTCAAGCGAACACGGCGTTGCGCAGACAACAGGAAAGTTCACCAACGCATAATGCAAAAGCGACAATCCAGCAAGTGAACGCATATACAATTCAGTCATCAGTTCACTGGACGAGCTACTTGTTTCATTCGCAGTCAAACATCAACTAGGCAAAGAAATATTGTGCCACCTATATTTATAGATTTCTCTTCATACTACACAGAACGATGCGGTGTTTTTTATGCATGACGCAAAGCCTCCTATGCCGACCAAGAAGTTGACGTCATTTTGTAAAGCAGGGATTGGTGGATGAAAACATAGGTCGATTCCAACCATTTTTTCAATAGTATGCTATTGAAATACTGAAACGACGTCGTCATACATGTTTAAGTTAAAAGTTTCCGAATCGATTGGTTGTTAAATTATAACAATCCATCAACAGATGACCGAGTTATTAACGTTCAAAATTATGACACAAAAAGGTTACGCGGCTATTTTTGAAACTTTTAATTGACACCCGGCCCCGTATAGTGAAGAGTAAGGCATTTTTAATGCCAAAAGGACAGTCTTATTGAAACTGCTTGAACATTGTTTTGATGTTTTTCGCATGTGTTCGATATATCTTTATTTAAATTTCTAAACCGATATGTAAAAATGTCGTAAACTGTTAGTGGAAAGTGTATTTATTCAGAATTTGTGCGCACTTGAAGCGATTGTGCGTAATAATGTTTTTACGCGGAACAGTGAAGTGAATTTCGAATGTTTCACTCTAATTGTGATGAAGTTTTTTTGTATCTTCAAACCTTCCGAGCTGCGCCGTCCGGTGTACTATTTGTATTCGGTTTTTGTTTTCCGAGTGCTCAAAGTTTTCAGTGAGAATGAAGAAAACAGTGATTTAGAAGAAAAAAAAATTAGAGGGTTGTATTCAAGACACGACCGAGCATAATAACATTAAAAATGTAACGTTTCTAGGGTCTTCATAATTAATACAAAAATAAAGATGATAATGATGATGATACACTAAACTAAAAACTTATTCAATTGAATAACTACAAACTTGCTCTAGTTTAAGCGCTTAGATTGTTAGCGAATGATAAAATTGACAATTAGATTCTTTCTTGATAAGCGATTCTATTCAATTTTGATCCCTTTCTACATTTTTTTACATTGTCAAGTTTTTGAATAACGTCCTTTAACTAGAAGTCAATTATGATGAATTCAAAGTTACTTGAAAGCTCAATTTTAGATACAAACAACCTAAAGATTTAAACCTGAACAAATGAAACTATTTTATTTTATGATATTAATTTTCGAGAAACGTAAAACAACATAAAATATTTAGTTACTTACATTGATTTTCGCTTTGGCATATTAGGAATATACGGAATGGATACGCAACAAAATTCCGAAATTTTGTTCATATTGTAACTTGATGTTATTAGTTACAACGCGTGTAGTCATCAGACGCTTGTTGTTTTGAAGCAAATAATAATTAAACTGAAACTGGCGGTTAACCAAATTCTACGAGGGTTCCTATTCAAACGATACATGTAAAATCGCAGGTAAGCTTACCTTGAATTTATCTTTGAAACTATACGATATTGCATCTAATTGTACTGTATATGTGAGCCTGTGGAACTCATTTATACTACTAAACCGAGGAGGCCGCTTTTAGATAAGTTTCAGAATTTAATTTTGAATCATTTGAAGCGTTTAATTCCTGGAGGGACAACAACTTGTTCAGTCACATTGTAACGTTTTGTTCGTATGGGAATGGAGATTTAAGTATGCAAACCGATCCGTTGACAAATCAAAACATTTTTAAGCTTACAATATTGAAGTTTTGGAATCATTAAAATTAGGGAAATCCATTAACAAATCATCGAGCAACAAGCGCTGCCAATTAGATCCGAAAAATCTATCGCCGATAATTTTAAATTGGCCTGATAGTTACCAGAGAACCAAAATAAAATACTTAATTTAAACCAATTTTTCAATGGTATGCAATTGAAATATTCAAATGAAGTTAAATGTTTCCGAATCGATTGGTTTTTGAATTAAATAAATCCATCAATAAATGACTGAGTTACTATAAGATACTCAAGCGAACACGGTGTTGCAGACAACAGGAAATTTCACCAACACATAATGCAAAAGCGACAATCCAGCAAGTGAACGCATATACAATCCAGTCATCAGCACCCTGGACAAGCTACTTGTTTCATTCACAGTCAAACATCAACTAGGCAAAGAAATATTGTGCAGCCTATATTTATAGATTTCTCTTCATACTACGCAGAACGATACGCTGTTTTTTATGCATAACGCAAAGCCTCCTATGCCGAACAAGAAGTTGACGTCATTTTCTACAACAGGGATTGGTGGATGAAAACATAGGTCGATTCCAACCATTTTTTCAATAGTATGCTATTGAAATACTGAAACGACGTCGTCATACATGTTTAAGTTAAAAGTTTCCGGATCGATTGGTTGTTAAATTATAACAATCCATCAACAAATGACCGAGCTATTAACGTTCAAAATTATGACACAAAAAGGTTACGCGACTATTTTTGAAATTTTTAATTGACACCCGGCCCCATATAGTGAAGAGTAAGGCATTTTTAATGCCAAAAAAATTAAAAAGATGTTTACGTTTCGTTTATGTCTTTTTCTCCAACACAACATCGTATTTATACCTGCCAATATAGAAAAGACAACCGCGTCTGAATTTTTTTCGGCAGTAGTGTGCCATCTAGTGGCTAGTAGTCATTAAGGTGTTACCGTTTCGGTGACAGGGCGCCATATAGCTGCAGATTGCAGAAGCCAATTCAACCATTCATATTGGTTGAAAACAACATTATATTTCTTTAATTCAACTAAAAAATTAGTTGACTGGATATGAAGTGTGCCTTAGCTAAGAAATGACAGTACGTTTAATTTGTGAATTCAACTAAAAAAAATAGTCATTTCAACAAATATTTTATTATTATTAAGGGAATGAGAATAAAAAATCTAAATCAGCAAAAGTAAGATTTTTTTAGTTGTCTCAAAAAATAACTAACTAAAATCAGCAAATCAACTAATTTTTTCGCGAAAATGCTGATTTCGGTCGTTCCGTGTACAATAAACATTATTCCCATACTAAAACATCTATCTAGTCTCTAGGGTATGTTATTAAAATATGACTATTGGGATGGTAAAGTCAGACTGAAGACTGTTTTAGATAAGCCAAAAGCCGCAGCCAAACTGTTGAGACTGTCGGATTATTTTATGATTTGATTTAAACCTCCTCCTCAATTTAAACTTGCAAAAAAGTAAAGCCTCCTACGGTAAAGGCACTCGAGCTACCACACTCGAGTTAATAAAACTTGTATCAGATTTTTTTTCAAGGGGTCAGCCAGAAGATTTGTTAAAGTTATTAAAATATAATAATTTTTAAAACAACCGAAAACATGAACAAGAAACAAGATAAGTAGTCCTCACGAAAAGAAAAGATGAAACTCACACGACATGTAAACCGATATTACTATAAAATAGACATCAGTTGAAACGAAAATTTAAAACAAAAATTACATTAAAATTCATTTAGTTTTTCATTGAACAAGACTGTATACTTACAAACCGCTTCGTTTTGTAATGTAAATTTCCATTCAATTGCCTGCTCCAAATATGTGCATGAAAATAAATGTAAAATCACAAAATATTTTTATCTGTGCTCTAGTTTTCAAATCGCACATCAAATTTCTTTATTTCTGATGGATGCCTTTTTTTACAGCTGATTCAATGGAATTTCACAGGTTTCTTTCTAACTGTGTAGCTCCTTGAAGATTGTTTACGTCTCAATGGAATAGTTGCTCGAGAACAGCTATGGTAATTTACTGGTTGTAGAATAGGTAACTAAAACGAAACAGAATTTCCCTGAATGTTTGTTGGAAAATAATAACATTACCTGTTTTGATATCAGACTGTTTCTTGGTAAGGCGGCATGGACAGAATCGTTTAGCATTGGCCTTTTCAAGATGAAGATTGTGTCGAGAGATTTTCATCAATTATACCAAAACTCACAGTAAGGAAACTCAATAAATCACTGGCAGTATGATGCGGCGTACAAGTGTTGCTCTCAAATAGTTCTAATTTCAATGTGTATCAAACAACTTATAGTAAAATA
The DNA here is from genome assembly GCF_030247185.1 of Malaya genurostris. NCBI lineage: Eukaryota > Metazoa > Arthropoda > Insecta > Diptera > Culicidae > Malaya > Malaya genurostris. Next base: position 194,250,460 of record NC_080571.1, on the reverse strand, counting down.
ATTGATCGAAACAGTTATTTTGAGTGATAGTACAGCTGTGATAAGTGTGTGTTGATAAGTAAACTTGTGAAAAGTGTCATTTATTGCATAATCCTGATTCGCGAAACTATAAGAATGTTCAAGCGACGGAAATCGGGAGTTTACCACCCAAAATTAAACCATGTTAACCGATCGAAGCGCCATCTGTATATCATTGTCGGAGTCTTCAAATTCAAGAATAACGGAAACAGATTGTGGTCATTGTGTCAAGACAGTAAAATCTTAAGAAGATTAATAGAAAGTTTATATGGAATGTGTAAAAATTTACAAGTGAATTCTGCAATACTGACTAATAATCTAAAATTGGTCTGCAGCAAACCCATCCGCGAGTGTTTATTTTATTTTATTTTTTCAGTAGTAGTGTATCTTCTTTTGACCATCTTGTTTTGTTTACTGCAAAGCAAATAGAAAAAAATATTTGAAGAAAATCCTGTTTTAATCCACCTAGTGGTGTAATGATTCCTTTCTCATATCAATCATACTATCATATATAATACTGTGGTATTTTTCAAAATAATTTTCTTCGATTCGAAGAATAACCGAAATCGGTTTGCTTGACCGTCTACTGATAAAAACTATCGATTGGAAAAGATTTGAGGTCAAAGGATTTTTTAAGGTTTATTTCCCATTTTTAGTGATGGTATACAATTTTTAACCCACTTTACCCTATATTTCCGGATCCGGAAGTCGGTTTCGCATGAAATTCAGTAATTATGCCACAGGACCTTTTATTTGAACCTAAATTTGAGAAAATCGGTGGCGCCATTTATGAGAAAAGTTAGAACACATATTTTCTTTTTTTTGCGCATTTTACCCCACAACTCCCAAACCCGAACCCAAAGGAATTTTTTATGGGACCTCAAGACCTTTCATTTGAATCTAAGTTTGTGAAAATCGGTTCAGCCATCTCCGAGAAAAGTGAGTGACGTTATTTTCCCATTTTTGGTGCATATCACCCACCCCGGTGGCACGATTGTCATCTGCATACAATTGGCTTGAAGCCGAGAATTTTGGTTCTTTGGTTCTAGTTCACTGTCAAATGCTGTGTTTAAGCAGTGTTCACACGTTGACATTTTTCTTCATGCGGTTGCACCAACATAAGGAAACGATTCCGATGGAATATAATGAAATTATAATGAACCACAATTTCTTTTTCTGATTCAAAAGAGGTCAAATTGCTTGTTTTATAGAGAATACTACACTAGAGTTATATTTATATTGGGTTTGAAGAAATTAACTTTTGACACCAGTGTGGTTTGATTGTACGATATGAACGTAGCTTAACATATTGTTGACAACAACGCCACCAAAACAAAATGTGTCGGTTTCAGGAACCAGCTTTCATAGCAGGAGGGTGATATCACCCTGTAATTCCGGTACAGGAAGTCGGATCCAAATGAATTCAGAAACTTTGTATGGAACCGTGACCATGAATCCTTTCATTAGAGTCTAAGTTTGAGAAAATCGGTTTAGCCATCTACGAGAAAAGTGAGTGACATTATTTTCACATTTTTATTGCATTATTTTCACAATTTTATGCATATCATCCTGTAATTCCGGAACCGGAAGTCGGATCCAAATAGAATTCTGGAACTTTTTATGGGACCCTAGGGCATTTCATTTGAATCTAAATTTGTGAAAATCAGTTCTGCCATCTCCGAGAAAAGTGAGTGACATTTTTTTCACAATTTTTGTAGATATCACCCTGTAGCTCCGGAACCGGAAGTCGGATCCAAATGAATTCAGGAACTTTGTATGGGGCTATGAGACCTTTCATTTGTATCTAAGTTTGTGAAAATCGGTTAAGCCATCTCCGAGAAAAGTTTGTCACACACACACACACACACACACACACACACACACACACACACACACACACACACACACACACACACACACACACACACACACACACACACACACACACATACACACACATACACAGTCTTATCAGCGTAGAACCACCAGAAACGTGCGAACGATGGTTCGAATCGATTCGATGGCGTAGTGGCAGCAGGAGTGGGACAGTACGGAGAAAGGTAGATGGACTCACCGGCTCATTCCACATCTGTCGCCGTGGATGAATAAACAACACGGAGAGGTAAACTTCTACCTAACGCAGTTTCTATCTGGCCATGGTTGTTTCCGGAAGTATCTGCATCGGTGTGGTCACGCCGCGTCTCCATTTTGTCCGGAGTGTGAGTATGTTGAAGAAACACCTGAACATGTGATATTCGATTGTTCCCTGGTTTGCGGAAGTACGTTGGGAAATGCCTGCCATAAGGGTTGATAATATATCTGAGGAAATGTGTCGTGAAGAAGGCACGTGGAATGCAGTAAACAAAGTGGTAACACAGATACTCTCGGAGTTGCAGCGAATATGGAGAAGGGATCAGCGAGTAAGCGTCGGATCGAGAGAACTTCCTTCGTCGGTATAATCTTGATCCGTCGTCGAGGACAAGATGAGTAGACCACGTCATAGCATCGTAAGGATACGAGTCGGTGTAGTTTAGATCTTTCATCGGGGATTAGACGAGTAGATCGTGGTGTAGCACCGTTAAGATAGTCAGGGCACCAGTGAACCGGAAGCCATCCTCCAACCGGCATCATTGGATCGACCCAGGCATCCTTACGGTCGGGCCGTGGACGGGTATCAAAAACGTCGGTTTCGGGAGAACTTCCATCGTCGGGGAACTCTCTGTCGGTGTAGGCTAGATCCATCACCGGGGACTAGTCGAGTAGCCGCTACAACACCGATTCGTGTCGTCGAGGCATCAGCGAACCGGAAGCCATGCTCCAAACCGGAATCGCGGAGCCGACCTCGGCACTCCTTTGGGTGTCCCGCTTGGCGTAAAAGGGGAAACTCTCCGTCAGTGTAGGCTAGATCCATCGTCGGGGATCAGGCGACGTAGCGGCATTGGGTCGTCGAGGCGCCAAAGGTGGATCGAGATGGATAAAGAGAGAAACGCAGGAGCTCATTTTCTCTCAAACGAAGAAGTGCATGAGCACAGCCGAGATGAATAAAGTGAGAAACGCAGGAGCTTATTTTCTCCCAAACGAAGAAGTGCATGAGCACAGCCTCCCTCGAAGTATTGAGCTTAGCTTAGTTCCGGGGGGATCAAGGCATGATGTCCAAGGTGTTTTAGTGGGTAAGGTTCAGCCAGTCCCACTCGCTGGTTCACAATAGCGGTAGCTTGACAACTACTGAGCGCGTGAGCTGGGAAAGTACATAAGGTATTTCACCACGTAAAAAAAACACACACACAGACATTTGCTCAGTTCGTCGAGCTGAGTCGAATGGTATATGACATTCAGCCCTCCGGGCCTCGGTTCAAAAGTCGGTTTTTGCTGTGATTGTATAGCCTTTCTATATGACAAAGGCAAAAATAGGATACTGGTGAGATCGTTCCTTAAATATATTTCATAATTTTCTTATTTACAATGTCTTATAATATTTCTCTTTGCCAAAAATCTGGCTAGACTAAACTTCGTCGATAATTCGAGGGAATTTAATCAATGGGTCTATTTCCTAACTGGATATAGTTTAGTCTGCGAGGAGGATTCATTTGGTATTTTATTATTTTGGTTAAGGAGTGAATATCGACATTACAAATTACGACAATTTGCGCAATTCAGATTTTTTATAGAACTTGCAACTATCAGGGTACCGATAGTTAGAATTTCAAACAATTTTAAAATTCTGTTATTCGCATTAACGAAACAAGAAGAAACTGGACATTTAAAAACCATTCTTACGACTCAGTTTTACAACTCGGAAAACTGAAATGTGAACAATAAACTTGTTTGCAGCTCGGTCCCTTTTTGCACTGTTAACTTTGTTTGTGTAATTCAACGGGATTTGGAACATGTATTTGACGATCATTTCATGATTTTCAACATGGTGATTTGAAGCGTGGAAAAAGCCTTTTTTTTACCACCAAATTTATACTAGGTGCACAAATTCCCCTTCAAATTACCACAATCTGTACGACTAGCTATCCGAAACTTGTTTCGTCCGAGACGTTTATACATTACAACATAGCGGTGTAATAGCAAAAAGTGTTTTGCAAATAGCATTAACTATACGTCTGCCTGGCGGTTTATATTGAACCTCCTGGTCGAGATAGCAGTTCAATATAAACTGCTACGCACTGATAAGTCTAAGACGAAAAGTGAAATCAATTTATTTTCAATTCATTTTTTGAATAAACCAATCTATACTGATTACTGACTAACTACTTAACACATATTTTTGCCTTTTTAAGGTTTTATTGTAGCTTTATTGACATCGAACAAATTTCAAATTACAAAACGGAGGAAATGTGATAGACTTTTATGTTGCATTTTCAGATTACCTGCGCAATTTTGTATGCAACAAAGCTGATTCATATCAAAATTACGATTAATCACAATCACTATTTTCTATGAGTGATGCAAACTTTCGCAAAAGCTGCATTGTTTCTAGGCAACAAGTTATAATATTAGGTTTTATCTATACATTCACGATAAAAATAAAAGCGCATTAATTTTTCACATTCATAGAAACCCTCGAAGTCATAAATAAAATGTAATATATTTTTGCTCTGGAATCATCTTTCAAAAACGACACATGACATGACACACATATTCAGGAATTATATATTAACAAAATGACAGTTGATTAACGACGAAATTTATTTAATCCGCATAAAATTGATAATGTTACTACAGCTCGTTTCATTTCGAACGCAAGTTATGTTGATTCTTCATCATGCTTTATAAACCTTATGAAGTATCAGTTTCGTAACTAGGATAATTGGCACATGGGATAAAATATGATTTACCGCCTCACCATTGCACAGTGGTCCCAATCATGTAAAAACACACGTTTTTGCCTTTCTCATATAGAAAGGTTATGCAATCACTGTGAAAACCGACTTTTGAACCGAGGCCCGGAGGGCCGAGTGTCATATACCATTCGACTCAGTTCGTCGAGTACGCAAAATGTCTGTGTGTGTGTGTGTGTGTGTGTGTGTGTGTGTGTGTGTGTGTGTGTGTGTGTGTGTGTGTGTGTGTGTATGTGTGTGTATGTGCGTATGTGTGTATGTAACGTTTTTTTTGCACTAACTTTTCTCGGAGATGGCTGAACCGATTTTCACAAACTTAGATTCAAATGAAAGGTCTTGTGGTCCCATACAAAATTCCTGAATATTATTTGGATCCGACTTCCGGTTCCGGAATTATGGGGTAAAATGTGCAAAAAATTGTGAGAATAAGTGCACTAACTTTTCTCAGAGATGGCTGAATGGATTTTCACAAACTAAGATTTAAATGAAAGGTCTTGAGGTCCCATACAAAATTCCTGAATATTATTTGGATCCGACTTCCGGTTCGAGAGTTATGGGGTAAAATGTGCAAAAAAAAGAAAATATGTGTTTTAACTTTTCTCATAGATGGCGCGACCGATTTTCACAAACTTAGATTCAAATGAAAGGTACTGTGGTCTGATGCGTTATTCCTGAATTTCATGCGGATCCGACTTCCGGATCCGGAAATATAGGGTAAAGTGTGTTTAAAATTGTACACCATCTCTGAAAATGGGGAAAAACCTTAAAAAAATTTCTAAATCGACCTCAAATCTTTTCCAATTTGATGGTTTTTATCAGTAGACGGTCAAACAAACCGATTTCGGTTATTTTTTTAAGAATCGAAGAAAAATAATTTTGAAGAATACCACAGTATTATATAGGTATGATAGTATGATTGATATGAGAAAGGCATCATTTTTTTTCGCCTTTTTGCCTTTCTCATATAGAAAGGTTATGCAATCACTGTGAAAACCGACTTTTGAACCGAGGCCCGAAGGGCCGAGTGTCATATACCATTCGACTCAGTTCGTCGAGTACGCAAAATGTCTGTGTGTGTGTGTGTGTGTGTGTGTGTATGTGCGCGTATGTGTGTATGTAACGTTTTTTGCACTAACTTTATGGGGTAAAATGTGCAAAAAAATGAAAATATGTGTTCTAACTTTTCTCATAGATGGCGCGACCGATTTTCACAAACTTAGGTTCAAATGAAAGTTCCTGTGGTCCCATACGTAATTCCTGAATTTTATCCGGATCCGACTTCAGGATCCGGAAATATAGGGTAAAGTGTGTTAAAAATTTTATACCATCACTGAAAAGAGCGTAAAACCGTAAAAAGTTTTCTAAATCGACCTCAAATCTTTTCCAATTGATAGTTTTATCAGTAGACGGTCAAACAAATCTATTTCGATTATTCTTTTAAGAATCGAAGAAAAATAATTTTGAAGAATACCACAGTATTATATAGGTATGATAGTATGATTGATATGAGAAAGGCATCATTACACCACTAGGTGGATTAAAACAGGTTTTTATTTGAGTATCAGGGGTTAATTTTGGAGCTTTCATGCTTTCAGAAGATTTTCTGTTTGAAATAGTCCGCTTCTTTTAATATAATCAAAATTGTCATTAATCCACCTACAAGTGAGTTTAAAAAAATATTTTGCATACAGTACAAGATGGAGTGTTTATGTATTTGGAAAAGTTGTAGAATTTTATAATTAAATTGCTCGAAAACATTTGAGTTTGTGAACTTAAAAATATGCAACCTTCGCCAAAAACATGTATTTTAATAATTAAAATATAAATGTAGAACATCCTAAAATTCTAAAAAATCATTGAACATTGGAAAAACTTGATCTTGGAGGTCTAAAATAAACAATTCATCATATCTCGACACCAATGCATTTTAAAGTTTTCATGTCTCCGGCATGATTTCTTGTTTCAATATGATCTACAACTTTTCCAAAGACATAAATACTCTATCTCGTATTGTACGCAAAATAATTTTTTTAACTTACTTGTAGGTGGATTAATGACAACTTTGATTATATTAAAAGATGCGGACTATTTCAAACAGAAATTCTTCTGAAGACATGGAAGCTCCAAAATTAACCCCTGAAACTCAAATAAAAAACCTGTTTTAATCCACCTAGTGGTGTAATGATGCCTTTCTCATATAAATCATACCATCATATATAATACTGTTATAATCTTCAAAATAATTTCCTTCGATTCCTAAAAACAATAACCGAAATCGGTTTGTTTGACCGTCTGCTGATTAAAAACTATTAATTGGAGAAGATTTGAGGTCGATTTAGAAAACTTTTTACGGTTTTTCGTCCTTTTCAGTGATGGTATACAATTTTTAACACACTTTACCCTATATTTCCGGATCCGGAAGTCGGATCCGCATGAAATTCAGGAATTACGTATGGGACCACAGGACCTTTCATTTGAACCTAAGTTTATGAAAATCGGTCGCGCCATCTATGAGAAAAGCTAGAAAACATATTTTCATTTTTTTGCACATTTTACCCCATAACTCCGGAACCGGAAGTCGGATCCAAATAATATTCAGGAATTTTGTATGGGACTACCAGACCTTTCATTTGAACCCAAGTTTGTGAAAATCGGTTCATCCATCTCTGAGAAAAGTTAGTGCACTTATTTTCACAATTTTTTGCACATTTTACCCCATAATTCCCGAACCGGAAGTCGGATCCAAATAATATTCAGGAATTTTGTATGGGACCACAAGACCTTTCATTTGAATCTAAGTTTGTTAAAATCGGTTCAGCCATCTCCGACAAAAGTTAGTGCAAAAAAACGTTACATACACACATACGCACATACACACACATACACACATACACATACACATACACACACACAGACATTTTGCGTACTCGACGAACTGAGTCGAATGGTATATGACACTCGGCCCTCCGGGCCTCGGTTCAAAATTCGGTTTGCACAGCGATTGCATAACCTTTCTATATGAGAAAGGCAAAAACGCGTGTTTTGACATGTTTGGGACCACTGTGCATTGTAGGAGGAGGGATCGGTTTCGCAAGTAAAAAAAATCGATTTTTGCTATTTTTGTCGTGAATACGACTTACTATGGGACCTTTTTAAAATTCGCCGTGTGGAAAAATGGGTGAAGGTTAATCGTGAATATTTCGACTTGTATTAAACGCAGCAACATAATTCTTTTTACATTTTATTAAAAATATGATCATGAATTTCGGATTATATTTTCAACAGTGTGAGATAACCAAAAAAACCCAAAAATTATGTTGTTAAGCTTTGAAAACAAACTTTACTTTTGCTTGTCTTTTTCGCACACGAATTACAGTTTTGAGGTAGCCAGACACATATGTCCTGACTTTCAACTGAATGTGGTCTTTTCTTCTTATGCGTTTGATGAAACTAGACGTTGTGGTGAAGATTATTTACCAACAGCGTGGCTAAAAACCTCAAACGTTCAGGTCGAGTCGCCTTCAACTGACAGCAGCAATAAATCAATAAACGCATTCGGTTTCTTATTTCTGGATCTGGATTCGGGAACTGAATTTAGGATTGAATTCTGAACTTAATTTCGGGTTTCGAAATTCAGTTTTGGTACTTAGTTCTAGAATATATGTTTAGAAATCAGAGCATGTATGCGAGAACTGTATTCTGGATTCCGGAACTGAATTCAGTTTCGGAATTATAGCTCTAGAACTAAATTGCAATTAAACTCTGATTCTGTTACTGAATTTAGTTCTTTAACGCAGGTCCATATATAAATAAAAAACCTGTGATTTGCTCCAAGAATCTGATCTGATCCTCATTGAAAAAAAAACCGGATTTGTATGACCACAAATCATTTAATGATTAAAACGTACAAAATGCTAGCTATTCATACTCATTGATATCCTCGCATTCTACATTAACGTAACGTAACGAGTAGCCCTAGAAATGAGGAAGATACTATGAAAATCACAACAAACCATATCTCGACTTGTATCAAGAAGCTTGAGTTGTATTGAAAAAGTGTACTAATGAATTGGTAACTGAAAAGTACGTTAGTTTGAACAGCTGGTTCTCAATAGGCCTCTTACGGTTAAAACGGGAGAGGGATAAACGGTACCAGAGGTTCTGTAGACCTAACAATGATAGTCACTGGAGTAGATATACGCAAGCACGAAATATTTATTCACGGGCCCTGGAGAAGACTAGATATGAATACATACAGAGGAAGATCGATCAAAATCAACAAAACAGCAGAGAGTTATAGAAAATTCTAAAACAGCTTATCAAGCCTACACATATTGCATCGAAAAGCATAACTTTTGACTTCATAGAAGAGCATACAGAACAAATCATATCAGAAAAGTTCAACAGTTATTTCATAATTAGTGTTCAACAGATCAATCAAAGTATTGAATTTGTAGGCGAACCTGTTGAAATAACACGGCCGATGAATAACTATTGTAGACTTGATGAATTTCAACCAACCACTTTTGAACAATTGAAAAATATTTGTTTTAATTTGGGAAATTCACAATGTAAACTCAAATCGAATTGTTGTACACGGGGCACGTGCCAAAAGTGTGGAAAGAATCTCTGGTGGTTCCTATTCCCAACGTTACTGGAACGGATAAAACCGAGGAGTACCGTCCCATTAACATGTTGCACACACTGGAAAAAATTCTGGAACTTGTTAAAGATCAGCTGATTAACTATTTGAACTCTAACACCGAACTACCGGAACAATCGGGATATCAAAAGGGTCACTCTTGCGAAACCGCTTTGAACCTAGTGTTGGCAAAATGGAAGGAGAAAATCGAAGCTAAAGACAGTATTTTTGCTGTGTTCTTCGATCTGAAAAGAGCCTTAGAAACAATTTCAAAACCTTCATTGTTGCAGACATTACGGTGTTTTGGAATCGGGGGAATGGCACATGAATGGTTTGAAAACTATTTATTAGAGATGGGCAATTCGTTCGCGAACGGTTCAAAAGAACTAGTTCTTTTTAAAGAATGAATGAGTAATAGTTCTTTTTTCGAGAATGGTAGTTCTTCAGTTTTAAGTTGCAGGACCTTTTTTTGCTCGCTCAACCTTTTTAGAGAACGGTAGTTCTCTAATAAGGAAGCTTCATCACGAAACTTCAGTTCTAATTTGAGGAACCTTTTTCTGCTCAAGAACAATCCAGCTATAAAAAGAATGAACGAACGGCTCTGGAGAACTAGTTCTTTTAATAGAACTCTGCATGACTTCTTTGAAAAGAACTGTTTTGCCCATCTCTACTATTTATGTGGTACATCTCAAAAGACTGTTTTTAACGATGTAGTGTCTAGTTCCCTCGGTAATTCACTTGGTGTGCCTCAGGGAAGTATGTTAGGTCCTATTCTATTTTATGTGTATATTAATGATGTGCTAAAATATTAATTATCATTTAGATAACTCGTTCTGCTCACACCTTTGTAGGGGTATAAAGTGGGACCATCATCATCATCATAATTGAATCTTCTAAGCCTCTAAGAGTGAGATCTGAAGTGCTTGTGTTCTGTTCAAATTTTCAAATTTCCAATACAATAGAACAGTATTCTGTCTGTCACATAGTGTTCAAATGAGCTGAAGCGAAATGATTACACCCCTGATAATAATTTTGCATGGTTAGACGTTGAATCTAGTTTGGAATCTGAAATGTACCCCCTGGTTAGGAAATTCACATAAAATGTAAAGGTTCTACTAGTACAACTCCTTGAAAAAGCAAACAAAATTGATATGTTGTTGTTTCATACACCAATAGACAAGTAAAATGTTCCCATCAAAACGAAAATTAAAAAATAACATTCAACCGGCAGCGAATGACATGAAAATGAAATCGAAATATGGGGTTACTGCGAAAGTGGCACAGGATATGAACGTTTTTAAAATTCAATAGCCTCAGTCCCTCGGAGATCGAGACACACGTCACTGCTTCAACCGCTCCCTGTCAAATTAAAACCTCAAACTAGTTCTGTTAACACTGTGTTCCCTCATGCAGCTCTTTCGGTTTGGTAGAGGTATTTTTCTACCCTCTTCAAAAAAAAAACCCTTGCTGGCCTCTTTTGTAACACAAACCGCTACCGGTTCGTTTAACCTCACACTCTTTCGCACCGGTATTCTCGGTGCACTCGGCGGTGATCCTGCCACTCGATACTCAAAAGGCGCAGCCTATTTAATATTATTATTAGCCTGTCAACTTACACCACTCGCTTTGAAACTCAACATGTTCATTCGATTTAATAATGAAAAATGGAATCTACCGACCTTCCTGTTGTGATCCATCGCCGCCTAGAGTAAGTATCGCGTTTATTCCGGCTGTGGGTCTTAAAACAGTGGGTCCTCCAATCATTATAAAAATTCTTATCCCCGACAAGGCAAATTTATTCATTCTTCAATAGTAACTCTATCTAAACAGAAAAAACTCATCTCACATTTGGTCCATCGTACTGGACTCGTCGGCAAATGAAGTGCTGACTGTATAAAGAGAAAAAAGGGAATCCGCCCGGAAAGATTTGCTTACCTCCAGCGATTTTTGTTTTCACAGTCCGGTCAGCATTTGTTTCGTACCCCTTGCGGCACTGAACTGTCCAGTCGCGGCATGCACTCTTCGTTCCCTGTCATTATAATTGAGGCAGCTGATTTTTCAGAGTTCGCAATTACGCCCGATAGGCTTTGGGCAATAATTTAAAGAAAGGCACTTATTGTGAAGTGCTAATGGAAGGATTTCAGTTTCTTAAAAAGCTTACTTGCTTTCGATGTTGTCTGCCTGTCAAGCATAGGTGCTGCCGTTGTTTCTCCGACTGGTGCATGCCACCGCGGCAACTTTTTTTCCCTCCTTTCACGCACTCAATTTCGTTGAAATTTATCATTTTTTATAACGAAACGATAATTTATGGACTGTAATAAAAGGCAACAATAACAACAAAATACGGCGACCCAAAGTCGTCGTTGGCTTGTGTTACCGTTCGCTCCGGGACTGTGTCCGACTACGTGAGTTACAAATTCGAGCATTTATCTAACCTTAAATTAAACCGCATCGATAAAGAGCAACAACAGCCGCGTGTAGCATGTGGAGGTACGTCACCTGGTCTTTTACACGTGAAGAAACAGCGTTGGCACAAAAATCGTTGGCTTGGTGGGAATCAAGCGGAAAAATCAGACCCGAACAGATTTATGACTCAATTAAGTTGTAAATTATAACTTTTTTTCAACGGGCCTTTATAACGGGAGATAAAAAAAAAGGTGCTCCGTTGGGTAGGGGAACTCAAAGAGGTTTATCGCTCAAGTGGAAGACGTTATCGATGCGTTCGAACAACTTATTGCGTAGTAGGAATCCGATTAATTTACAGTATCAATCATAGATAGAACCAACTTGATTCATGCACTGTATCTGGCTGTCATTGAGATTTACATCAATTGTAAATTGTGCACGTCAGTGACATGTGACGAAATCGACGACGTTGGAAAGAATTGAAAATGAAAGGATTTGTGTATGATTGATTACTCAACTACAAAGACTCATTCGTACAAATTATGAAATTCCATTTTTAAAAACGATGTTTAACTCTATTAAAAATTATAGACTTAAAAGTTTGACTTATGCACACCGTAAGAGAAGTATCATTGATTTGTTTCTGTTCACGTCCTTCAACAGTGTTTATTTAATATGGTACCCAGATGACCCATCAATCACAAAATTGTTCTTTCGTGTGTTCAAACAGATTGTACGAATTTTGAACAGAAAAACTAAAAAATCTTCCAAAATAAGTCGATTTTGTCGATTGTTTAAATTTACTTCGTAAATTATTTGTTTCAATTTTTTAATGATTTCCGAGCGGGTATGACAAATTTTCAGTAAAACAAGTAATTCTCCAAATAATACTGTCACCGAGATTTAATTTTATGATCCTGAATTTAGATATTTTTGGCAATTTCTTTTTTTTTTAGTTTATTTAAACTAAACACTTATATTATAGGTTTCAAATTGAAAATTCTTTGTACTTACCAAAAAATCAAGTCGGAAAGCAAAAAAGATTATATTTTTAAGTCTATTTTTTCCATCTCGAGCTACAAATTAATAAATCTTCAGATACAACGTACAAGAGAAAACAACTTAAATTTAGAAATTAATCGTAAATACAACTTTTTTTATAGCATTCCTGTATAAAATGTTCAAAATGACGAATGTAACAATGAGAGATTCTCTTTGTTTACTTCCTCTTTCGATTATTGCGAAACATTCCTGCTTTTTTCGGTAATTTCTTCAGTGCAGATTCAAAGATGATAGCTTTAGTTAATATTATCGGTAAATAATTGGAGTGAAGGATTGCTAACAGTACCGTAATGATCGAAAGAGAAAGTAAACAAAGAGAATCTCTCATTGTTACATTCGTCGTTTTGAACATTTCATACAGATTTTCTTTTTCCGCACAACTTCAAAAATAACCAAACACATGGTTTAAGACATGACATCAATCGGACCATAGCAAACCGATGAAAATCGCAAGAGATCGGATCTCTTTATATGATGTTTGAATCCATTTGATAGCATGTTACATTGAGGCGAGGCTGGTCTTTTTAACAATGATTTCGATTTCGATTCTGCAAACGAAGTGTGTCATCGAAATTAGATTCAAGTTTTAGACCTGACTAAGTTCAGGATTAAAGATATTTGCATGTATAAATAACCGAAAGTTTTCGCCTAATGCCTGGTGAACTTGATCAATGACCTAAAAATAACTTTCAAGTAGCCACCTTTGAAAAAATGAGCGAGGAAAGGTAGCACACACTTTCGAATCTCGTCGAGTTTAGGTGTTTGTTTCGGAAATAAAATTGGATAAATACGCCTTAATTGATAATCTACCCTTTCTAAGATCCGCTCAATATTCTCGGAAAGCCAAAAATATTGGACTCGTTTGAAAGCAATCAATAAGGTAATTATTATATTAAAACGGCTTAAAGCGAAAACTTCCGGAGATAAAATCCTTTAAGTGACACATTCGACAAAGCGCATTTCTCTCTATCCGCAAAATTTTCTCGATGAAGACTCTACCGATTAAGACAATCTTACACGGGCGAAGTTTCGATTCTAGAAATAAGCAGAGCAAACCATGATTTGGTCCCGGGTTGACGTTTCAATGCATAGGACAATGGTCTTACAAGCCAGTTGTCGTATGTTCGAGCCCCGACCTGGAAGGATTCTTAGTGTCAGTAGGATCCATAGTACTAGCCATGCAATGATTATGTACGCTAAGAATCGGCTGCGAAGTCTGTTGAAACAGAAAGGCCAAATTCCACAAAGAGAATGTAATGCCAAGACTTTGCTTTGAACCATGATTTTGCGGAAAAGAGTGTATTTTCATATTATGATAATACACCATTTGGACTAATTTTGCTGAAATTCATACGAAACGCACCCTGCATTGATGGGTATAACTTCAGGCGTGTTTCAGCGTATTTGATATTTATCTTTGCTACAGAAATTCAGGCGTTATGTTTTGGAAAATGAATGAAGCTAATTTCGACATACTTGAGCTCGTTTGAAAGCTGCCAAAGGGTCAATAATCTAGTTCAAATGTATTTACCTTTCTCATATGGAAAGGCTATACAACCTACCGACCTTTGAACCGAGGCCCGGAATGCCAAACGCAATATACCATTCGACTCAGCTCGACGAACTGAGCAAATGGCTGTGTGTATGTATGTATGTATGTGTATGTGACAAAAAATGTCATTCGATTTTCTCAGAGATGGCTGAACCGATTTTCACGAAGTCATATTCAAATGAAAGGTCTAATGGTCTAATGGTCCCATAGATCGAAATTGAATTTTATTCCGATCCGACTGTCGGTTCCGAAGTTACAAAAAAAATTTCACTTACTTTTCTCATGGATGGCGTGACCAATTTTCACAAGCTTAGATTCAAACGAAAGGTCTTATGGTCTCATAGTTTGCTATTGAATTTTATCTTTATCCGACTTGCGGTTCCGGAATTACAAGGAAATATGTGCAAATCTATGAGAAAATGCGCACTCAATTTTCTTGAAAATTTCAAATTTTTACAAACCAAGATGCAAATAAAAGGTCTTGAAATTCTTTAAAAAGTATCCGGGAAGTTGATCCGACCTTCGGTTCCAGTATTACAGCGCGATAGTTTAAAAAATCAACTTCATGTGGATTTTGGCGAAACGAGGTGAAAATTTACTTGTAAATTCATTTAGTTGAAAGACCTTGTTAGTTAATAATTTCGCTTCCGAACGCACCGGAAATATTGAAGAAAAGCTCCAAAAATGGAACTCACTTCGATTTCTCTGCAACGGGTAAGCCTATTTTCACAAATCTTGATTCAAATTAAAGCTCTTAGTATCTTAAAAGATACTGTGCAATTTCATCGAGATCCGACTTCAGTTTCCGAAATTATAGGACATTGAGTATCAAAACTTCCAAACTGTCATACAAAATGATGCAAACCCGGTACGCAACGGTACGTGCTGGTACGGAAGAAGAAAACACCTCCGTCTAGCACACAGCGTGTTTTGTTCAATTTTGTATAACGTGCAGAGTTGCCACATTTAAATCTGTATTAACTTGACATAACTGTTTACAAATTGAAGAGGTTATGGTAGTTTATAGTGATGTTTTTGAAAATATAAGTAATAGAAGAAAGGCATCATTACACCACTAGGTGGATTAAAAAAGGTTTTTGTCTATACTTTCAGCTCCGGGTATATTAGCGAATAAGCGAAGTATGCGTTAAAGCACACTTTTGTGAATTTCCCGAATAAATTTGGAAATTTTCGATCTTCCTAAATTTATGCTCAAGTTTAGTTCTGTTGAAGCTATTTGAATAAAACTGCATTATAACACCACTGGGTTGATTAAATAGCGTTTGGTGATTATTGATTGCGATGTGTGAAGTTTTTTTGCAATAGATATCTATAATACTTATTGAACTGCGTAGCGCCTGTACACAGATGAACATGTATAGAAACAATGTTCAATTAGGCTAATTTCTGCGTCGAGTTTCATATGCAGAATGGTTTAATTGGCAATACGATTTCTCCGAAAAGCTACGGGTTCGCATCTCTCCTTTTTGAAATTTTTTTGGCCACTTTTTGTTTCTGCAGTTCTCTTCATTAGTCGCTTTTTTCAACCTAAAGCAGAAATGTCAGAAGGAATGATGCTGTTGTACATAAATCATTCTAAGTATGCAGAAAACCGAATTATTTGACACCGTACATCAACTTATTTCGAATTGAAATAATCGCACATCGAGAAGCATCTAACCACTCCTGCTGGGGACCATCTCCAGCTCAATTAACTAACAAGATGTGTCAAAAGAAAACGTGTAAGTCATTACAATTACACGCTACAATGCCAGTAGTATAACCCCCGACCGACAAGCTCTAACTCAATTGAGAACCCTGTCTGTTGTCTGGGCTGACAAATCGTACACAACCGTTTTTCCCTCTGCATCGCAATCCGCCGGAGTTGGTTCCATCGCTTCACTGGCTGTCGGTTGTTGGTATGTGTAATGTATACAGAAATGCACTCGTTTCACTGCTTCTGGCTGTGAGAACATTTCTTTCTGCTTCAGCTGTCTCGTTCATTCCAACCGCATTAACCCTTCCCGCACAGTGCAGCTTGTATCCCGTGTTATATAGCATTTCATAATTTGAAAATGACACTTTTTTCATCACCAGCGCCGTCGCCGCAAGAAAAGCATCCCAACCGAGCTGATTTGAAACATCCGCGCAATGGAGAGCACAGCGAAATACACGAATAAGAGCAGAAGCATAACAGGAACAGTAGAAGCAACAACAGTTGACAGTGAAGCGACTCAAGCCGCATATCATCAGCTCATAATTCGTGACATGAGTTAAAATTTTTAAAATTAATACGACGTGCAACAGCGTACACAGACAGGCAACCGTGACAGCTCCCCGTGAGGTAAAGGAAGGTCGCGGCTGTATGCCAGAGTGGAAAATATGAGAAACGAACCTCCATTCGGTGCGGCGAGGATAAACTTGACGTACGGAAAGACAGACACACTGTGAGATCCGAAGCAGCTGTTGATGCCACATTTCATTTACCAAAACATGTTTATTTTCAATTAATGGGCAAACAGAGGTAACTCATGGTCGAAATACATAATCCATCTAGGTGAAGCGAATCGATTTTAGGCACCTGATTATCATAGGGCTTCTTTCTTTGCTTGAGCTATTTGAGATTGAGATATTTGAGATTATTTGTCTGGAGACAAAATAAATGTTCAAAGTGATATCGTTGAAAGTTGTCTTATCGACCGAACGCCTTCTGGTCCTGGGTCAGAAGTGACCACTGCACAATTCACTGAGAAATTACGACTTCACTAATTAATACACGCGCACCAAGCATCAGAGCACCAATCAATTCAGCTAAATGACATGTCAATAACGACATTGTAAAGGCAAACCATTTAGCTTAACTTTTATCGTTCAGTTCCCCTACATTCAACGGGCCGAATACACGCTAAGTGTAACAACTAGCGGTAATAATAATAAGTATGGTGACGGAAAAGGCCGCGCTGAACGCTGATAATGCGACTAACCGAGTCGCGATGGTCGGCAAACAGCTCATTTCTGGCTCGCGCTTGTCGTTTTATGTCACTCTGTCATAGCGGCTTGCTTTCCAGAGGCCAGCGGTACCATAATTTTGACCGTACCCGCGGTGCGGCCTGCCTTTGCTGGATTGCCTGCGATGATTTCACGCTCGCTGCTGTTATAGGCCTTTCATGGTTCATGTGCTGGTGCACGCTTCTTGCGCCGTTGCGGTGTGACGGAGAATTTTCGTTTGGTTTTGCCACCGTTCAATAATAGTACAAGACAGACTAATTTTTTCAACTGCCAGTAGCCATTTTAATTTACACAGCAGTTCACTTTCTGTCAGGCTGTCCGCTTACTAGATACGTTTGTGCTGTTATACCGTCGAAGGTTAGAGTACCGACATATGAAACGAGAAGTACTCAGTGACACGATTGCGAGGATTTCAATGATGCCGAGATCATCAGTTCCCGAGTCAATAAAAAGGGTATTCAGCGGACGCAGATCCCCGGGGCATCATTTTAAATACTTTGTTCTCGCTGCTGTCGTTACCATTTTGACAGCTATGTTTACTTTCTCGCTTCCCATGCTGTGCGATGACGGTAAAACAAATGGCTGCAAAAGGCACCGTCGGTAGTCGGTATAAATTAGGGCCTGACCTGCACAGACTGAACGAAAACGTGGTATCTGGTGACAAACGGCATGTCGAAAGTTATGGGTTAATGTAAACTGATGGATGTCATGTTTTGTTGATACTGTGAATGATTAATGAATTTCACTTGGAATTTAAGCAAACACATGAAAATGTGTATGTTTTAAAACAATTACTGTGAGTAAATGTCTTTTGGATTGGATTTTATGAAGCAACAATAAAAATTAGAGATGCTTATCGAACCAAAAAGTGATTTTTCTTGTTTCTAGCAAAATCATTTCGTTCGTTCACATATCTAAACCAACAATCAAATACTAAGTTGAAAGAAAACAAGTACTTAAAATCGACCATTCAAAATCTGCTTTCAGGGTGTCTCAGTAAGTCTCCTCCATACTTGCGAATAACGTTACAAACTGTTTAGGTGCTCCCAGTTTCCATTTTTGCCAATTGACTCAGTGCGACGTTGGGAATAGTACGCTCCTCCATACGCTTTTCTGGGGAAATATTAAGCAAATTGGTTAAAACTAAATGCGCCGCCACTTGATACTCTCAGATTTAAAGATTGAAATGTAAATAATATTACACACTAATCATCATTTGTAGAAACGTCATCAGAAAACAATAAAGGCGCATCAATGAAACTTTCAGGAAATAAATCAAGCACAACATGGCGTGTCCTCCAACGAACGACCATTGCAAGGTTAAAACCGGGGTTAAATAAAGATATTATTGAGCCAATGATTAACAATTATACATACCGTCTCCGGAACATGACCGAAAGAATTATAGATTTCCAGGTTACTCGATCTTGAGCCTTCGTTCTCCAGTTATTCTGTACTCCCGCTGCACGCGCATCTTCCTCGATTGCATACACCCAGCGAGTGAAAGGTCTGTCTCGCAGTCGACAACCTCTTCCAGGCTTTCTGCTGATCCTCGCGTAGGCTATTCTTCTTCTGGCAGTCTTGCTTCATGTCCAGTCCACTGTAATCTGCGTGTATGTATACATGGTAGGATTTTTCTCCCGAAGAAGCCAAGTACTGATGGCGCTAGTTTTATTACAGTCACCTTTTGTCAGTTAATACCTTAAAATACAGCTGTTAACATTTCATAATATTCTATTCATTATATACCCCCTCGGTATTTTGGGATGTGTGATGTAATATTCATCGACATTCATGAGAAAGGAAATACCATTAACAGTGAATATTATATAGCGTTGTTGAAGCATGTGACGGTTGAAATTGCAAAGACAACGCACCGTGTCTCAAGTCAATCAAAACAATGGCAAAACTATATGAATTGAACTTCGAATTGCACATCCACCGTATTCGTCAGATTTGGCTCCCAACGACTATTGGCTTTTCGTAGACCTGAAATATTAATTTCAAACGATTCATTTTATTAGTATGTGGCGTCCAACAACAACTTTTTGTCCCTACGATTCCACAAAACACGAAACGAAGTGATACAAAGTTACATGTTCAATGGATGCTCCATTTTACAAGTAAATAAGAGTCTCAGACACGACGTCAACAATTTTAGAGTGATTACGTGAAACTCAGCTAATGTGTCAAGTTGTTTCCCGCTTGGGGGCATACCACTGATTCGTTGTGGGTTATTTTTTACAGCTGCTTGAGCATTATGTTATAAAAAAACTGAGAATGTGGTCATATTCAAAAAACGCGTTTTTATCAAATTATTCAGTTCAACTCTACCAGAAGCTATAAAAATTATCGATATTTTTGTTTGTTTTTACCTAAAGTCGCCATAACTAAGATCAGTATGCACAGATTGCATTAGAACGTAGGTTCGAGTCCTGCCTTTGAGCGTATCTGTTTTCCAAAAGATCATTTTTTCTGTAAATTTCTCATTCATTTAGTTTTTTAAATATATGTTTCCACTCAGTCATTACAAACTGATTAAAATTATGTTTCTCAGCCATATTGCAATGAACTACTCATATTCTCGAAGGAAATATATTAATATATTTCGAAATATCTCTATATTTTCTTAAGGGAGGCATATTATAAAACTTACTATTCCTTAGTGGTGATACCGCTTACTAATAAAAAACGAAGTGCTCAGTGCAACGGAAGAGTATCTGTATCTCGAACGCATTGCAAGTTGGTTCAAAAATAGATCGTCTACAGTAGAAAACCAGACCTTTAGGGCATGTTCAGGAGTGTTCTAGTTCTAGATGCATAATTTATGTCAGTTTTAATATTTAAATCTAGAAATTCTAACAAAATAAACTGGCAGCCCCAGCAGCGTTTTATCTGTGTTTCAAATATAGAAAAAATAGAACGGAAGCGTATATCAATTTTAAATTTGACAGTAGAACTGTTCGAATAAGTAAAACTAAAACGGCTTGCTAGGGATACGTTTGTTTCAGTTTCAGTTATACTATAGATTACCCATATGAATCTTGCAGCTGCTGAATTTGCTCTTAGGGCATGTTCAGCAGTGTAGTAGTTCCAGTTCTATATATTATAACAGTTACAAAATTGGAAACGACGAAAAATAAAACTGAAACAAGTATATAGCAGCAGCTGTTCCATCTCGATAGTTCTATTTTACATGTACGTTCGTATTGGTGTACACGCATAGAACAAATTCGCGATCTCATGGTAAAAAACCAATTCAAACTAGCAATAAATGATACTGTTATTTATATAAAACGTTTCATTCTCCTTCAATTCATAACGCATTTTTTCCCCAGTTATACACAATTTCAATGCATTTTGATTTTACGAAACAAAATTCTGCAATACCATACTTTTTGCCTCTCTCATATAGAAAGGTTATGCAATCACTGTGAAAACCTACTTTTTAACCGTCATACCATTCGACTCAGCTCGACAAACTGGGTAAATGTTTGTGTGTTTCTCTATGTGTATGTATGTATGTGTGTATCTAACAAAAATATGCACTCGATTTTCTCGGAGATGGCTGGACCGATTTTCACAAACTTAGGTTCAAATGAAAGGAATGAATTACAGACTGATAGGTATAACACATGGATCAAGAAGTCCCGAGACTAACAATGGAAACAACATTTTTTTGCAAATTTTTTTTTATTCATCAACATAATCACCTTTTAGGGTGATACAATGGTTCCAACGTTTGTTTTTTTTTCGATAAACTGCTTTCTGAATCATCGACTCGTTGCTGTATGTTTACTTGTTTGTGCGGTTGAAATTCCGCGTTTTCAAAATGTCGTGTATTGAAAAGGAAGTGAAAATTAAGGTTCTGGACACATGGCTAAGTGAGAAGGGTATTACCATGCGAAAATTGGCAAAGCGGTTTGGAATTCATCATGCCAGTGGTAAAACCATCATTAATAAGTTTGGAGAACACTATTCGTTGGATGATTTACCAGAAAGAGGCAGGAAACACGATTTTTCCGACCCGAAACTAGTCCAGAAAGTGGTATCTCTAGTCTTGAAGAAAAAATCAATGTCAATACGTGATTAGGCCAAAAAAGCAGGAACGAGTATCGGAATGATCCAGCATATCAAGAGGCGAAATCACCTGAAGACCTACAAGAACCAGAAAATCTCGAAACAAAGTGTAGAACAGAAGAAGCGAGCAACAACAAGGGCCCGGAAATTGTATTCGCGTCTTTTGCAGTGTCCTGATGCATGCGTTTTGATGGACGATGGGACTTATGTAAAGGAGGACTCAAAAATCCTTTCAGGTCCACAATGCTTAACTGTCGTTTTTGGGGAGGATGTGATCCGGAAGGTACTGGTATGGCAAGCAATATGTTCCTGTGGTTTTGGTCCATTTTTTTACACTACCGGAACAATAAATACAGAAATCTATCGATCTGAGTGTCTCCAGAAAAGATGGCTGCCTTCAAACAAGAAGCATAGTACACCTCAACTGTTTTGGTCGGATTTAGCGTCGGCTCACTATACCAAAACCACTCTCAACTATCTTGAGGAAAAGGGTATAAATGAGGAAAAGGGTATAAGTTTTACCTTATTGATTCACTACATGAGCTGAATTGACTGAATTTGCATTGTATCTGCTTCTGCTAATTGAGATAATTGATAAATGATCGGCACGTCGTAGTTCAGATGCAAAACAGCAGGATTAAAATCGAGTTGAAGCTCTTGAGATCCGTTTCATGTCACCTAGAGTGCCTGTAAGCATTGTGATTACACGTGATATTTGTACGAAAAATGTTTGTTTGGAAGAATGTTTTTAGTTGTTGCCAACATTACTGTGGGATTGTGAATATCCAAGTAATTAGAAGTTCCTCAATTATTTAAAACATCCACTTTCTTGCTACTTAAAAGTACGCGCGGAACTTTTAAGAATTTGAAAGTACAGAACAAGTTCCGCGCGCACTTTCCCGTTGCCTCAGAGTACGCGTGGTACTTTTGGCAACTTTAAATTTCAGAACAAGTTCCGTGTGAACTTTCTCGCTGCATAGAAGCTGAACAATGTATTCTAGAAGCAGATTAGAAGTTCGTTCGGTTGCGTCACGCGAACTTTCTTAGAATGCTATTGATGAACGTCAAAAGTTGCTTAAGCTTAATCAGTCCCTTTTATCCGAACTTTTTCCCTAATTTATCTAGACATTCCTTGAAGCTGAACTAGAAAGAACAATATAGTCTTGCTATAACACGAGGTTGATACAAACTCGTATTGCGATGTTTGTACCCATGGCAATGTGTTGTTTGTAACCATGGTCATACCACGTTCGTGATTGAATCGTAGTAAGCGATTCTCAAGCTGACTCGTCCTCTTCCCATTTTTTGAATTTGTTCAGGTAACACGTGTTTCCAAATTGCTTCAGCTGATTCTATTCATACTTAAAACTATCAAGATTAAATTATCATAAATTAATTCAATTGTAACTTCTCGTCCTGGCAACAATCAAATCGAACGTCTACTAATAAAATAAAGTATCTAAAATTCGAAATAAATTAACAATCTAGCACTTTACCGGATCAGTGTGCATAATTAAAAATGTGGGATGATTGGTACGACCGAATATTTGAAACAATCACTGAAGAAGATGAATTGCAAGAGATCGTTGAGTCCGTGATTGCAGGTATGTATTCATTATAAAAATTACTTGAAATGAAAATAGCATCAATTATAATGATATTGAGAAACTTTTACTGATTCCAAATCTAGATGATTGCATGAGTACTGCAAGATCACAGAGAGGATCGCAACCCGGAAGACGGAATGTCAATCGAAATTTTGAAAATGTTCATTGCACGGAAAGACCGAAATTAGCATTTTGGCGAAAAAATTAGTTGATTTTCTGATTTTAGTTAGTTATTTTTTGAGACAACTAAAAAAAATCTTACTTTTGCTAATTTAGATTTTTTAATTCTAATTCTCTTAATAATAATAAAATATTCGTTGAAATGGCTATTTTTTTAGTTGAATTCACCAATTAAACGTGCTGTCCTTTCTTAGCTAAGGCACGCTTCATATCCATTCAACTAATTTTTTAGTTGAATTAGAGAAATAAAACGTTGTTTTCAACCAACATAAATGGTTGAATTGGTTTCTGCAATTAGCAGCTATATGGCGCTCGTTAACACCGTAATGACTACTAGCCACTAGATGGCACACTACTACCGAAAAAAATTTCAGTCGCGGTTATCCTTTTATATTTGCAGGTATAAATACGATGTTGTATTGGAGAAAAAGACATAAGCGAAACATAGACTTCTTTTTGAAAATTTTACTTCTAAATCGTTGTTTTCTTCATTCGACTTCGCGAAATCGACTCTCTCACTGAAAACTTTTAACACTTGGAAAACAAAAACCGAATACAAGTAGTACACCGGAAGGCGTAGCCCGGAATGAGAAGATACAAAAAAACATCATTTGACGTGTACAATTAGAGTGCAACATTCGAAACTCACTTCACAGTTTCGCGTAAAAACATTATTACCCACAATCGCTTCAACTGCGCACAAATTCTGAATAAATACACTTTCCACTTACGTCATTTTTACATATCGGTTTAGAAATTTATATAGGGATATATCGTAACACATGCGAAAAACATCTAAACAATTTGCGAGCAGTTTCAACAAGACTGTCCCTTTTAGCTTTTGAATGGATTGTTTTGCTTTGACACTGCTGTCCTTCAGTAATGACGGTGATAGATAAATAGAATCAAAGTTTCTGATTTTAATAACGAAATTAGTTGTCAATGAGAATTTCGTGTTGGATTGAAATATTGCTGGTTTGTGTCCAGAATATTCGCCAACTAAACACATTCTCTAAAAATAAGAGTTTTTTTCAGCACAGTAAATTCTAAATTTTAACTAAATTTATAGTTATTTTGGAAATTTTGTTGTTTAAATCAACTAATTCAAAAACAGTAATACGAATTAGGCGCAGAGCTAATTTCGGGCGTTCCGTGTGCCAAATCATCCGGGATTATTTCGAAGAGAATCCCGTATACGACGAACGAATATTTCTGAGAAGGTTTCGAATGAAAAAAGTCATGTTTGAACGGATTCGTAATGACATAGTAACACACAATGAGTATTTAAAAAAAAAGAGTAAATGCTGCAGGAACCCCTGGATTAAGCTCTGAACAAAAGTGCTTATCAGCCATTCGCATACTCGCTTACGGAACGGCAGGTGACTCAGTTGATGACTATTTAAGAATCGGAGCATCTACCGCACTTGAAAGTCTTAGAGAGTTTTGTAAGACTACCATACAAGTATATGGAACCTATTACCTGCGTACCCCGAACAGCACCGATATAGCAAACCTAATGCAGCAAAACGAAGCGAGAGGTTTTACAGGCATGGTCGGTAGCATTGATTGCATGCATTGGCAATGGAAAAATTGCCCTGTTGCTTTGAAAGGTACGAACATAAACTTTTTTTTAGTAGTGAAATGTTTAGAGCATGCACATTATATTTTATATCTTCATTCTTATTAGCCATCAATTGTTCTAGAAGCCATAGCTAGTCAGGATACCCACATATGGCATGCATTTTTCGGAATGCCAGGCAGTCTGATATAAAGATATAAATGTGTTGGACAGATCTCCAATATTGGATAAGATAATCCACGTGAGTATATGGGATTTATTTTTATACTTTTCAACGTTATTACTCTTTTTTAGGATAATTTCCTGAACGGAACATACTATTTAAGAAATCAACGTCGTGACCGAGGATATTTGCTGGCGGATGGCATTTATCCCGATTGGCCCATTTTTCTAAAAACTATATCCAATCCATCGTCTGCTAAGGAACAATTGTTTGCAAAAATGCAAGAATCTGCACGAAAAGATATCGAGCGTGCTTTTGGCATATTACAGCAATGTTGGCATATCCTGAAAACTCCTTGTCGTATTTGGGATATACCAACAATTAATCAAATTATGAAAACTTTGTTATATTACACAATATGAGGATCGAGTACCGCGATAACGTCGATCTAGATCAGCCATTAGTTAATGCTTCCGATATTCGGAACAGTCATCTGTTATGCCTATTTCTGGTGATTGTTTCACACAGTATTGTTCACAAAGAGCAAAACTCAAAGACGTTTCCGAGTCGGCGACTTTACGTCAGGATGTAATAGAACACATTTGGGAGCGTCGTGGAAATCAACCGTAACATTACAAAAGATATCACACGAATACTCATACTCACTCATTTAAGTGTTTTGAATATCAAATTGTTGTAATGAGCTAGAAAAAGAAAATTTGAATTTAACAGTATTTGATTAACATTTTATATCAGTTATATTTATTAATATTTGAGAAAAATTACTCCGGACAATTTTCTTCCAGGTCGCTGCAATCAGATATTATCAGTGAATCTGTGTCTAATACAGGATAGAGCTCATTTGCATTCTCATTCTTCATCGGAACGAATATAGTCGATTCCTGTTTGTGAAATATTGCAAATGGAGAAATTGTTCTATATAACATTTTGGACGATGAACTTACATTTATGACAGATTCCGAGGACTCCCCATCATTCCATTTCTTGCTTTCTGACATCGTGCATTGAGTACTCATTTCTTCGAGCAGCTTCTCCTTCTCCAATCTGATAAACTTTTTGGACAACTCGTCCAATCCATCCAAAGGTGTTGTCATAATTTTTATTCTATTTGTTTTCGTAATAATTTCATTTCTTTCACTGGTAACTTTGGCTAAGTTTTCTAAGGCTTGAATTCTTCTCAAATCTAGGTCGTCTCTATATAATAAAGATTGTCTTCTTTTGGCCTGCTTTTGTCCCGAAGGACGTTCAGAAGGAAGCGACGACGGCTCAATATTACCTTGTTTTTGCTCCTTTGAGCAGTCTAGAAAACATTAAATTTATTAGTACATTCAAGTATGTCATTGCAGGGTCAGAGATGCCAAGTGAAAATTTCGAATATCTGTCGGCAGGGTAAAAGAGTCTGCTGACTTCAAGTTTTGTGAAAAATACATACTTTAATCTGCTTAACGAACAAACAAGACAGTGGTGGTTTCTAAAGTCTGCAAATTAGGACGAATGTCTGCAAAAATCATGATTTTCAAAAGTTTGCAAAATAGTAAAAAGTTTGCAATATAGGCAAAATTTAAGAAATCTTCAGATTTATAGACAAGTCTGCAGACATGGCAACTCTGGGCAAGATGCATGAAAAATAAAAATAAGAAAACCTGTTTGATGCGAACATTTCGAATGATCTTAAAAGCCAATGACATTGCCTTTGTTCACGTTAGCTTTCGATTGTTTTTGTGTTATCAAACGAATGTTCGTTTACTATCTAGTACCTATAACAATCGAAAATTCTGGATATATTTCTGCAAGAATAGTGAAGAAGTGAGCAAGAAAATAATGAATTAATCGAAGAGAAAGTTAACAAAGAGTCATTGACTTTTAGGCCCATTTGAAATATTCACGTCGAATGTTATCATTTTGTGAATTGACCAATTCTGTATAAAATGTTCAAAACGACGTATGTAACATTGAGAGATTCTCTTTGTTTACTTTCTCTTTCGATTATTGCGAAATATTCCTGCTTTTTTCGGTTATTTCTCCAGAGCAGATTAAAAGATGATAGCTTTAGTTATTATTATCGGTAAATAATTGGAGAGAAGGATTGCTAAGAGTGCCGTAATAATCAAAAGAGAAAGTAAACAAAGAGAATCTCTCATTGTTACATACGTCGTTTTGAACATTTTATACAGAATTCATAGTTTATATTTATCATATAGTTATATAGTGCGGTACTGATATGGACAAAAGGTTTGAGTCAGGAAAAAGCAAGATTTGTCTTAAGCAAGTGCGGTCGTAGTCAACTTTTTGGGAAGTTAGTGCGAAGTTATGGAAAAGCAAAAAGATGAGAGAATATGCCAAGAATCCCGAGTCTGCGAATTTTCTGCCATAGTACTGAAATTATGTAGAATTATCAAGGAATAAAGAAGACAGTAGGTAATATTTACTTATTTAATATTCAACACCAATGGGATTTTCACTTGCAGCAAGGTTCTATTTCGAAAGCAGAAAGAGTCGAAACTGCCCGTGGAAAATTCTCCTGATTATCTCACGGAAGGCGTAGAGTTTCGTGAATACAATTGGCAGTTGTTGCTGTTAACTTAATTTTTAAAAATCGGTCAAGACGTTGCGATGAACTAAGTTTGCTGGTCGAGTGGTTTAGATTAAAACAAGATTATGAGTAAATACAGGTTATGTTAAAAAAATAAACAATGTTTTTACTTTGATCAGCAACAGAAATGTGAATTATTTCTGATCAGGAATAAAAGCCTGTTCGCACGACCGGGACGGGACCATCCGGGACGTTTTTTTCCTCATCGGCGATGACTGAGCTGCCGGCGTGTGTATGTTTTGGAATCCCGGTTCCGAGATTAAATCCATTTGGTTGCCTCCGATATTCCTCGCCGAGTTTTTCGCACTGCCGGCGCTGAAAAAACTCGGCGAGGAATATCGGTGGCAACCAAATGGATTTTATCCCGGATCCGGGATTCCAATACATACGCACGCCGGTAGCTCAGTCATCGCCGATGAGAAAAAATACGCCCCGGATAGTCCCGGATGGTCCCGTCCCGGTATAGTGCGAACAGGCTTTAAGTCCGTACTGCAACAGAAGATTGAGTGTTGGTTCAGGACAAACAATGGGAAAGGACAAACAATGATTTGAGTATAGAATCAAGATATTGAGAAAATCTCCGTAAGGAATATTTTACCTGAAACAAATTTTATTCTAGGCGAAAATGTTACACTTACTATTCTGATATACAACTTTAATTTAGATAGAAAAAACGAAGGTATTGCTATGGCTAACGAGTAATAATCATAATATCACTTTTGTTAATAATAATACATTAGCTCCAGGAATATCTTCTCTAAATTTAGGATAGTGTTTCAGAATTTCCCAACATTCTAGAAATTTGAATTCCTCCTTGTGGCATCCACTGAGATATTTATCCACTATAAACAAATCTGTCGGTCTTCCAATTTCGAAAAATTTTTCCCACGACGTATCGAATCAAACTGCGCCATTTTTTCAGATTTTTTTTTTGGGGATTTTCACTGGTTTAAATCGTACTAATACATTCTCCGTATTTTTGAAACACGGTTATATACACGTTTCAAAAGCATGAAGAAATAGAACGGCTGCGTATACCAGTTTTAAATTTGACATCTGTTCGAAAAAATGGAAATGAAACGGATTGCTGGGGGTACGTTTGTTTCAGTTTCAATTAAATTATGAATCTCCCATATAGAACTTCGAACTGCTGAATTTGCTCTTAGGCTTTAAACTTATGATTATTTGTCTTTCAAATCAGAAAAAGTTATTGGTCCTATATGCGATGGTCTTATCCACCATGTTGTGCCCACCCCCTCTGTAAAAGGTCCTTTCTTTCAATTGGAGTAAAACCATTAAAGCAAGCAACCAGAAGTTCCACAATTACTTAAAACAATCACTTTCTTGCTGTTTCAAAGTACACGCGGAACTTTTGAGAACTTGAAAGTAGTTTCTCGCAACTTAAAAAAACACGTGTTAATTGTTGACAGTTCAAAGTACAGAACAAGTTCCGTGTGAACTTTCTTGCTGCATAGAAGCTAAACAATGCATTCTAGAAGCAGCTTAGAAGTTCGTTCGGTTGCGTCGCACGAACTTACAAGTGTGAATAATTACCTAAAAAGTGGGCTGCTTAGAATGCTATTCATGATTCATTCATGCTGCTTAAGAATTTTTGGTTAGTTGGGACAACAGTTGAGTCATGAAGTAAACACTTCAGAAGCCATCATCCTGAAACGGTTGCAAAGTAACAGATCATTGTGGACGAGGGATCATAACCGTACACTTTACGGACAAGCTTCACTTGAGCGAGGTTTATGAAGGGAATTTAGTTAATCTTAGGTGCTGGACTCTTTGCCAGAGAATAAAATAAAACAGTTCTAGAATTTGTAGTTGGCTTGATTTAATGCAAACTCTAAAAATTTCATGAGTAAATGGAATTGTTGGATGGTTTTATGAGAGGAAGTGATATTAAAGAGGATGTAAAAAAGAAGTACGACGATAAAATACAAGTGGAAAATTAAGTAGTAGTACGTTTGAGTTGGTAGTTTCAATCGACTTGCAGCTAAAAGATAGTTTCAATTATTGATTTTCGTGAGTAAAATAGTCACGAACAGGAAATGAAGCATTCGCGAATCTGATGAAGTCAGGTTAAA
Organism: Malaya genurostris; assembly: GCF_030247185.1. Lineage (NCBI taxonomy): Eukaryota > Metazoa > Arthropoda > Insecta > Diptera > Culicidae > Malaya > Malaya genurostris. Next base: position 194,220,608 of record NC_080571.1, on the reverse strand, counting down.
AAATTGCGAAATAGATTAGTAATTGTTGGTAATCTGTTCTCGTATGAATATGTCTATTGCTACGGGTTTAAAATATAAGGTAGACGCTCAAAATCGGAGCACTTGCCATGCAATTGTTCGATCCAGATCATACACGGAACGACCGAAATCAGCATTTTCGCGAAAAATTTAGTTGATTTGCTGATTTTAGTTAGTTATTTTTTGAGACAACTAAAAAAATCTTACTTTTGCTGATTTAGATTTTTTATTCTCATTCCCTTAATAATAATAAAATATTTGTTGAAATGACTATTTTTTTTAGTTGAATTCACAAATTAAACGTACTGTCATTTCTTAGCTAAGGCACACTTCATATCCAGTCAACTAATTTTTTAGTTGAATTAAAGAAATATAATGTTGTTTTCAACCAATATGAATGGTTGAATTGGCTTCTGCAATCTGCAGCTATATGGCGCCCTGTCACCGAAACGGTAACACCTTAATGACTACTAGCCACTAGATGGCACACTACTGCCGAAAAAAATTCAGACGCGGTTGTCTTTTCTATATTGGCAGGTATAAATACGATGTTGTGTTGGAGAAAAAGACATAAACGAAACGTAAACATCTTTTTGAATTTTTTTTCTTCTAAATCACTGTTTCTTCATTCTCACTGAAAACTTTGAGCACTCGGAAAACAAAAACCGAATACAAATAGTACACCGAACGGCGCAGCTCGGAAGGTTTGAAGATACAAAAAAAACTTCATCACAATTAGAGTGAAACATTCGAAATTCACTTCACTGTTCCGCGTAAAAACATTATTACGCAAATCGCTTCAAGTGCGCACAAATTCTGAATAAATACGATTTCCACTAACAGTTTACGACATTTTTACATATCGGTTTAGAAATTTAAATAAAGATATATCGAACACATGCGAAAAACATCAAAACAATGTTCAAGCAGTTTCAATAAGACTGTCCTTTTTAGCTTTTTAATGGATTGTTTTGCTTTGACACTTTTCATGAGTTTTTGGCTAATAAACTTGTTAATAATACCCATTTCAGTTTTGGTTTTTTTGTGCTGTCCTTCAGTAATGATGGTGATAGATAAATAGAAACAAATTTTCTGATTTTAATAACAAAATTAGTTGTCAATGAGAATTTCGTGTTGGATTGAAATATTGCTGGTTTGAGTCCAAGATATTCACCAACTAAACACATTCTCTAAAACTAAGAGTTTTTTTCAGCAAATAAATTCTCAATTTTAACTAATTTTATAGTTATTTTGGAAATTTTGTTGTTAAAATCAACTAATTCAAAAACAGTAATACGAATTAGGCGCAGAGCTAATTTCGGTCGTTCCGTGTATACAAATTCTTTTTTATCAGTTATCATTTCCGATAGTTACATCCCAAGGCTTAACTATGAATATAGCGGCTGTAAATCTCCCAACTCTTTCTTGTTCCGCTTTCTGTATGGCGAGTTCCATTTACCATCTTAACACTTCCCGATATTTCTAATTAAACCAATTGTGTTTTTAATTCACTATTCAATCTAGATAAAGCACTTTCTCGATTAGCTGCAACAAGCATTCATTTGTCCCATGACCCTACTCCATTTAAAACTATTTTTAGCCGCAAATTCCAACCCCTGCCCGACCTCACGTAGGGAACCAAAACAAAATACAAACTCGCAGAATATATCCCATAGGTTGAGCCCAGACCAAGCTCATCTGAGGCTATAGGATTCTGTTTGCCTCCTTTGCTCCTACCAACAACCGGTCACTACCAGCGTAGAGCAATAGCCTCGTACTGGAACGACGAGAAAAACTTTCACATACACAGCACGCGTTCCTTTGCGGACCAACGGATGAACGGGAGTCTAGCTCTAGCCAGAAGGCCAACCGATCCTCGTTGGCTGTTGCCCATTCTAGGTCATTCCTAGCAGTAGCGCTTAGGTTCATTCCAGCATCTGTCGTTTAGTTGGAACAATGTTAAATTGCATAATAATAACAGCAAATTATTATTTTAACCACATTGTTTCGGTCGGTTTGGAATGAGCTGGTGTAGTTCCGACACCAAGCCGATTATATTGTCGTTGAATTTTTAGGATGAATCAGCAATGCATAATAGTTTGAAATCGGAATGGAACCGTTTTAGATAGTATTGTTCTAGTATATATATTTGTTCCGCTCAACATGAATAGATATTTGTTGGTTAACGTAAAGTTTATATTCCGAAAACATACTAATTGTATCGAAAGGCGAACGGTTTTCAACTGTAATTGTAAAAAATCTTTCCTTATCGAAACACAAATAAACAATTTTGGTCACAGAATTGAAACAATTTTCATCTTTCACCACAAGTTCTAATATACACAGAAAGAATAGATGAAACTTACACGACGTGTGAACCGATAGTACTATGAAATAGACATCAGTTGAAACGAAAATCGGATTTAAAACCATGATTGATGTATAATTACATCAAAATTCTTTCTTTTTTCAATTATAGAGGCTTTAACATCTTAGGTCATTCGCCTCTTCGGACCAGAAAATCTTTCTAACCCTATGTGCGGGGTTGAGAATCGAACCCAGGCGGGCTGCGTGAAAGGCATCGACTATCCCATCACGCTATACCCGTCCCCTAGCAAAATTCATTTATTTTTCCATTGAACAAGACTGTATATTTACACACCGCTTCGTTTTGTAATGTAAATTTCCATTCAATTGCTTGCTCCAAATATATGCATGAAAATAAATGTAAAATCACAAAATATATTTATCTGTGTATATTTGTATACAAATTGGCTGTAATGTTACATTAAGGGCTGAGGCCAGTGTGTTTTAGGGTGATTTAAAGGACTATTTTCACGCTTCAAGTCTGCTTTTCTCAGAAACGGTGACGAATATAAAAAAACTCAACTGACAATCTCTTACAAAATTATTTTAGATTATTGTGAGAAAATTTCAGAATGATTCATTGACTTTAGCGGTTGTGAAAATCCTTTTTCTAAAGGAAGAATTGCATAGCTGAAAACGGCAACTTTCAAGTTGTTCAATGAATATCTCGCCTTCAAAGACGTGCATTTAAAATCTATCCTAACAATGTCTAGATAATTTAATTTAGATGCGATTAGTGCATAAAAACATATATGTTGTCGCGATAAAAATTAAGTGAATATTATTTTTGTGAAGGTAAGTCGATTTCTATGACGGCGCCATTTTTGTCGTGAATACGACTTACTTTTCAAAATTAGCCATATGGAAGACTGGGCAGAACTTAATCGTGAATATCTCGACTTGTATTAACGGTAGCAACATAATTCTTTCACCATTTCATCAAAAATATGATCAGGAATTTAGGATAATATTTTGAACAGTGTGAGATAACCACAAACAATTCAAAAATTAAGTTTTCTCAAACTTTTAAAACAACGCGGAAAACTCTTTACTTTTGCTTGGCTTTTTCGCGCAAGGACGACGATTTCGAGGTAGTCAGGCACATATCTTCAACTGACTGCGTATAAAAGGGAAATCGTGGTCAAAAGTCGATCATATCTTCTTGTGCGTTGGACGGAAGCAGATGTCGTGGGATCAACAGCTTCGGAGAGTGCACCTTCTGCGTGGTTAAAAACCTCAAACGCTCAGGTCGCAACTCTCATTTGGACTTTAGTCGTCAATGAAAGCAGACCTTTTGCGTGGTATAAAGTCTCAAACGCTTAGATCGTGCTTTCATTTGGACTTCAATCGTCGGGAGCAGCGGTCACTAGTAATGAAAGCAGACCTTTAGCGTTGTACAAAACCTCAAACGCTCAGGTTGCAGTTCCAGTTTCCCTTCGAAGAAGATCGATTACATCATCCTGCTGGTGGTCGTTTGCATTGGAGCAAAATACAACGGGAAATGGACAACAATGTGGAACATTATGCAAAATCAGCCTTTTTTTTGGTTCTAAATGTTACCTAAAGAACTATAAATATTGCTTCTTTGTAAATCGAAAATTAAAATTAGTAGTGGAGTGCAAATCTAAGATAACATGATCAGTTTTTTTTGCAATTTTCACAGTTTTAAATTCGCAACAGTGTACAAAATCGTTTATATCCAATCAGTTTTTAATATCGTAGAAAATTATACAATTTGGCCCTTCACGCACGCCTTCATAAAAGGTTCTTTCCCAAACCACCAATATTTTATCATAAAGAACTATACTGGTTATTTTGTAATATTTGTGTGTCAGAAAGTTTGATGTTACTAATCTGTACTGTAGTTTGGGTGTATCGTTTCAAATTCTAGTAGTGAAAAATGGGAAAGCTTGCACAATTCACACAATCGATCAACTAATTGATATTCGGAAGTATAAAGTAAGAGTGTCAGTTTCATTCGTATTCACGACATCCAGTTATGTCTCTGACATTACACACCTGTACTTTTTCTGCTCCAGTTTCCTGGTAACGTAACGAAACATGAGAGAGAAATAAAATCGGCTCAGAAAGGCTGCCAAACAAGCGGTAGCTTTATTGGATTTTATGTGATGTAGTCAAACTTGTAACCGAAAATATCAAAACTTTCTTGGCCACCCGGCCCATCGAGAGTCATTTTGCACATGTGCGAGAAAGGATGGAGAGAAATGTAACTCGCAGAGCGAGAGCCAAGTGAATATACGCGACCTACTGGCCTCAGCCCTTAATTTAAGGGGTGGGTAAGGTCTAACACTTTTGAAAAATCATTTAATTTTATCTTTATATTATGTTTCAATAAAACATTTCAAGTATATCATTTTGTTACTTTGAGGAGCTTTCACAGTTACAAAATGGTTGATTTTTATGTGAAAAATCGTAGTTTTAACTTTAAACAACCACCAAAAATCACCGACACCACAAATCGTGATTTCAAAGAAGCGTTTTGAAAAATACTCCTTCACTGTTTTGTTTCTCAATATTTTTTCACGAAAAAGTTACTAAATGTTGTTCGAATGATGCTTTTTATTATGGAAAACATTTGATTTTTTTGGAAAGATAACTCTAAAAAAATTCGCAAAACTAGTGTTATTTTTCATCCATTGGACCCGCCGGAAGACGAAATTCCACGATGCTCTTTCTGAAATTTCGGATAGAAATCTATCATCAAACAATGAATCTATTATTGAAACGAATGGAAAATTCACGAAACAATTCTTCACACACAGCTTAAGGTATTAGAATTTCTGTAAAAACCTATTTTCGAACTCAGTTCGACGAGATCGGAAAATATCTGTGTGTGTGTGTGTTCAATTTTCGCGGACCGATTTTAACAAGCTTAGGCCCGTTTGAAAGCTTTTATTAGACCATTCATCAAGTTCGAAGATCAAATGGCTGTGACTTTTGGTTCCGGAGATATAATGGTATAAGTGACGTAACCGACAAAACACCTTGTATTGTACCGCTCTAATGTATATAAGGGTGCCAATATTTTCTAATTTCGTGAAGCGCTATTGTTTTAAAGTTTAAGCACCTCGAAAAAAGTCCCCATGCAAAATTTGAGCTACATCGGATATGCGTAAGGGGTGCTGCCCGGCGGTTAAGGTTTGAAATTTTTCGATCTTGAAAAATCGCCATAGGGGGAGTATATGAGATTTCCGAAATTAAAATTTTTATTTATGTCAAACGTCTTAGAATTGCATGAAACGTCGAGATTTAGTGTCATGGAAATTCGTCTTTCTGGGACTTTGAGTTTTGATATTTTTTCGTCCCAGAAAGTCGATTTTTTCAAAATTATTTTTTTTAGGTGACACTAAATCTCGACGATTCATTTCGGAAATTTCATGTACTCCCCCCTATGTTGATTTTTGAAGATCAAAAATTTGCAAACCAAATTCATTTTTTTTTATTTCACATTACCTTTGATTTACATTTCGCGTAAATTTCATTGTTTTTATTTGTGCACTATTGCGGATGGCCGGATTAAATCTACCCAGAAAATAATTAATGAATTTACACGACATGTAAATCAATAAATATCAGTGAAATAGACTTCAGTTCAATCAAAAATCATTTGAAAACCATTCGCCATGCAAAACTAAAATAGAATGCATTGATTTTTAAAGAAAAAGATTGCAGATTAAAATTAACGTCCCAACAACTTAAATTACATGGCTCTATAGTGAAACATTTCCAGGATGATTGTATGTATCATGAATATTCATGTTAAGATTGCAAGAATAATGATGAAACGAATATTGCAAATTTTTTTTAAATTCACAGATGGCGCAAACCCACATAAAACTAAATTCATAATAACGCAATTCATAAAATGACTTTATTAAAAACGTATTCAAATGCTTGTCATCCATAATCAGCTTGAAAACACTTATAAATATTTGACGCTAGCATATATCGGTCTCAGAAGACGTAAATTTATACTACTCTTTCAGGTGTATTAAAAAACTTGCGAAAAAAACTTGTGATTTCACATCGTATAATTTGCACATAAATGGAGCGCTGCGGTTCACGCACATTTACGTGCAAGAACATGAAATATTGTGTGGTTGGGAAATTCGATAACATGAATTTCATTGAAATAAAAAAAACTGTTTTAATCCACCTAGTGATGTAATGATGCCTTTCTCATATCAATCATACTCTTATATAAAATTCTGCGGTAATCTTCAAAAACGATGAAAAAAATCATAATTTTTGCGAATTTTTTCCAGAATTATCGTGCAACAAAATAAATTTAAATATTTTGCATGATAAAAAGCATCATTCGAACAACATTTTGTATTTTTTTCGTGGAAAAATATTGAGAAATAAGTCGGTGAAGAGATATTTTTGAAGACGCTTTTCAAAAATCATGATTCGCGGTGTCCACTGTATCTCAGCGCAGACTAATCAGAAGTGAACAAATGAACGCAGCATAGTTGAAGTAGAGGTTTGTCTAGACCCCAACGTTTCTGTTTGATTTTTTTTTAATTGTTGGTATTTGTTTAAAGTGAAAATTACGATTTTTCACGAAAAAATCCGCTATTTTGCTGCTGCTAAACCTCCCCAAAGTAACAAACAACGAAAAGGAAAACGTTGTGGTCTGGTTTTTTATATGCAGAAAGTGTGTGCAAAATTTGAAAAAAAAAAATGGTGCAGTAGTTTTTGAATAACGATGGACACGGACTTTCAAAACCTGCTTTCGAGGAAAACGCGTTTAAAGGTTTTTGTCTATAAAATCAGTGGAAACAATTAATTACTCCAAGGAGCCCGTAGGGTCTAACCTTTTAAAAAAAAAAATCATATATTTTCTTCTATAATTTATTATAATGAAACATTTCAAGAATGTTTTGTCAAGTTTTGAAGTCAATCGAAGTAGAAATCTTGGACCTGTGCACCGAGATCTTGCTTCTTCGTAGAATGAGATAGTCATAGATAAAGGTCCATAACTTCCAGAGTTTCGTTTAAGTAGGCTTGAAAATTTCACAAAAAATTCTTCAAATGTTTTACTTTAAGAAAATATGAAGAAAATAATAAATGATTTTTCAAAAGTATTAGACCCTACCCGACCCTTAAATGAAATGCTTAAGTTGGTGTTCATTGTTAATCTTCATACCTGACGAGACAATCAAAGATGATCGTGAAAATTTAATGATTGTAACTGTTAAGTAAAATTTGACATAATAAGTATAGAATTATTTTTTATTTTTAATAACTATCGAACTGCCAAAAATAATCATGCTCTCGCGCAGGATAATTTTTTTGTAAACGATAAACTGCTAACTGCTCGACTATCAAATTTTAACTAAAAGTTAAAAATAAATCGCGACATGGTCCACAGCCTTAGTGTTACTAGAAATACTTAATAAGAGGTCTAGATAAATTTTGTTTTTCAACAAGATGATACTAAAATATCCAAGGCGAGCGCAGTGATAAACTATTTGTGTTGAAAATTAGTTTTGTGATATTGTTCCTAACATTGAAAGTCGTTCACCGGGTGGTGACATCAAACCTCAGTTATAAAAGATATACAAGCGGCAATGACATACAATGATTCTCAAACGTCTTTACCGGATGAGCGATAGGAATGAAAATGGATTTTTTCGTAAAGTGATTGAAATGAACAATTTTACAGGAAAGACTTTAGTTCAGTTTAGACTCTGAGGTGAATTTTTCGAAAATTTGCACGCAATGCTAGACCTTTACTTTTATTCGAATCTGTCTTGCATCAAGTTAAGATAAGCTGATGAATCAATATTCTGGCTTGATTGACCGGTATTTTTTTGTGATTGAAAGAAAACGAGACTGCGTGCCCCCCTTTTCCGCTTTCACACAGCTAGCTAGGGCGATTCTATGAGTTTAAATGTATCATTTACCTGACAAGCAGATATGTGCTTCTGTGGTTCAATCGATACACAAACGGTGTATCTTTGTGATCCGATGATTTTCGGTTCAAATCCCAGTTTTTACCAATCTTTTTGGGATTTATTTAATTGATTTCCTAGCTAGGTAGTTTTAAAATTGCTAGAAAAATTATATTATATATGATGATGGAATTCGGCGCATACAAATAAAAAATCCGTGGTGGTAGAGTTATTTCAAAATTAAAGTTTATTCCAGCCAGCAGAACAACATTGACGAACTCAAAGCTAATATACTATCAGGTGTACAACTTCGCTTCCGCCGTTTTCCGGTAGGTGGCTGTACCGGCTGAGGCTGGTCAAAATACATAGATGATAATGCCTTTAAAGTGAGTGTGTACAGTGCCTAACGAATTGTCATTGCCGTTTCAGTGACAGTTGTTCTTGTTTTCGTATTATTCATAACGCTGAAATGAGAAGTCTTGCACCACCCGCCGTATTCCCCAGATATCGCCCCTTCTGACTTCCACTTATTCCGTTCGATGGCACACGGCCTGACAAATCAACATCTTTGGAAGAGTTGGAAAAATGGATTGCTTCATGGATAGCGTCAAAAAAGGACTCCTTTTTTCGAGCCGGGATCCGAAAATTACCAGAAAGATGGGGGAAAGTTGTCGCTAGCGATAGACAATACTTTAAATAATACATCTTTAAGCACTTTTTCGCAATAAAGCTTTTAATTTTGGAAAAAACGGCGGAAGCAAAGTTGTACACCTGATAGCTGAAATACCTACGATAAATCCCAAAATGCTTGCCAATGTTAGGAAAAATGGAACTATCAGTGCGTCAAAAATTCGAACAATACTGCACGAAATTTGAAGAGGTGCTCAATCTCTGTAATACAAATAATTTAAAATTTGTACGTATTAGGTTAGGGAGAGTTATAAGTAGGTAGATATTTAATTATTAATTAAAATAAATATTATGATTAAATATTAGTATGTAAAACAAGAGTAACTAAAACATCTATTATTATTAACGAATCGTATGAACAGCAAAGATGAAAGGCCAAAGGGTCAAAACACTTGTACTGTAAAACGTTGATGTAATACACAAAAATAAGATTAATAAACAGATATTTATGCAAAAAAAAACTATCAGCGCTTCTATGTGAGCTTGAATTTATGAAAATCTAATATAGATTTATTGAGTTAGGTTAGGATTTGTTACCATCATTATCTGCAAAGTAGATAAATTTATTAACCAATTTAAAGAATTTGAAGAACCTGGCTATTTATGAAAAAACTGAAAAAATAATGACATAGAATATCCTCAAAAATTTGTTTATTTATGAGAATCAACCGAAAAATTACGGAGTTGTTCAATGTTGAAATAGGATACATGCAGTTAGGGCACTCTGTGCAGGTGGAGGACAAAAATTGAATAATAATTCTCCACTGCATAACGGGACGTTATAAATATCGTAAATCTAAGTTTGCTTTGCAGTTTATGAACATAAAAGGTTGCAACGTACCTAATCTTACAAGCCAAAGCATGTAAAAATAAATCATCTCATTAAACTTACTGCTAATTGAGCAGGGCTTACCTTCGTTTTGCTTGCCTTTTTCAAACATTAAATTTTTAAACAGCGAACAGACGTTTTTAAACGTTGCATAGATGGCTTTCGCTAATAAATTTGAAAACGGTAGTTCATGGGAACTACATTGAATAATTTATTTAATTTAGATTCAATAGTGTATCAGTATAGGTATTATGATTCTTGAACAGAAACAATTTAAATCTCTAAACTCATACGTTGAACACTTAAACGTCAAATAAAATCAATACATTTTTCATCTCATTTCACGAATTTGTCACAGAATTTAAAATTTGGAGTTCTTTATAGGAGTAGATTTGATTTTCGATTTTCATTGTTATAGCCATAAGACTTGTTCACGACAAAATCTGGGCACTCCTAAATACGTACATTTCTGGAAATATTTCATCCACGCGTTCAATATTTCGCGGATCGATGAAAATCAACTTTTGTTAATACCACAAGCTTCCAGATCGAAGTAGGCGTCTAAAGAAGAGCAAGTACAAAAAGCAATTGTGTGCGGTTGTAATAAAAATCCGGACCTGTCAGTAACATAACATGCAAAAAAAAGCTTAGTTTTCCTGCAAACCTTATCCCGAATATTTGACGAAGTTTAGCAAGTTTAGCGAAGAAAAAGCCAAGGTTCTCAAAAATATTTGGTTTGGTGGGCAAAATGCAGCTGTGGTCAAGCGAGCTAAAGCTTCATCACTTCCGAAACTGTAAGCAAGGAAATATATCATAAAGAATGACTAGGTCAGTAATTTTGTTTTAATGATTTGGGACTCAATATTGATGATTTTTGTCGGTATTAACAGTTTCTGAGGTTGAACGATCAGACAGCTTGATACCAGATGAAGTTAAAGTTCGGTTTATGTCTGAGAGTACAGAATAGATAAGATTTTGTCGTGAATACGACTAACTTTACTATGGGGCGCCTTTTCAAAATTTACCCTCTGAGAGAATGATAAGTTTTTGATCGTGAATATCTCCTGTTGTATCTAATGAATCAACATAATTCTTGCGACATGCCATCGGAAATATGATCACAATTTTATGATAGAATTTTTAGTTGTGTGACATAATCTTTAATAGTTCAAAATTAAACTTTTCTGAAATGTTTGGTATAAACGAGTGTCAAAGAGGATAATTCATAAGGCGCGTTTGCCTTTCTCGTATTTTGAAAGCTCATAGCTCAGTGATCCGTAGAAAGATATATATAATCTAACTACCAATAGAATCGAAAATTTTCAACTTGAACGTGTATTACAACAACATTAAAGTTTTTCATTAGTACACTATTGAAAAACCTGTTTGATTTAACCCATGAAAGCACCAGCCAATCAGAACGCGAGATGTCTGAATCTATACAAGAGCATTCATATAAAAGATGAGTGGTTCATTTTTCCTACCATTTGCTGAGCAAGTGTTCCCGAAACAAGACACACGAGAGCAACATCGAGGACCTGTCGTCTCACTGTTTCCCGTTCTGCGAACAGGAAAGGAATTTTAGCAAGTAGTATTAGTAGTCAGTAGCAGGTATAAAATGAAATGTGATGTGAGAAATAGCGTCATTTAAGTTAAAGCAGCTACTCTGAACGCACGAGACACCGTCAGCACGATGGCACCGAAAACCGGTAAACAGGCAGCAAAAAAGTCCAGCAAGGCCCATTCAAAGCACTTTTAAGTGCTAAAGATCATCCTAAAGAACTAGTTGAATTTTGTCGCTTTCCTACCATTTTCTGAGCAACTGTTGCCGAAACAAGACACATATGAGAAGTTTAAATAATTTGCACCGTCACTAACACATTCAATTACGAACGGCAATGCGAAAGCGAAAGTGATGATGTTTAACACATCTCTATACTAGTATAGGGTCTTGTGAAAATATGCCATATATACAGATTAATCTGTATTTTATGTATACATATATATAACAATCAACTAACTGATATTCGGAAAAGTGATGGGAGCGTGTTGCATACCGAAGATCGTCGATACATTTCAAACCAGGCCATTCAATTGTCTCGTACTGAAATTTCGAGAAGAATCTGATATCTTCGAACTTCATAGCTTCAGTAAAAATAAACTACAGGAAATTAAAAAGGAATTGTTTCAAGTTTGGAATATATAGTTGTAGAATAGTAGATGTTTAATGTAACTAATCTGTACTTCAATGTAGGTGCATCGCTTCAAACTCTATTAGTGGAAAAGGAGAAAGCTTGCACAATTCATACAATCAATCAACTAACTGATATTCGGAAAAGTGATGGGAGCGTGCCAGTTTTTTCGTATTCACGACATCCAGTTATGTCTCCGACATTACCCACCCGCCTTTTAATGTTTCAAAGTCTGCCTTCTTGATCAAAACCTAACGACTTAAATAAGGGATAGTGTTCCTAGAACGATATATGACGATAAAAGGAAATTACCTTTGCAAAACCTTCATCGAAAAATTGTTTACATCGGTTTTTCGATGAGGGTATGCAGAATTAATTACGGAACACCATGAAACAGTTGAAAATTGCCATTCCTACTGTAAGGAATGTTTTTAAGTAGCTTTGCAAGAGTATTCTAAGAACCGAAGCGAATATACATCATTTGATTACATCACAACCCGTTGATTGTTGACCGAACAAAAAAGCAAAATAATATGTTGATTCGACTAATGAAAAGACTATTGGTACAATTGCTCTATTATCAAACAACTTGTGTTTCTGAAGGGCGATAAGCACTGAATCGCCGTCGGGACAACAGAAACAGCCTTGTGCTCAGTTCGTTGGAAATTCATACAACAGGTTCAATCGGGAATTGAAATGGAAATGAACTAATTTGATAATTGGTGAGCTATTATTCAAATCACTTAATCAGATGAGGCCTGCCTTAGCTACATTGATTTTTAACACCATCAGAAATCCTTTGCGAACATTTTCTCGAGACATCTCTGAAACTCATCTCCGTTTATCAGCAAAACAGTTCCAACTTGCGGCACGGCGGTTCAAACAAGCTGAGCACGGGACAGTGCGAAGCGAAAAATAACGACTGTATAATCGAAGATAATTACACATAAATTTCAGTTTCGCCTGACGTTTCTCTCGTCTTGCGGGTGATTAATGTTTTTAAGTAGTATCTCAGTTAGCTGTGCGCATCGAGAATCATCCAGGCAGGCGAAATGTGCGTTCATCGATTCGGCGCACCGCATGCATGTCTTGTAATATATAGTACATGTACGATTTCTTCCGTGTGGCGGTGAGTAGTGGAACGAAGAGCAAGCTCAAAACCAGGAAAATTTATTATTTCTTGTGTCTCATTTGAGTTTCATTCGTTTTATCGAGAGCGGGCAGCCGTTGCAAACAAGACAAACGACGACACATGGTTCTGATGGCTTCGTTGAGGGACATGGGAGTAAACGAGAGAAACTGCTACTTCTGGAGTTCAATAAGCGTAAGGTAAACCGGATAGCGATGTGGTGAGCTGATGTGCGAGGCGGAAACACCAACAGAAACAAGCGGAATTTATTCCGACATCATGACAAACAACGTTGGACAACAGTGACTCCTTTCGCACGGCACAAGGTGCTAATTGAAAGACTTGGTAATAAACTTATAAATAACGAAAACGAGATGTAATTTGATTTCAACTTTTTCTTACAAAATCGTTTATTTATTCTTGTCTGTATCTATTCGTACATCTTAGGATAATCAATATTGTTTGTGGATTGTTAATTTTTATATCTTTTTCGTCTCGCTTAGTTATTGACTGTACAACTTTTCATATGTTTATACCTGCAAAAATCAATCTCTAAATTTCAGTGAAATTCACCTCCTGGTGGATTTTTGCATAACGTGTTATTTCTTGAATAAATTCAAACAAAATAATTGAGGGAACATTTCAAGACATCAAAACATAATTTTCTTTGAAAATAAATAAACTATCAATTCACTGAAAAGTTTAACTTCAAATATCCGAACACAGTTTAAATTAAGAGATTACCATACTGCCTACACGCGAATCTAAGTCAATAGCACAAAATGCCGTCGGTACATCCTAAATGCGTTACACAATTTATTTTGCCTTTTCTATGACGCTGTAGATTTAACATGAAACCATGGCTTGAAACTAGTTTTAAGAACGATTCCTGTTTGCTTTTATTTGGTTTAGCTTCATTATAGAAAAAGAAGAATTGTTGATAGTCTTGAAACTAGTTTTACAGCCACGATTTGATATACACAGTTGTGACCACTACTAGTCTGGTAGTATCAGGATCAATCCTTCTAATTCCATTTTTTTGCGATAGAATAAGATTAATATCACAGATTTATAGAAAATAACACCACGGCACTCCGACTGGAAAGAGATGTTTTACTGATGTACTGCTGCTCCCATCCGTTGACTGTACAAGGCGGCGGCGTACGGTGAATAGTATTGGCCAAACGCAGCTGGATTGAACGCTGCTCCATACGGTGACCCAGGAAGACCTGCCGGTAGTGCTCCTGGTTTGGCATACGGATGATATCTAGCAGCAGAAAGTGGACTAAGCGGAGGATTCGGGTATCCTCGATGCATAGATGAAGGTGGAAAGATTCCACTTAATGGCATTAACTGTTGCTGAAGAGCCAGTGCCGCCGGGTCAGATAAGTTGGCAGTGTGTGTACGCAAGTGAGATAACAGTTCATCGGTGGTGTTGAATCGTTTTCCGCAATACGAATCACCCATGACCCAGTTGCACATGTAAGGACGTCCGGGCTGAGTCGCTGCTGGTGGATAAGGATATCCCGGCGGTAGTGTGCCCATTGCCATAGCTAAGCTATACTTTTGGTGATCGCATTGAGTACAGCCAGCTGGACACTGTCCACCCATCATCATCTGATGGTTATGTGCTGAGAATTGGCACCCAGTACAATACGGATCTTTGCATATTGGAACCAATGTTTCACCACCAGATGGAGTTTTTACACGAGTATAACTGAGGTACGGATTGGCTCCTGCCGCAGCAGCAGCTGCTGCCGCCCCAGGGTAAGCGGCCGCCAGCATAGCTGCATGATGATGACTGAAAGCTCCAGCAAATGGAGGCCGAAACGCCGGATTGGTATGATCGATACCGGACGGTGAGGGCATTCCCGTCATCGGATTGATCCCGTAAGCACTGTGTTTGTATCCTTGAATGTCTTTAGCACCTTGGAAAATGTCCGCACCAGAACGTACAACCGGACTGGAAGAAGTTTTGTCACGATCACTCGGAGAACTGCTTTTTCGATTGCTTCCTTCCGGTGTGTTCTTTCCATTGTCACTAACTTCAGTATTCTTCATGTGCACACTTCCCGAACGACCAGGCGATTCGGCACTACCACGGGACGAAGTGCGAACATCCTTTTTAATTTCATTATTATTTGTATGATTCACACTATTATTGTTTAGCACATCACTTCCACTACTCATCTTCGATGATGGACGATCTTCATTCTTCACTTTCGTCGTAAGCACATTCATTTCATAAGGTTTAAACGCCAATTTTATCTCAGGAGATGAATCCGACTTTTCGGTTTTCACCGACGGTGACCGCGAGCTTGACGAATTCATGCCGTTCTCCATTGAAGCAGTCGAAGATGATGATGACGACTTCTTTGTCTTTTCCGACGGAGAAACCAAAGACTTTACAGTTATATTGCCAGAATCTGCTCCGATTTGGCTGCAGGTTTGTGCCAACAGCGCTAGTGGACTCTTTTTGGAATCCAGCTGAAATATAGACGAAAAACATTTTATGAGATATACTGTTTCAGTAAATTCAGGCTTCACTATATGGTTAACCATTTGACAATGAGTCTTACCGTTGTTGGTAGTGGTGACATATAATCTGGCTGAAGGTACTGATTGTTTCCTACTTGCAACATTGCTGCACCGTCCAGTATCACCATTTGGGTGTATAATCCAAAATTGTTGAAATCCAGCACACAATAATGTTGGTTCGATTTGTATATTTTTTCAAGCACTCTTCACGAGTTGTTATCCAGTTATTTATTATCCTTTGATTGCAAACAACACTTTTTGATTATTTCTCGCACCACTGGAGCTAACTCCTGAGAAAGAATCTTCCCACTCCACTTTGTTATTCAAATTGTAGCTTCCGCCTTATCCACTCAATTTCTCCTCGTTCAGTAGTATATCCCTTCTGCACCATTCGACGCACATGTAACATTTAAACTGTTCACTAAATCCAACGTTTTGATTTTCCGAGCTCTGAGAAAGAGCTGTTAACGGCCCGACAGACAAACTCAAACTGAAAACTGGATATCACGAAACGATTTATGGCCAAAGTGAGCGAATGCACATTTCCATCATGGTTTCCTTTTCGACTACACAATCGGCCAATCGGAACGCTACAAAGCATGCGCCCCTCTACACATACACAACAAAACATTGAGAGAGAAAAGATTCTCTATCTTGCTCACTCTACAACCACTCTAAGGAACTTTCCGTCCTGCACGAGGCTACTTGCTTTCTGTTGATTTTACTTCCTCTGCCCATTTACTTTACTCTTAATAGTATTGAGAAAACTGGTTATGTTGACTCACTCACCGAAGAGCATAAGAGTATAACAAGAGAGTAACGCTGAAATAAAATGAGCAGTTCACTCAAATTCTCTAGATTTCAAGTGGACAACGAAATAACTTCACTGGTCTGTGAGTATAGGGGCAATTCAGTGCTGGCGATTCGATCATTAAACCTCTTGGCTTTTCATCGCTTTGTATGATGGAAATATTGTGAAATATTTCTGTCAATTAGATTTTCATTTAGATTTTATTTTGGGTATCAATGACTATATCAGTTTTTTCACGTATATTGAAATTTCTTGATATTTTTCATAGACTTGGAGGATAAAATAAAAATTGGAGTCATCACTTTTTTATACATTCTATTTTTTCTACAATAATAATCATTATTCTGCTTCTCGTGACTAAAACAAAAATCACACCGAAGAGAAAACGACATCGAACGGGTTTTTTATAACATTGTACCGTGAAATTGGAAAATCTGACACCACTGTTGTCGTATACGCACAGCAGCTAATTACTAACATACCTCGCTCACATTTGTGTGCTTGGTAGATTTCTCTTGGAAGTGCTTAGCGTTTGGTAGTTTGTTTGTCTTCGACTTGCCACCCAAGGCGAAGCTGTTGATGGAATCGCGAGCCGAAGATGCCGCCACTACACTCAGCCGACGTCATTGCCTTCAACAATGATGATGTTGATGTTGATGGCAGCCACGTTGTTTTTAGCTGACCGAACCGCAGTTGACGAGCTGTTCGCTCTTTTGATATGACACGACCGCCATATACACTAAACAGCATTCAACGGTTCGTTCCACCATCCGTGTTCTCCTGGCACACCGCACCAAAGCATCCGTAGCGAAACCGTAGCGCACAAAGGACGTGAGAAAACCACTTCTGGGGTAAACATCGGCTCCGTCGGTTGGATTCAATGAAACAAGACGGCAGATGATGATGATGAGTGGTGGCGGAACGCTAGTGAAGATCATAACTCAGACACCTCATTTTGTCGTTGTAAAGCTTACCGATCCTTGCTCATGGCAACTACTTGTGTTATATTATTTTGTCTTTTGACTGTCTTTCATGTGCTTTCCAAACGAAGATAAATGAGCGAGAGAACAATCAAAAGAAGGAAAATGAAGAAAAATCAACAAAATTTCAAATGTCGAGGAATATAATAACCGCCGACGGAACGAAAATAAATGCATTAGTGCCAGGCAAAACATTTCAAATTCTGACGCTGTGATAATAAATAAATGAATGAACAGCTTCAAGCAATAACAGAAATCTCACCGCTTTCAGTGATTCACGTTTCTGTTTTGTCACATTCTTTCCGCTCTTGTTTATCTAAATTATAAGCAATTAGTGCACCTAAATAAAACTGTTGTGAGATTTCGAGCTCAGGCTAGTTTGATACATTTTTTTATTTCATTTTTGATGATTTACTGTTGAATATGTAACAGGATGAAACATTGAATAAATACTGATTTTTATCTTATGTCGGAAAGACCAAAAACCTGCTACAATGCAACATGGTGTGCTGAAATTTTAAACTTGGCTATGAATCACATTGCAAATACACCTTGTGTTGAGCATCAGCCGAATGTGTTTGCACTGGAAATGATAGTATCTTATAGATATCTTTTAATTGAACACGAAGAAACCTTCAATCTCAAAATTGCAATAATGCATTGGCTGTTTCAACTAAAACTCTTCTGATGTCTTTTAATTCGTGAATTTCACACGAAACTTAATTCTACAGACGATGCAATTCATAAAATTTTAATTTGTCAAATAAGTGGTTTTTCACAAGACCAACTTCAATCTATGGCAATAATAATTTTTTTATGATTTTATGTCACATTTGATTTGAATAAATTTAAAATATTTCGACTACAAATTTGCAGTAACAAAAACAACTATATAAATTTATGTAGTTTCAAATTGCTATAATTACTATAAAGTAGAACAATATCCCTCGATTACACTGGAATTCAAGCAAATGTAGTCGGTTATATACTAATGTTAGTGCTGTAGTGCAGGCACTTGGTTGAATTGGCAAAGTATCAAGCCTTATTTTTAAATCGCAATTCAACTTCATTTTTCGTTAGGCGAATGAAATAAATTTCAATTGTGCTAGAACTGTCATAGAATAATTTTCCTAACATTCAATTGCAATGTGTTACGATTTATTCCATTTGAACTTCAATTGCTGCTGTAGTGTAATGATAAAAATATTTTGATTTTATTTATGAAAATGCAAAATACGGAATTATTAGCACCCTAAATCAATTTTAAAAAGATTATGAACAATCGGGATGTTACAATTCAATTCAAACAGTTCTAAAAGATGCACGTAAATGAACCGTAGTATGTTACGCAAATTTGCATTTATGAACATGCATATTTGTACAATTTGAAAGTTGCATGACTTGAAATTAAATGAATTCGAAAAATCACTAGCGACTGTGACATGAACTGAGAATCACTATAGTACTAATCAAGTCAGTTCAGGAATCAGAACAAATTGGCTCAAATGGCACGTTCCCCTTGATACGAAAATCAATAAATACAAAATCAATAACAATTCATTAAATTCTGGATTTGGGTTTAGCGAATAAAA
This sequence comes from Malaya genurostris, assembly GCF_030247185.1. Classification (NCBI taxonomy): domain Eukaryota; kingdom Metazoa; phylum Arthropoda; class Insecta; order Diptera; family Culicidae; genus Malaya; species Malaya genurostris. The sequence continues at coordinate 194,201,544 of NC_080571.1, read as the reverse complement.
TAATCTTAACTAATACAAGGGCTGGGGTCCACTAGCAGATTGATAGTACCTATTAGCTTTCTCCGGACAGAACCAGCCTAGATGCCGTGTGGAATCCGACGGAAAAAAATAAGCCAAGAATAGTTCTACTGGGTTCCTGCTTCCATGTCGTAAAAGGCGACAGTTTATGGTTACTTTTTTTTAATTGAATGATTAAAATCAACTATTGGGCAAATCCTTTAATATTACAAGGGTAATAACAAAGATAATATACATCGGTATATTGAACAAGTAGTTAAAAAAATACTTGTTTGTTTGATAAATTAATATTTTGTTCTCGGTAGCCGGTTGCCCAATCTATTAATAAATTTAATAAATAATTAAAATAATAAACAATCAAGACGCGCGTAAAATCTGTAGATCTTTGTTTGGTGAATTAAAATGATTTGATATAATTTTTAGAACATTTCACTACAGTGAACCGACTGTTTTGTCTGGATCCTATTCACTCGTTTATTTTGTAGTAGGTCATTCCATTTAGAAAAAATGATTATTCCTAACCTAATTCTTGAAATTGAAAACTAATAGCCTAAATCAATTCTTATTCTTCTGAAGGATGACAACCCAAGGACCGAACAAGGAACAGCGAGAGGCCGGCCGAACACGCCGACAGGAGACAAAACACATCGTCACACAAACACTTTCACGATCAACACCCAAACCGGACATTCTCAACACCCTGCCAACACAGCCCCGAACACCGATAACTACCTTCATCTCAGCCGTGGGCCGCCCGCCAGAGGGACCCCCCTGGGGGCGTCGTCCGTGGACACACTACAATGGATACCGCGAACCAGCAACCAGGACCGTCCGCAGCACCCCTTCTACATCTCTCTCTCTCTCTCTCTCTGTCTCACAAGAAACCAACAGTTAACCGTAGCCCCCCCCTCCCTTTTTTTCTCGACCCATCCCACTGATATCAAAAGAAATGTAACTATCTACAAATGCTATGTAATTTGAACGACACAAATGTAAAAATCTCCCCTCCTCTTCTCCGAACCTCACTAACCCCAACCCCCCCCCCCACCGCACAAAACCCCCTTAAACGATACAAACCCGGCGAACGACCGCAACTTGGTTAAAGCCGGGTATAAATAAACGACATAAAAAAAAAATTCTTATTCTATGTTCACAATAAGGATTGCAACAAGTTATTATAATTACCAAAAAGAAAAAATTCAGCTTTCAAAACAGGTTTTAAGAACATAATTTGAACGAGATGTTAGCGAGAAGTCCAACATTATCTAAGTATAAAACGGAACAAGAAACACCCGAACCTCCATTTACGTAATAATCGGGACTACGTAAATCGAATTATGACGTAAAAAAGTTTACGTTATTTGGAATTTTCGGCGTAAAAAAAGTTTACGTTATTTGGAATTTTCAACGTAAAAAAAGTTTTCCTTATGTATATGTATTATTAGATATCTATAATATATTGGATAGTTATGGAACGAAAATTATGAGTATTTACAGGAAAAAGAAGTTCTAATCAGCATCAATTTCCAAGTTGGCGACTTCCGGTTTATTGATATTCCTTGAAAACCCTTACAATATGGGTATTTTTGGAACGGGATCGATGAGTAGATGTCGGAAAATGATGTTTAAAGTCATTTTAAAATCCAAGATGGTGTTTCTCGAAACCTGTAGCAAAACGAATGTTTTCGGAACGAGTTTAAAGAACAGTTCTTAGTAAACGTTGTTTGAGTAATTATGACTTACTGTTTAATACTTTATAATATTGTTACTTTCGGAATGGATTTTATGAGTCAATATTAGGAAGAAAGTTGTTTCAAATAAACTTCAGGAACTTTATTCCAAATTCAACATAATATTAGCTTGACACTTACAATCGAATTGTCAAACAAATGTTAATATTTAATTTTCAGTATTGTAGTAATTATGATTTTTTTTTGAATAGATTCAAGTTTTGAACTTCTGTTAAAACTGTTATTTTCGTTTTCGTTGACTGATTTCAATCCCTGAACTGTTATTCATTCTCATGCACAAATCGGTAATGACACTCGCTAATGGCATATGGCGACGCACTTTCATACGCGAAACATTTGAAACAAAAATTATTTTGGAACTGGAAGTCGGATCCAGATGAAATTGAGAAAGTTTGTAATGGACTATTAGACCATTTGAATCGGTTTGTGGAAATCGGTGGCGCCATCTCTGATAAAAGTTAGTACAAAAATTTTATTTTTTTTGCACACTTAACCCATAACTCCGGAACCAGTAGACAGATCCAAACAAAATTCAGGAATTTGTATAAGACTTGAAGAGCTTTCTTAACTGATCCAAGTGTGTTAAAATCGGTTTATTCAACTCCGGAAAAAGTTGGTGTACTTTTTTCACATTTTGTATGAGACCTCAAGACCTTTCATTTGAATCTAAGAGTGTGAAAACCGGTGCAGCCATCTCCTATAAAATTTAGTGTAATAAAACGTTACATACATATGCGCACATACACACACAGACATTTTGCATATTCGACGAACTGAGTCGAATAGCATATGAAACTCGGCCCTCCAGGCCTCGGTTAGAAAGTCGGTTTTCACAGTGATTGCATAACCTTTTTATACGAGAAAGGCAAAACACATTTAACAAAACTGTTTTCAATTCTAAAGTTTTCTAATTTTTAACTTCATATTTTAATCAACCGGAAGGTTTGTTGCAAATGTTTCAATATTCTTTACAGATTTAATAGTACACAAGAAGTGAATTTTTTCTAAATCCTGACTCGAATTCCTGTTATAAAGGCGGTGAAGCATAAAACTATCTCACAAGTACATTTCCTACACTTAAACAATAAAGTTCCGGTTTAGACTGACCGATTTAAGAAAACGTACATCATATGGTTTGGTACTGTTTTGCAACGCGCTTAGTTTTATCTCAAGATAGTTGAGATCACTTTTTCTATATCACATGATACAAATATGTTTGGAAGCAAAATCTCCACGTCACTTATGAATGCATATAGTCTTATTTACTTCATTGAATGCAATTCAATTCAACATCTATTTCGATTTTGATCACTGTTGAGTCGTGTAAATTCCATTATTTTTGTATTTCTCTATAGAAAGAATATAGATTTGAATGAAAATAAAAATTTGTTTAAAACTCGGAGACGCTTATCGTTATATATCATTCAACTCAGCTCGATGAATGATGAACTAAGACATTTTAGTTCTATTTTTAAATAACCACAGTTTTCCATCCAAAAGCGTTCAGTATATGTTTGAAACGTCGACGACCGTATTAGAGAGTAAACACAATAATCAAATTGATTTTGGCAAAAACTCATTGAGGATAATTTTCGAACCTACCTTCCTGTACAAATTTTTTGCTATATAAAAAGTTTACTATCACCTTCTTTCGGGTGTAACACCTATTACCAGTCACCATGTGTTACATATATAGATAGTGGAAGGTATCAATGGAGGACTATGACTTAAACAATGAAAACCTTAGTTACTCAATAAATTGAGAATTATATTAAATAATATTTGCAAAACATAGCCAATATAATTTTACATTACATAAAACATTGGACGGATTACAATAAATTTTTTATTCATCAAGTGTGAAAGTACTGGAGTACAGAGTGAAACACTTGGACTCACAGTATATCACGTGATTTTTAGAGGCACAACATAGTTTGTTTTAAGCGACTCTTCCCATTTCGAAAATATTAATACAATATAGGATACGATCAGCAATCCACTAATATTCAAACATTATTTTCTACGCAATATTGTAAAAGTTTTCAAAGAATATCAATAAACCCGAAGTCGCCATCTTGGAATTCAGAACCACCTTAAACATCATTTTCCGACATCTACTCATCAAACCCGTTCCGAAAATATCCATATTGTACTAATTTCCATGGAATATAAATGAGCCGGAAACGATTTTCATTGTATACCTCTTTTTACGAAGTATTTTCAACGTAAAAAACGTGATTAATCCACCTAGCAGTGAGATGATACCTTTTTTTATCAATACGCATGTGTTTTTGCATGGATATTCTTCGGTGCTTTAGTTCTCATGACATTATTTTAATTATCGTCGTTTTAAACGGCAAATTGAGATTTTAATCACTCATTACCCTGTAATGCCGAAACTGCAAAACAAATCGAATTTCAATCTTAGCGTGTGACAATCGATTGAACATTCCATGAGATGTCGAAGTAAGTTCCACTTTAGAGTTTTTCCTCAATATTTATGGTACTTCCAGAGCCGGTATTTAGGAATTAGCATAGCCCAAAATGATTCGAATGGCCATAAGTTATTACGCCAAACAATTTACATGAAACTCATAATCTGTAATTCCAGAATCGGATAAAATTCACCGATTTTGTATGGGACGTTAAGTCCTGTAATATTTGTTTTTGAAGTTCGATTTGGACTTTTTTGAGAAAATGATTGAGCTTTGAGAATCGATTCGATACTGGAACCGGAATTCTAAAATCGGTGTAGCCGAAATAAGTTAAATTCACCTGAGGAGTGTGTAGACATCTTTGAGAAATTTTAGTGCGAATTAAAATTTGGGGGTACATTCCGAATCCAAAAACGAATACCGCTCAAACTGAAATAAATTTATTTGGTAATCGACTATCCAAATCTGCAAACCCGATAAACCTGATTAATTTATGTGAAATGGACATTTTTATACTAATCACCCTGCATTTTCTAAACCAGAAGTCGGATCTGACTAAAAAGTAAGAAGTTTTATAGAATTTTAAGACCTCTCATTTGAATCATAGATGATTCTTAGATTTCATTTGAATCTTAGATCGGTTCAGCCATCTACGAGAAAAATTAATTGCATTATTTTAATTTCGTTTCACATATCATCCTGTGGTTCCGCAATCAGAAGTCGGATCCAAACGTAATTCAGGAACCTTGTTTGGGAGTATACGACTTTTCATATGAATCTGAGTTTGTAGAAAACGGTTTAACCATCTCCGAGAAAAATGAGTGAAATTATTTGTCACACACGCATTTGCTGATCTCGACGAACTGAGTCGTATGGTATATGGAAGTCATGTACTTCCAGCATTTATTGCTGTAAATAGTTTAAATCAATATAATTATGGAATTACTCCCAACTCGATAATGCTGGTATCATCTGGTTTATAAATGCCATATTCGAAAGATTATGTTGCCAAAAATGAACCGTGCTAAAATTGGTCCGAGGCAAATTGTCATAAAAAAGGATGCTGTACACAGTCTTTTTGGTACTTAGAAACAATTATATGTAACAGTATAAAAAATCGTATTTCATGTTGCTCCCAAGCATTGCTTTTTCATACATCGTTCAAAATTCCTTCTACTGGAATAAGGCTTACACAAAAATATCGACATCTCCGTTAAAAATGGACGGATTTTAACAATCTATGGCTTGTTGGATAGGTATTACCGAGCGAAATCTAAGTCTGGAAACATATTCCGTTTTCAAGGTCAAATGTGACAGATACTGTCAAAAAACTGAAAATTTTGACATAAAACTTCGTATAACTCAAAAAGTAAACATCCGATCTCAAAACCATTCAAAAGCGTTCTGGGTGACGGGGAGACCTTTCATTTGCGACTTGTTTGATCAAAATCGGTCCAGCCATCTCTGAGATCTCGACCTCTTAGTTGATAACACACATACAGACACACACACATACACACACACACAGACATTTGCTCAGTTCGTCGAGCTGAATCGATTGATATATGACATTCGGCCCTCCGGGCCTCGGAAAATTTTTCGAAAGTTTGAGCGAATTCTATACCTATTTTTTATATATATAAAAAAGGTAAAAAGATTACGTTATTTGGGATTTTTGTCGTAAAAAGAGTTACGTAAAAAGAGGTAACGTAAAAAAAGTTTACGTAAACGGAAGTTTGGGTGTATTGAACTCTAATCATGATATGTTTGAATCAAAATATCTTCAAATGTTCAATGCTGCAGAAAAAATAAAAATGATTGAACGTTTTCACTATTATATGCACATCTAGCACAGGAACCCGATAACCGGTATAATCGAAATCGGTTCGTACGGCCACCAACATGACGTACAAACTTTACTAGTTTTTATTCCAACTTTGAAGATTTTATACGATTTTTCCATCGTACTCTAATTCGAGTACGAGTAATTCAACTACGGTATGAAAGCATTTTCTAAGTAGTTTTATATGTAAGTGGTCTCATCTGCATCTTTCGGTGCCTTTTGATGATAGACAAGTTAATCAAACTAAAATGATAGCGGCATATATATTATATATATAGTATATTTGCGAAAGTTGTGTAGTTTTACCTTTTTTATAAATATAAAAAATAGGTATAGAATTCGCTCAAACTTCATAAACATTTTCTGAGGACCGGAGGGTCGAGTGTCATATACCAATCGATTTAGAATATGGATATACTTTCAGACTTAGATTTCGCAAGCAATAGCTATCCAACAAGCCATAAATTGTTCAAATCCGTCCATTTTTAACGGAGATATCGATATTTTTGTGGAAGCGATTTTTCGCTTTATTCCAATAGTAGGAATTTTACGCGCTTGATACTAAAACGATGTTTCGGAGCAAAATGAAACACGATTTACAATACAGTTTCATGCAATTGTTTTGAGCACTTTAAAGACTATATACAGCACTCTTTGCCATGAAGTTTCGATTTTAGCACGGTTCGTTTTTGGCAACATAAACTTTCGAACATGACATATGTATTAGAAAGATGGCAATTTTTTCAAATTCAAAACAATTCATGTTTATATTGATTTATACTGTTTGCAACAATAATTACTGGAAGAACACAACTTCTTACACCCTTATACAATTCGTCGATGTAAACAAATTTGTGTGTGAAAAATAATCTCATGAATTTTTGTCATGACTTAACTAATTTCTACAAGCTACAAGGTAAGGCTCATATGAACAGTCCTATGCTCTCATATATGTTTTCTGAATATCATTTCGATCTGACTTCTGGTTCCGGAACTACAGGATGATATATGTAATGAAATTAAAATAAAGTCATTCATTTTGGTCGTAGATGGCTGATTCGATTTAATCCATCTAACATTGAAATAAAAGGTTTTAAGGTCTCATAAAAACTGCTTGTTTTTAATCAGATCCGACTTCCGGTTCAGGAGATAAAGGGTGTTTAGTGTAAAAAATATCACATAAATTTATCGGGTTCACATATTTTGAGAGTCGACGATCAAATAAACTGATTTCAGTTCTACTGGTGTTTGATTTTTGATCCCGGAAGGCACTTGAAAAATTTTATGTGGAACGCACTACGATTTCTCGATTTTGAATCTAATGAAATGGTTTCCAATCCTTTAAGCGAAGTCAGTTAACTTCGGTTACACCGATTTCCGAATTCCGTGTCCAAAAGTATCGGGAAGACCAAAACAAACTTAATTAACAAAAACTCAAATTAAAATGAACTCAAATTAAAATGAACTTATTATTCAAATTAGTGAATTTTATTCGATTCCGACTTCAAATTTTGAAATTACAGGGTGATGAGTTTTTAAAATTTGAACAGTCATAGAAGATGATCTTCAAAAAATCTTCAAAACTGGGCACAAAACTTTTGCAATTTATTTGCCATACTAATTCATGAACATACGATTTTGATTTATGCTGATCTCTGAATACCATTTCTGAAACTACCATAAATAATGACAAAAACTTAAAAAAAGAACTCACTTCTATATCTCATGGAATGCTTAATCTATTGTCATACGTTTAGATTGAAATGAATAATTTTAAGGTTAATACAATTTCTATCGTCGATCCGTTGATTCGTCTTGCAGTTCAACAATTTTAATTACAATTCGTTAAAATTAATTTCATGAAAACTAAACACAACGAAAAATATTAACGCAAAAAACATATGCTGATTGATAAAAAAAATGGTATCATCTCACTGCTAGGTGGATTAAGCACGTTTTTTATGATGAAAAACTCTGTGTAACATGAAAAACTCATCGAAAATAAAAATATATAAGTGTTCTCACAAAAACTGCCTTTAGGATACCCTTTCCAGAAAATACATTATATCTTGAATTACACTCAAGTTACGGGAATAGTACCTTTAGCAAATTTGTTTAAAATGACTTTCTCCACAAATTACTTAGCCTCTGCGTTAACACTGCGCCAATATAATATTTTTGTCTCATTTTAGGGGGGTTAATCACATAAATTAAATTTTCAAAAGATAGCACCTATTATTCTGAGAAACTTTGCTAAAGATACTGTACCTCAAAAACCACGTATTTAATGAGTTATCAATTAAGAGCGCAAAATTGGACTTTTGAACGACTGTGCAACGGCTACTAGAAACAGCAAATAGATTTTATGCTGGAAAAATTCCATTCTAGTTGATATATTTTGTTGTTTTGTTCAAAATATGACTACCAAGCGACAATCTTGACTTTGTGATGAATGATGGAATGTGTATTAACAAACTAGTGACCATTATCACAATACAGAAACCGCTAGTAAACGTGTTGTTTTGTCGTGTACCGAATAATTGCAAGATATTCTTAAGTATAGTCGTCTTCTCATGTTCGATCTACCATGCATACAAAATGGATGAAGATTTATTTGTAGTTTCTTAACTTAATTAAAGTAGAATAGAGAAAATGAACCTGCAAATGCAAATTCGAATTTTCGTAAAGATCATGAGCCCGCCTGCTCTTGCTTTCGTAGACAGCTACAAATTATATTTGCATTGAATATTTATAGCACATTATCTTCCGGACGCATTCATAGAAAAACATGATACTTATAATAGCCGAAAACATAAACAGCAAGCGAAATCTAATTAACACGACGGCGACGTCAACCTCGACTAGAATCACTGAATTTGACATGCAACAAGCCCGAAAGGCCAAATAGAGAACGAACGTCTTTAGATTCAGTCACTAAAAATACTCAAACCGTCTCCTCTCGAACTACGTGGTCTTATCGCACGGTTTGATTTATGTTGAACGTGTTTCAGCTTAATTTGTAAAATAAATGGAACTAGCGACTCCAGAAAGCTGCCACTTTGCCATGGTCTGATGATTTCGAGAGGCGATAAGTGTTTGCTGCCCAGCAAAATATTCACGGTAATAGTCAAAGTCATTATTTCCTCACGACAAGTTGCCCATTCTATCAACGATCGCTACTGTTCCCCGTCAGCCGGAGTCGGAGCCAGAGCCGGAGTCGGAGTCGGAGCCAAGACGAGTGCGCAACCGACTCAACAATTTGACGGACGAAGAGCTCGGATCAAGTAGTAGTGAATGGTAGCACAGCACAATCGAAGTCAGTGGCTTCTTATCCTTTGCAATGTTAAAAGTAATTTTACAAAACAATCAGCATATTATAATCTGCTCATCTAGGTAGCCATGCGAACATCGGAAAGTCGGACGCCCTGCGTACATGCGTTCACTGTCTAGAACTACGCCCACCTTGACTTGACTGACGGCCAGGCCAACCTCTCCAGTCTTTCTTTCGGCAGGCCCTCATCAGAAATCAGACAAGCGGCCTGTTGGCAGTGAAAATGTTCTGTGTGTGTCGATGAGAATACTTCAGAATAGCCTGCCACCGACGTCGTCACTGTCGTAATCATCCGTCGTCCTGTCTGTCGTCCCATCACAACGACCCCATCAACGACGGGCTGCTCGTTCGTTGTTCATCCACTTCAGCACTCGCAGACAAGTGAAGGCGGGAATAGAAAGCATTCAAAAGGAAATTAAGCAAAGCTCGGCGTGAGGGAAAACAACGATTCTGACAGTCAAATTATAGGTTTATACATTTCCATCACACAAGAGGGCCAAAGCTCAAACAGTGATTCTGTTTTCAAACCGAGATCGGTAAAAATTCTTCGCCTCTTGCAAATACAATTCTAGACAGTTTATATTCCTTTCAGAATAATATGCGCAAATGCAAAACCATTTTCAACCACTATGCGCTCGTTATCGTTTTGCTTCAATCATCATTTTTAATATGATTTTTCGAGGATAACAACGTAATTGAATCAGACAAGGGGATAATTATTTCTCGCTTGATCAAAAATGTATTCCCACTTTCGGTCCTAGTGATTCGACCGCTCGTACTTTGCTTTTCTCATCCGTGAAGTGAACCATCAACTCTCTGAAGAGTCGAAGAACAAGATTGGTGCTGAGGTGGATTTGTCCTCCTGAGCGAGGACCGGGACTGCTATCAAAGGGAAAACGCTCTCAGCCGTTTTCTTTTAATTACGTTCCGTTCCACTCGAGAAACACCACCCACTAAAGCGTGGTCGATCAGAGCCCCAAGCTGAAGAGAGGTTCCGGATTTAGAAGTGGCGGAAGACTGCTTTGGCAAATTATTATTAATCTACCGCTGCGATATCACGTGGTGTCTATCACACTATGCATTTATGCTGTCTGCACCATTTTCCCTGCAATTTTGCTCATTTTCGGACCATTCACTGTAATAATTCGATTGTTTCACTACTGATGTGTGTGATAGAGGGCTTTCGATTACTAGATTGACGTGATATCTTTGAAATCTACAGTCGATTCGAAACGGGATTTAATTACTTCGTATTAGATTGTTTAATAATTAATGAGAAATGAACTCTAAACTGAATCCTGCCGCCAAATTCATCCCTGAGGGAAATTCTGAATTCTGTTCCGAAAAACAACACACCGGCAGGAACATCAAAACCCCGCGCAACCACTCAACATAATATTTTATTTCGCTGTCGCTCCTGGGGTAATTATTTTCCAAATTAATGTCTGCCAGTGTCTCATAGAGATAGATAGATGGAAATAAATTTACGCACCAGCTCAGAACTCGAAGAAAAGTAAATGTTTCCCGCAGGGGAAGGAAAGAGTATGCAATTGAAATTGTCTTTTCGGCAGAAAAACATTATCATTTAGGAAAATTAAACGCAGGGAGCCCATCAGGTCCCGCAGGACACCGTTACCATGTACATCAGGAAACAACCAGACAGTCGGTCTGTTTTGAGGCCGACAGAGATGACACAATAATGGTAACGGCGGCGGTGGCATCGGGCATCGTGCTGCTTTATGGCGTTCGCGCTTTCACTCTCTCCTAGTGGTTCTCCTAAGTGTGCTTGAGACATGAAAAGAGAGTGAGAAAGAGAGGGGAAAGAGTAAGTGAATTTAAATTTATGGCACTGGAGGAAAAAGGACATTGCGCAATAAATAAAGTGGTTATAAAGTGGCAATAAACAACAGCGAATGAGAATGGATGGCTAACAGTCTCAGGCCGTTTTATGAAAGATTTATTTTTATTTTCATTCTAACTTTTAGAGAAGAATTATGAATCACACGTGAGCGGGTTTTTGGATAGATTCGAATTGTTATGGAGCAGTTTCTATGGAATATATTATCCATATATTAATCCATATTGTACTTTTATCCTGGTTGCAGATCCTCTCAGAATACAGACAGAGCTGTGGAATTATTAAATTATTAGATATAATAAAAGGTGTATAGATTAATTTACAAATCATCGAAAAATTTAAATGTTGGTATTAGAATTTTTACATGTTTCGCACCGAATGAATTTTGCGGTCAAACACTTTTCGTTGATATAGGAATGCTATTGATCGTAAAATATTGCTGCTTTTTAAGAAAACTTGGATGGAAATGTGTCACACAAAGACTTCGCAAATTTTGAACTGATAAATCATTAGTTTATTTTAAAAAATCTGACTATCAGTTTCATTCCATTTCATTTCGCAAACAATGCCTTACTATGAACTAGGAAATCACATACACATTCGCGACCATCTTTAGCGTTCCAATTACAGTTGATTATATTTGCATAAAATTATGCTTACTTCAGAATGCTAATTATCATCACAATACAAGAGTACAATGTATTCTCGTCTACAACGAGGTACTCTTTGATAAAAATGGTCCATTTTCTTTTATCATTATTTAGAAACAGAAATAGGTAGAAAATTATTTTTGGAGTATTAACGTAAGAGAATGAAAGAGCAGATTATTTTTAATTTTTGGAAATGCTGTGTAAAAAAATGTTTATACTTCCCAACATATATCGATTTTTTTAAACACCCTAATTTAAAAATTATTACTCTAACGGCAAAATGAGAAACCTTTTTTCGACGAAGAACAAATGTTTGAAACATTACGAATTTTTCAGCGATCGTATATCGATTTCTCATGGAATTGCTGTATTCTTCTTCGAAAAATGTCGATTTCTATTTCGATCTGACTTTCGGTTCAGGAAGTACCGAGCGATTTGTGCGAAAAGTTTTAAAAAAATGTTCTCAATTTTCTCATAGACCGATTTGTTGTTACGATCATTTACAACATTTCTAAAATTTATTCATATCAAACTTCCGGTTTCAAAATTACAAGGTAGTTTGTGTGCAAATTTCAACTACAACAGTTTTTTGTTAACCCGGTTCCTTGCAATTGGCTAACAGATTTTTTTAGTTTGTAAAACTCTTTAGTTGATGATAGTTTAGTTTAGGTTCCGGAAGTACCAGAAATAGTGATCAAAATCTCTTAAACGGAACTCACCCCAAATCTCAGAGATGGTTAAGGAGAATTATAGGGCGATGAACGTTAAAAATCTCAAGACTTTGTTTAAAGTGACGATGAGGAAAACATGAAATTTCTATGAAACTGTTCCAATACATAGATCTTGTTAGTTTATGTCCACAGAAACTTACTTCGGTCATACACGTTCCTGGATACCTCTGGAAATATTCAAAGTACGACCTCGAAACTTTGTAAATATGTTCTCATACAATACATCTATCGATTTAAATAATCAATTAAAAGCCGATTTTTCAAAATGCTTCTCCCTTAAGTAGTTAGAAAAATCTGCATTAGAAATAATTTTCCATAGAATGTTACTAAAATTTTCGAAAATTTATTCACATATCAATATTAGGTTCGATTTTAATAAATTTTCTGTTGATTTTCAACTGCAGCATGTTCGATTCGAGTAATAATTATTTTAGAATCACAAGCTTAAATTTTTGTAATCGAGTCAATATGCAAACAATTATATATTTTAAGATATCACTGAAAAAAAATAAATTGCTAGAATCTCTACAATTAGTAAGCCGTTTGCGTTGGAAAAATCAGTTTAGACATTGCGGTACAACAATAGCAGTTTATGTTGAGCTACTAAGTCGTACTAATAACTCAAAACGAACTACAAATGCCGTCATTAGTCGAATACGGAACGTAAATATCCACTGAGAAAGCGGTTAGATCTTGTTGGGCGTTGAGCATTTGTTGAACGACATAGGGGAGACCGGGGTTGGTTGGTCGAGTCGTTTTTCTGAAAAGGCTATTATGTGCAGAGGCGACAATTATAGTAATTTTGGTGAAGTATTAGGTTACTCATGAACCGACGTAATTTCAGGTGTGTTTGTTCTGTCGTTCGTACAGGAACACGTTTATTTCTTTCGCGGTGATGGAGGATAAATTTTTATTTTTGTAAAGTAATACGAAATATGTAAAGCGAATAAAATTACATCCGATTTCCAAAAACGTTATACCTATGAAAAGGATATTCAAAACTCTACAAAATAGTATATCGGCTTCCAGTGGAACCTCACTTCTAGTTTTTTCAATCGTTAATGATTGTTCTCGAAAACATTTATTAGTTGGTCGAGTCGTAATTTTAGCTGACAGCAATGTGCTTTTGGAAATTCTTGAAGTGTTATCCTTTATTTGAACGGAACAGGATATTACTCTGATATTGGTGGTTATAAGGTACAAAATGCATGTGAAATTACTTACTGTAAATAAATTAAAATTATTAACAAATAGAAATACAAGATTGGAATTATTAAAAATTGTAAACTATCGAAAAAAAAGTTGTATCTTCATGACCGAGCAAACCGTTTATCACAAAGTCTAACCAGAAAGAATACAGAAATTCCGACTGCAAACCTTGGTCAGCCAGCCTCGGTTTCCCCTACTGAACAAAATACTAGTTCAGTTTGTTGTTGTTTTTTTTCCTACAAAAATTGTGTGAAAATTGGGTGTTTTCTTAAAATAGAAAAATGTTATTCTACGTGAAGTAGAATTTTTCTACAGGTATGTAGTGTTTATTTAAAAAAATAGGTGGTGAAAAACTTCCAAAATTCTCCAGTAAAACTAGTCCAACGGGGCTTCAATTCCTCATATTGAAAATGGCTCAACAACGAACCTCTATCTACTGGGTTTGTTGAACAACAAAAAATACTCCCGAATCGGCCTTCCGTTGAACGATTTATTGGACGTATTGGACCAATGGAGGACGTTTTTTCAGTTAGGGTTAAAATGAAGTTAGTTTTGTGCCCTTAGAGCAAGTCTTTTTTTAACCAATCAGTGTTTCGTTTATTGTTCCTTGAGAGCAGAGCAAAGCCAACGGGACATGGTTGTTTGCAGACCTGCTCTCCAGCTTCGTACCCATTGAAAGTTGTCACAATTATCCTCAAAATAATAGAGTAACACTACAAGAAAGAAAACTAATATCTAAAACGTGAAAGGTAACATATAAATGTCCTTTTGTCAATTCTTTATCAGTCTGTTTTCCCGTTAGGTACTAATAGAAATTACACATTGTTTATTTATTTATTTATTTTTTCTCTAATTCATCCGACAATCAAAGGTCTTAATGAATATAATGTAGTCAAGTTATAAAATAGTGGAACGTAACACTTTCTGCGCAAAGTAGGCTGGGTAGGCTCGCCGAAATCGAAGATATGTTCAACAGTCCCAAATGTTCTGATGCATGCTGTTATCGGTTCATAGAATCCAAACGTCGTTCGGTGGTATCTCGGTTGAAGTAAACTAGTAGAACGTAGCGACCGTTGCGATCCACGGAAATCAAGACTAGATAAAAACTTCGATGAATCAATATCGCCGTTTAATATTTTTGCAACAATAATTGCTTGCTAAATTTTTCTGCGCCGTTCCAGTGTGTCCAAACCAATCAGACGGCAGCGATCGGGATACGGTGGAAGATCTAGCGGATTTTGCCAGGGAAGGTTCCTTAGAGCGAATTGAACAAATCTTTTCTGCACATGTTCAATTCGTAAACTCCAAGCTAGTTGATACGGACTGCCTTCAAGCAATGTGGATCCTTAAAATCACGTCCGATTTTAGCAATAAAACCTAATTGTCGAGTCGCTTTTGTAATTAATGTGGAACGATGTAAATTAAAAGTGAGTTTTGAATCCAACATAACACCAAGGTTATTAACACGATCAACTCATTGAAGCGTTTGTCCGTCAATTTTATAGTCAAAAAGTAATGGATTCAAAATTCGGTGGAATGTTATAACCTGATATTTTGCTATGCTGATAAGCCAGTTCCTTCGACACCAGGCAACGAATTCATCCAGAAGCTTTTGAAGACGCACGCAGTCGTCAATAGAGCGTACCTCTAGGTAAAGTTTCAAATCGTCGGCGTGAACTAATTTGCAGCCACTATCGAGCAGCAAAGTAGCGTCATTAAAAAACAGCGAGAACAGAAGTGGACCAATGTTGCTGCCTTGAGGTACACCTGATATGTTCGAGATCGGGGATGACATACAGGAATCAAGCTTGACTCGTAAGACTCTACCATTTAAGTAAGAGCAAAGCCAGTCAATGAACTTTTGTGTTGCACCCAGACGCGATAACTTGCACAAAAGAATTCGGTGATCAATTCGGTCGAACGCCGCTTTTAGATCAGTATATACTGCATCAATTTGTACTCTTTCCTCCAAACGCGAAATACAGGTCGAGGTAAAATCCAGAAGCTTAGTGCTGACCGAACGACCTGGCAGAAATCCGTGTTGATCAACTGAGATGTAATGTTTTGTACGAGAAAACAACTCATTGCTCACTATTATTTCGAAGAGTTTTGAAGCAGCAGACAAATTCGTTATACCACGGTAGTTCCTTACATTGTTACGATCACCGGTTTCGTACACGGGAAACATATAAGACTGCTTCCAAATAGTCGGGAAGACTCCTTCCTCAAATGATCTGATGAATATCATGCAGAGAGGAACGGCTAAAACAGTTGCACAATGGCTGTAGACTACTGCTGGTATACCATCTGGCCCGATCGAGAATGAACGTTTATCGGAGTAATATCGAAGGTGTCAATGTGCACTAAGTTCTCAGGAACATCCAACGATGCAACCTTAGTTTCGATGTCAGAGGCAGTATTTCCAGCAAATACCGAAGCAAAGAACTTTGCAAGCAAGTCGCAAGACTCCAATGTTTATTTTGATACAACACCATCGTAGCAAACAGATGAAGGAACTGATGAAGATTTACGTCTGGAGTTCACAAAATTCAAAAAATTTTGGGATTTCGGCGAAGATCAGTTTGAACCCGCATAACGTAGGCTTTGTATAACCCCGCATTCAACCTACGATAGTTTTCACAAGAAATTTTGAACATTTGTAGTGTTTCAGAGCTATGAAAGCGACGATGATTACGCTGCCAAACATTGCGAACCCGGTTTAATTCACGCATCCTTACTGTGGACCAAGGAGGATTGATGGGCCGAATGGTAAATTTGAACAGAACCATTGAAGTAACGCATCGCAGAAAAGCATTGTCATTTCATTTACATCATCGATCCCTTGCAAATATATCCAATCAACATTCCGCAAATGTTCTAGTAAAGCAGTGAAATTAGTTTCACGATAATTTAACCTCCTAGATTCATGAATAGGCTCCGAGTGCCGTGAATTGCTCACACAGTCAACTGGCACCAAAACAACTAAAGGCGGATGATGCGGGTCGACGGGTAACAGTGGAGCAACACTACGGTCAACGACTAATTGACGCTCTGAGGAGCAAAAAATTAGATCGAGTAATCGCCCGAGATGGTTTCTTTGTTAATTCGCTTGACAAAGATTCAAATAATCCATTCCATCGATCAGCGCCGTACTTGCAGCAGGTAGCAAAGAGGAACAGATGAAATGTGTTTCCTCATGCCGTTGATTCCATACAATCCGGGGCTGGTTAAAATCACCGCACACTAAAATATGCGAATTGATGTCTAAACAAAATAATTCGAACAATTTTCTTCTTGAGTTCTCAATGCGATAAAAAATACATTGGACAAATGAAATGAACAGGCATCCATTTCAAAGAGCATATCGCAATATCCTTCTAAAGAATTGAAAAAGGTATTATTATACTACTTCAAATCAAAAGTAGCTGAACATGCCGTTATTGAAGATCATGAATTTACGACCAATGACATAAAGATTTTTATACAAATTTTTCCGATGAAAGGCGGGTGGGTAATGTCTGAGACATAACTGGATGTCGTGAATACGAAAACAGCTGACATGGTCCTTAACACTTCCGAATATCAATTAGTCGATCAATTGTATGAATTATGCAAGCATTCCCCTTTTTCACATTTTTCGCAAAAACAAAGAGGGCTTCACTTGATCTCGATTACTGTGCATTTCACACAGCGAAAAGTGCACAAATCAAATCAAACAGTTCTAGATTTGCACTAAACTGAGGATATTTACCTTCGATTTGCGAGCAACAAATCCTAATAGTTCTTTAGAAACCTTTTAGAGCCATTAGAACGGCTGATTCTGTGTGATGCTCTCCACCGTTGTCCACTTTTCGTTGTTTTTCCACCAATGCTAATTACTGGCAGCTGTGACGTAATCGCTCTTGTCGGAAGCGAAACTAGCTTTACGAACGACACAAAATACATCTGCTCGCACTGGCGATAGAATCCAAACTGATCCAATTTTGTTAAGAGGTTTCGTTTTGCGTGATTTCGTCTATAGCTTTTTCACTAATGGGCGGTCCCAACGTCTACAAAAATAGCAGCATATAGAGTTTTAATTTCGATTATTTCATTTCGGATTTGCATTTCATTGAAAGAAACTATCAGGATGATGTACGGGATTCATTTCTGCTTTTCAGAAGAACCAAATTGTGGAACTCACTACGATATTAAACACTGTTCGGAACATTTTTCTCGAACGATTTGTTGTATAGCAGCAGATATTTTGTTCTCTTCCTCAAAACGCGTTCTGATTGGCTGATGTTGACATGAGTCAAATGAGACAGGTTTTTCAATAGTGCTTTTTCTATACACGTTTAAGTTGAAAAATTTCGATTCTATTGGTAGTTAGATTATATAAATCCTTTCACAGTTCACTGAGCTATGAGCTTTAAAAATACGAGAACTCAAACGCGCCCTATGGATTATCCTCTTTGATACTCGTTTATACCAAACGTTTCAGTAAAGTTCAATTTTGAATTATTTGAGATTATGTCACACAACTGAAAATTTTATCATAAAATTATGATCATATTTCCGATGGCATGTAGCAAAAATTATGTTGATTCGTTAGATACAACAAGAGATATTCACGATCAAAAACTTATCACTCTCTCAGAGGGCGAATTTTGATAAGGCACCCCATAGTAAAGTAAGTTGTATTCACGACAAAAATACAAAAAAATTTCTGATCTAGTGGAATTGAATGGAACTTTTTTTCTACAAAAGTGAAAACTACCTGCTTTGGCGGTTTAATACATAGGGTGCTAGTCTTACAAGCCAGTTGACGCATGCTCGAGTCCCGACCTGGAAGGATTCTTAGTGTCAATAGAATCGTAGTATTACCCCAGAATGGAATTACCATGGAAGCCATTTTTGGAAAACGTAAAGCATCGTGCGTTCTCTCCTGTCGCATGAAGCTTCCTGAAGATTCATGATTGTATGAAAACAATGTTCTTACTAAATTTCCACTGCTCTAATACTCGTTAAATTCAATCATTTGATGCATTGTGCCATATGAGACATTTTGCCACCTGTAAAATTCGTTATTTTTGCTGAATAAATTTAAAACATCCCCTCCCTCATATCAGAATGAAGT
This sequence comes from Malaya genurostris, assembly GCF_030247185.1. Taxonomy (NCBI): domain Eukaryota; kingdom Metazoa; phylum Arthropoda; class Insecta; order Diptera; family Culicidae; genus Malaya; species Malaya genurostris. Next base: position 194,182,599 of record NC_080571.1, on the reverse strand, counting down.
AGGGAACTGAAAATCATGAACTAATTGACTGAAAACTACGATGAGGAATCAAAAAACAGCATCTAAAAATTTCACTCTGAGTCTTATCCGTGCAGTAAGAGCGGCAAATCCTAAGAAAACCTAATTTTCAGATAGTCAAAGATGTGCCGATGAACAAAAAAAAACAGATTTACCGAAGATCAACAAAAAACATGCATACAAATCTGATCGCTAGAAACGATTTGGGTGATCTCGCCGCATAACAAAACTGCCAAAGAGTGTCATATAGAAAAATAAACAATACCGCTTATGGAAAACATCATGTCTCTAGCTAGCGATTAAGTTTCAATCATTAGTTCTGTTAAAAATCCGATCTCATTTGAATATTATTGTTTAGATTGGGATTTGCGACGGCTTTGAAGGTCGTATGAAAACACGACCCAAGTAAAACAATCAATTGTTTGCATTGAAGGCGTCAATAGTCCAAACTAATCTACAGAATAACAAGAAATAATCTGCAATGGAAGATCATCAGCCCGTGTGTTGAGGAAACAGACCGCCCTTTTCTACTCGAAAGAATTCAACTTTTCCAAGTTTCAAACCCATTATCTCTTCCTAATCTACACAAGTTATCTCGAGAAGTTTTACCTTCCAGCGGATGATGAAAAATCCCCTACAGAAAGGGAACTTTAATCTCTACTAAGCTAAACAACTATTTGTTTATGTTGCTTCTTCATTGAATAAACAAATTGCAGAACTAATATTGTGCCTACCACATAGCGGCTCATCGAAATTCCTTTCGAATATGGAAAAATGAGAGAGAAACTTAATCTGGGAAAGTTTCACTACCTGTAGTACGTTAGACTCGTCCGATTCAGGAGTTTTGTTCCTATACCGTGAAAAAACAAAAGATTTACACAGTTTGAAAAATTCGTTATCATACTAACAATTTTATGAGAAGTGTTTAGTCGTCAATAATGAATTATATTCTAGCAGGAGTGTAATGTTCACGAAAACTAGTAAGGCGCATCAAATATGATTAGCAGGACACGGTGTGGTTTGATTACAAACTCGTAAATCAAATTAGATGTTTTTTATAACAATCGATATAAAATCAATTTTATTAAATTTTTTTAATGTTTTGATGTCTATGGCGCATTTGGAAGGTTTCTATTATAACCTTTCGTTTAGAATCAATCTGCTGATATTTAATTATGGGCAATTTTCTCACACGAAGCAATGATTCTAAAGCACTTTTTCACTTTTTTTATTGCCCTGTTTGTTGACATGGTACACGGAGGGCAAAGCTTACATAAACAAAAGGAATGAGAGTTTCGCCCTTTATAGTTCTTTGTATTACTAAGATTGGGACTTTTGTAGAATTCGATTTTTTGACAAAATTGTAGGATTTTGAAGCATTTATTCATAGGAGAGAGAAACTCGATTTGTTTACTATTGTAAGATTCACCCTTCTTTAAAAAAAAACAGCTGAAGTCAAAAAGATGTGACTAATAAACCATGCCTAGATTTTGCTTTGGCATACCTGATATATGGTACGAAATCTCAATGGACTTCTAAATATGATTAGAACAAACTGTGTGGTACATAACCGAATATTAAATTTGCATTGTTTCTACGTATCGCCATAGTTCAAGCCGGTATCTTACGAACAGCGAGCTTCAGACCCGTACCCAGGATTTCGTTTTGGGAGCAGTTCTCAAATAAAAAAAATGTTCGAGCCCTGACCTGGAAGGTTCTTAGTGTCAGTAGGATCCTAGTACTAGCCATGCAATGATCCTGTACGCTATGAATCGGCTGCGAAGTGTGTTGAAACAGAATGACCAAATTCCACAAAAGGAATGTAATACAAAGACTTTGCTACGACCTCACGATATAAACCTGGACAAATGAAAAGATTTTATATCATAATAATTTTCAAGAAAGGAGCGTACAAACTTAATAATTTTATATACGGCGATTCAAAAGAAGATTTTATATTTTTTTTTCATAAATACGTTTATTTCTTAAGGCAGTTTACATAAGTTTTTCTTCGCCGTAGCATCACTTTTACATAAAATTCTTATCCTAATTTAATTCTAACATAGTCACAACGATTTGAATTTATTAAAACATATTCCTCTTATTACTTAAACATCATCTTAGGTAACTCGCCATTAATTATGAAATCTACTCGGAAATATTAATTGAACCAAACGATTAACTTCTATAAATTATAAAATAAGCTGATATTTTCAGACATTTTGTTGATAATTTCATAAACTGTTTCGAGTTTGTTTGTATCATTACATAATTTTTATTCTAATTTAGCTATTGGTTGAACTCATGGACGCAGCTGGAATCAGAACTAAGTCTTAAGAGGGGCCTTTATTAAATTGAAACTCCAATTTTCTTTATGAAATGATAAATAAGTTTCATGTATGAAAGGTCACGACAGGCAAGAATGTCTCGAACTGGGACATTGGATAGTCTACCTTGGGTACGCAAAGAATTTATTAGTTGAGATCTGACATCACGATACTCCACGCATGTCCAAACGACATGATCAATATCCCGATAACCTTCTCCGCAAGCACAATGATTAGTCTCGGAGAGCCCAATTCGAAGGAGATGTGCATCTAACGTGTAGTGATTGGACATGAGTCTGGACATCACACGAATGAAATCCCTACTCACATCCAGTCCCCTGAACCATGCCTTTGTCGATATTTTCGGAATAATTGAGTGCATCCACCGACCCAAATCATCTTTATCCCAAGAAGCTTGCCAGCTGGCAAGTGTTCTTTGGCGAGACGAGCTATAGAATTCGTTGAAAGCAATCGGTCTCTCATAAATTTCACCCTCAATAGCACCACGTTTGGCTAAAATTCGGCTCTTTCATTGCCAGGAATGGAGCAATGAGCCGGGACCCAGACTATAGTGATTAGATAATTATTGTTCAATATGTCGTTCAGGCGCTGTTTTATTTTGCCCAGGAAAAACGGTTCAGTCTTGCCAGTCATGTTTGAGCGAATGGCTTCAATTGCACTCAGACTATCTGTGAAGAGGAAATAATGGTTTGGAGATAATGTGACGATTACACTCAAACTATAATGAACTGCTGCTAGCTCTGCTATATAAACAGATGCAGGTTCTTGAAGCCTAAATGAGGCCGAAACATTATTGTTGAACATACCAAACCCTGTCGCTTCTTTAATTCGCGATCCATCCGTGTAAAACATTTTCTCAGAGTCAATATGCCTGAACTTACTTGAAAATATTTTTGGGATTTCCGCCGAGCGTAGATGATCCGGGATTCCACGCACTTCGCGCTGCATGGATGTATCGAAAAATAAAGTTGAGTCAGGGGCACTTAGGATGCTGACACGGATAGGAATATATCTTGATGGGTTGATTTCCTGTGACATGTGATTAAAATATACTGTCATGAATTTTGTTTGAGATCGAAGCTCGACTAGTCGTTCGAAATTATTAATTACCATGGGATTAAGCACCTCACATCTTATTAGCAGGCGTGATGAAAGCTCCCAAAAACGATCTTTCAATGGAAGAACTCCCGCCAGAACTTCAAGACTCATTGTATGTGTCGAATGCATGCAGCCTAAGGCAATTCGCAAACAACGGTACTGAATTCGCTCAAGTTTGATAATATGAGAGTTTGCAGCGGAACGAAAACAAACGCATCCATATTCCATCACTGAAAGTATCGTTGTTTGATACAATTTTATTAGATCTTGCGGATGAGCACCCCACCAAGATCCTGTTATTGTTCGAAGAAAATTTACTCTTTGTTGGCATTTCGTTATCAGATACCTAATGTGTCCTCCCCACGTGCATTTGGAATCGAACCACACCCCGAGGTATTTAAAAGTTGAAACCTGTTGGATCATTCTTCCCATCATATGGAGCTGAAGCTGCGCGGGATCATGCTTTCTTGAAAAGACGACTAACTCTGTTTTCTCCGCAGAGAATTCGATACCAAGATGAACAGCCCAAACGGACAAGTTATCTAAGGTATCTTGCAATGGTTTATGCAGATCAATAGCTTTGGGTCCAGTCACTGAAACCACGCCATCATCTGCCAATTGTCTTAGTGTACATGGGGTTACAAGACAGCTGTCAATGTCATTCACGTAAAAATTATAGAGAAGCGGACTGAGGCATGAGCCTTGCGGAAGACCCATGTAGCTAATTCTGAATGTTGCCAAATCGCCATGTGAAAAATGCATGCGTTTCTCTGACAAAAGGTTGTGCAAATAATTATTTATAACCGCTGGGAGTCCATGTTGGTGGAGCTTGTCTGAAAGAACATCAATGGAAACTGAATCAAATGCTCCTTTAATGTCTAAAAATACAGATGCCATTTGTTGCTTTTGAGCGAAGGCAATTTGGATGTCAGACGAAAGTAATGCAAGGCAATCATTCGTCCCTTTATTTCTACGGAAGCCAAACTGAGTATCTGACAACAAACCGTTCGTCTCGACCCAAGTGTCGAGACGTCGCAGAATAATTTTTTCGAACAATTTTCTGATGCAGGACAACATCGCAATGGGTCTATATGAGTTGTGATTGGAAGCTGGTTTCCCCGGCTTTTGAATGGCGATAACTTTCACTTGTCTCCAGTCAGGTGGAACAATATTTTGCTCAAGAAACTTGTTGAACAATTCCAACAAACGTCTTTTTGCGAGGTCGGGCAGATTCTTCACCAAATTGAATTTAATTCTGTCCAACCCAGGAGCGTTATTGTTACAAGACAAGAGTGCTATAGAAAATTCCATCATTGAAAATGGGTTATTAATAAAACCATTATTTGGAGGAGATTCCCGTATAATGCTCTGCGTAGGAACAGAATCTGGGCAAACTTTCCTAGCAAAGTCAAATATCCATCGGTTCGAGTATTCATCACTCTCATTGCCCATGTTACGATTCCTCATTCGTCTGGCCGTGTTCCAAAGAGTGCTCATTGAGGTTTCTCTTGACAAACCTTCGACAAAATTTCTCCAATAGCTACATTTTTTGGCTCGAAGTATGCTCTTGTACTTGGTTTCTAACACCATAAGTTTTTCAAAATTCTGAGGAGTTCCTCCTCCCCGTTTTAGAAACGTCTTGCAAGCATTTTGTTTTGCGAGTTTAGCCTCTGAGCACTCTTTGTCCCACCAGGGGTTGGGAGGCCTTCTGTTAGTCGTTGGCCCAGGAAAGCGTTTAGTTTGGGATTGTTCTGCTGCGTCCAGAATCGAACAAATGAGGAAGTCATATTCTTCAAGTGGAGGGAGCTCTTCCATTGAATTCAAAATACTAGAGATACTACTTTGGTATTTAATCCAGTCGATATTTTTTGTCAAATCATATGGAATACTAGCTGAAGTAGCAATGCAATTGCTACTGCTAATTGAGATGATGATTGGTAAATGATCGCTACCGTGTAAATCAGGCAATATTTTCCAGGTGCAATCTAGTCGAATTGATGTTGAGCAAAGAGATAGATCTAATGCACTTGGGCGTGCAGGAGGTCTTGGGATCCGTGTCATGCTACCCATATTTAATACCGTCATGTTAAAATTGTCACAAATGTTTTGTATTAAAGATGATCTGCTATCATTGTAAACGGAACCCCACATAATACCGTGCGAATTTAAATCCCCCAGAATCAATCGTGGAGCAGGAAGGGCTTCAACCATTTCATTAAGCTGTCGCTGTCCAACTTGTGCTTTTGGAGGAATATAAACTGAAGCTATGCAAATATCTTTGCCTTTAATGTTTATTTGGCAAGCAACAACTTCTATACTAGAAGTTGAAGGGATGTTTAATCTATAAAAGGAATAGCATTTCTTAATTCCCAAAAGCACTCCACCATACGGAGAGTCTCTATCGAGACGTATAATGTTAAAGTCATTAAAATTTAAGGCTATGTTTGATGTAAGCCATGTTTCACACAAAGCAAATACATCACATTTTTGACTATGCAACAAAACCTTAAATGAATCAAGTTTTGGCATGATGCTTCGACAATTCCACTGCAGGACAGTGATTGTATCATTTGTGGCGGGTGATAAATTATCCATCAAAAGATACAAAACCTGAGACAATTGGCCATTGAGCTGATAACTGCTTCAAAAAGGTTTTAGCTATTGGAAGGAATGCCATTATGAGGGTCTTTAAGGGTTCAGATATATTGAATGCTGAGAAAATCCATTCAACAATTTCCGAAAACTTCAGTAATCCTGTTGGTGACTGTGAAATGGAGCCCACTGGATTATTATCTTTTTCTGTGCTAGATCCTGGATTGGTTTGTGAATTTAACAAACCAGGAGGCACAGTCTTTGGTTTTGACTTTTTTTGTTTAACCCGGGGATCTTTTTTTGAAGATGAAATTTTAGGTGTCTTTTTTGGTAATTTGGAGGAAGACTTCTTTCTCTTAACTGACCCTTGGGTAGTGATAAACGAATTACCTTCACTATTTTCGTCTGAGTCAGAGTCCTCTGGTTCCTCTAGATTTGAAAACCCGTTTTCGGTTTCCAAAGGAGGGACATCAATGACCGTTTTAAGCATTTCTGCATATGTGCGCTTAGACCGTGCTTTTAAAGAAAGCTTAATTTTGTCTTTGTGCACTTTAAATGCAGTGCATACTGAAATATCATCATGAGGGCTATCCCCACAATAAATACATTTTTCAATTTCCTTGTTGCAATCATTATCTTTATGAGGCCCTTCACACTTAATACATTTTGATTTATTACTACAGTAAGTAGCTGTGTGGCCGAATTTTTTGCAGTTCGTACAATTCATTACTTTTGGAACAAAAAGCCGAACAGGGAGACGAATTTTATCGACTAAGATTTTATATTGATCTCAAAATTTTGCATCAATAGCCGTGATCAAATAAACTCAGTAATAGTGTAATTTTATTGGTCTTTCGTAAAAAAGCGTCGATAATCTTCGAGAAGTGTCTGAAAATACAATGGCTACAATACAAGGAGGAAAACGTGTGGAACAGTTCTGGGGTCTGAGGGTTTATACTGAGAGATAGCATTTAGCCACATTTAAGGGGCGGGTAGGGTCTAGCACTTTTGTTAAATCATTTATTATTTTCTTTATATTTTCTTATAGCAAAACATTTCAAAAATTTTGTGTGAAATTTTCAAGCCTGTTGGAACGAAACTCTGGAAGTTATGGATCTTTATTTATAGCTATCTCATTCTACGAAGAAGCAAAAGCTCGGTGCACAGGTCCAAGATTTCTACTTCGATTGACTTCAAAACTTGACAAAACATTTTTGAAATGTTTCATTATAATAAATTATAAAAGAAAAAAAATGATTTTTTGAAAATGTTAGAACCTACAGGCTCCCTGGAGTAATTAATTGTTTCCATTGATTTTATAGACAAAAACCTTTAAACGCGTTTTCCTCGAAAGCAGGTTTTGAAAGTCCGTGTCCATCGTCATTCAAAAACTACTACATCAATTTTTTTCAAATTTTGCACACACTTTCTACTTATAAAAAACCAGACCACAACGTTTTCCTTTTCATTGTTTGTTACTTTGGGGAGGTTTAACAGCAGCAAAATGGCGGATTTATTCGTGAAAAATCGCAGTTTTCACTTTGAACAACCACCAAAAATTAAAAAAATAATAATAAAAAAATCAAACAGAAACGTTGGGGTCTAGAAAAACTTTTTCTCTAACTATACTGCGTTCAGTTGTTCACTTCTGATTAGTCTGCGCTGAGATACAGTGGACACCGCAAATCATGATTTTTAAGAAGCGTTCTCAAAAATACCTCCTCACCGAATTATTTCTCAATATTTCCCACGAAAAAATTACAAAATGTTGTTCGAGTGGTGCTTTTCACCATGCGAAACATTTGAATTTATTTTGTTGAACGATAATTCTGAAAAAAAATCGCAAAAATGATGATTTTTTTCAGCGTATGGTACCGTAAGACCTTTCATTTTAATCTAAGTTTGTCAAAATCGGTAAAGCCATCTTCGAGAAAACCTAGTGAGACTATTTGACACATACACACACAGACATTGCTCAGCTCGAAGAACTGAGTCGAATGGTATATGACACTAGCCAATTTGTACTAGTCGATTTTTCAAGTGATTGCATAACGTTTCTATATGAGAAAGGTAAAAAATAAACATAAAAACCTGTTTTAATCCACCTAGTGGTGTAATGATGCCTTTCTCATGTACATACGAGGTCTGTTCAAAAAGTTCCCGGATTTTTTCAATTGCGCGCGTCTGGAGAGTCCGGTGGTCAAAATGTTTTTTTATTGTGTTGGTACATATGTCCCTCATGTATGGTGAAATTTTCAGCTGTATTCATTGTTTACATTCTGTCTTGTAGCGGCTGGTGTAGACGTGTTTTTTGAGCTCGGCGATTTTTGTTAGTTTAAACAATGCACAGTGGTTCAAAAGCGCAATTTCACGCTCTAAATTGATAACTCATAGGATCGTGGTTTTTGAGGTACAATATCTTCAGCAAAGTTGCTCAGAATGAAAGACGCCATCTTTTGGCCAATTTTATTTATGTGATTAATCACCCTAAAAGTGAGATAAACAGTTTATTTTAGCTCAGGGCCAACATAGAGGCTAAGTTACTTCGACAAAGTTGTGCAGAAAGTTATTTCAAACAAGTTTGCTGAAGGTACTATTCCCGTAATTTGAGTGTAATTCAAGATATAATGTATTTTCTGAAAAGGGTGTCCAAAAACCAGTTTTTGTAAGAAAACATATATATTTTCAATTTATATGAGTTTTTCATGTTATACAAAGTTTTTCATCTTTAAAAACTACACAACTTTCTCGAACAAACTATGCTGCTATCATTTCAGTTTAATGAAATAGAGCAATTTTTCATGTTCTTTTAAATAAAATTCTAACTTGTCTATTATCAAAAGGCGCAGTAAGGTGCAGATGAGACTACTTACATATTAAACTACTTCAAAAGAGCTTTCATACTGTAGTTTAATTACTTGTCTGTGATCGTCTGCAGGCGAGATATGTTCTTTTCAAATATCCTTGTCCTTGACATTTCCAATGATAAGGTTCATTGTACTTCAGATCAGATTTTAGTATTTATTCGTTACCATGGAAACTCTCACAATAAAAGATTTTTATGGACATCGAAGTCTACAAATGGAAAAGTTTAGTAATAATTACAGACGTTTTTTGAAAGTAACTGTCCGACGGTTTTTGAAAGTGAGATAAGAAGCCACGACTTTGAAAAAAGGCAATCATCATGTCGAATTACGTTATGTCATTTTTTGGTAAACTTGTTATATAAAAAGCTCTGCGGATAGATATCCTCTATTCATCAATTAAAGTGGAGATCGATAAACAGATGTCGGAAGTATTATACACGCGAGCAATCCAAATCACTTACGAATTGGTAATTAGTTTCATTGGATCCTTTGGTTACAAATATTCGTGAATGGCCAAAACAGTCCAAGAAGAATCTGTCGAACGATGCTAAGAGTCTTTTAGCTGGTTAAGAACATTGTCAGCTGTCATAAAATAAATACAAATAACTGAAAAAAAGTTTTGATCATACTTTTCTCTACCAGAAGATGACATAACTTAATTCGATTTGATGATGACTTTTTTAAAAGTCGTGACAAAACAGTTACTAAACTATTCAATTTATAGACTTCGATGTGCAAAAAAAAAATCATATTTTGTGGCAAGCACCATAGTAATGAATATAAACTGGAATCTGATCTGAAATGAAGTCAATTTTATCATTGCAAATGTCAAGGACAAGGATATTTTAAAAGAACATATCTTGCCTGCAGACGATCGCAGACGAGTAATTCAACCACTGTATGAAAGCTCTTTTGAAGTAGTTTAATATGTAAGTAGTCTCATCTGCACCTTACTGCGCCTTTTGATAATAGACAAGTTAGAATTTTATTCAAAAAAACATGAAAAATTGCTCTATTTCATTAAACTGAAATGATAGCAGCATAGTTTGTTCGAGAAAGTTGTGTAGTTTTCAAAGATGAAAAACTTTGTATAACATGAAAAACTCATATAAATTGAAAATATATATGTTTTCTTACAAAAACTGGTTTTTGGACACCCTTTTCAGAAAATACATTATATCTTGAATTACACTCAAGTTACGGGAATAGTACCTTCAGCAAACTTGTTTGAAATAACTTTCTGCACAACTTTGTCGAAGTAACTTAGGCCCTATGTTGGCCCTGAGCTAAAATAAACTGTTTATCTCACTTTTAGGGGGATTAATCACATAAATAAAATTTGCCAAAAGATGGCGTCTTTCATTCTGAGCAACTTTGCTGAAGATACTGTATCTCAAAAACCACGATCCTATGAGTTATCAATTAAGAGCGTGAAATTGCGCTTTTGAACCACTGTGCAATGGAAGAATTGTAGAATTTGTATTAAATTTTGTGTGAAAAATGAAATAAAGTGTAACCAAGTGTGCGAAATGTTACAGAGAGCCTACGGTGAGTCTGCTATGAAAAAAACAAGTGTTTTCGAGTGGTATAAGCGTTTCCAAGATGGCCGCGAAGACGTTGAAGACGACGAACGCTCCGGTCTACCCAGCAATTGGTTCTACAAAAGTGGTAATGAAATGTTAGAGCGGCGCTGGAATGATTGCGTTGCACTTGATGGAGATTACGTTGATGAATAAAGTTAAGTTTGAACCAAAAAAAAAACCTTGTCTTTTTATTAGGCCCGGGGCTTTTCAGCCCATGTATAAGCATGACAGTTTGGAAAAAACACTATCGATCAGTTGAGCCAAACATTAACCATATTTAATGTAAATATTTCATATTTGAGTTGTACTGCAATTACGGGTGGTTCCGTGTGTAATGTACACAATAAAAAGTAGTGAAAGGAAACGATGTGCATAGCAAAATCAAGCAAATGCCACCGAACTACGCACTCCGCTTCAACAGATTCCGAAATAACATAAATTTCAAACCATTTGACATTATTGTACTATTGCTCAAAGTAACTGTAGCGTAGGCCAATGACTTAATTACCAACTGTCTGCCAAAGCAGCATTCCTTTCGAATTCAGCTGGTGCCGCTCCCAGGAATCGACCAGAATGAATTATTGCCAACCACACGCGGCAATCCAACCTACTCGATCCTCCGATTGCGGCGTTTGTAAGGCCGGCTTCGTTATAAGACTGGGGAATGAAACGGCAAATTTATTATTTTTCGTTTTTTGAATTATTGCTCACTTCCTGCAGTTAACACTGTCGAATTAAATTAGAAGCTAATGAATCTGATACCTGCTGATGAAGAGTTTGTACTCACAAAGGCAGAAGCAAACGCAGGATGAAGGGAAACAATTGGAGTGGACTCATAGGGGAAAGAAATGCTACTGGTGGATTTTGTACGTCCATTGTAAATGGAAATGAAATTCGGAAAGAATGGAAAGGAAATATGGAAACACTTTCCGCTGCTATAACTCAAACCAGGTAGGTACTTCGGTACGGATTTAGGTCCACGATGGCGAGAGTTAGCGAGACACGATATTTATTGCTACTGAAAAGTTTGAGTCTCTTTTCGTGGATTGCGTGAACACAAACCAAAGCTAATTCTATTAACTAGTTTCGTGAATCGTTGTCAACTGAATAATGAAAATTTAAGCATTCGGATAATTGATCCCAGAACGCATTCCATTCCCATGTGACAACCGATCTCCTTCTACCAACTTCCAATCAGTCACGATGAGTGATCGTCCGACGCACAGCACAACGGCCACCGAAACATTCCAACCAGAAATTGTCATAAATCAGACCGAGTGCGGCTGAAAACCGTCGTCCCATTTTCAGCTCTACAAGACGTAATTGATTACCACGTCGTTCTCTGATGACACACCAACAGCTCAACGCACCGCCGCCGCCGTCGAGAGTCAAAAGGGAAAGGCCGTTGATGCACCGCTGCCATTACCATTATGAACTCATTAACTAACATGTCATTTCACTTCGTTAATGTACCTTATCTCTCCCAGTTTCTCAGCGCTGTTCCTACGGGGCTCGGGTAGAAGCTGTCGGCAATTTCGCTGCAGACCCATAAATTTATGAATTGAACATCCGGTTTCAGTCACTCGTTTAGCCACTTGGCGGCTGTTTTACGGTTTACTGTCTTCTTCCTCGAGAGGGCTATGATGTTGACTCGTCTGGCTCCGGGCAGCAGCAACATTTGGCCCTCTAGGCTGAACTTGTCACCATGACAGCCAATCGGGAATGAAATGTGTTGAGCGATAAGCGAGTCCTGGTTTGTGGCTACGAAAGCTTTGATGAACGATGACTTTATGGAAACACTTGAAATGTTCCGAAAAAGGGTCGCCGACGATTGAGCGCAAAAGTGTTCTGGGATATCGAAGTAGAAGTCCGGAACACATTTTCGGTTGGCGTGTTTATATAATGCTTAAATTAGAATTAGACCTAAAATAATAAATATTATGATCACAACTGCCGACTGCCAGAGATGCCGACCGGGCCGAGCAACGGCAGACAAGTAACATGTTACGCTTCGGAATAAATATATAATTTATCACCCTCTCAAAAGCGAGCGACCATAACGAAGATTAGTGTCCGGCTGCTTTGAAGGAGGCGGAAGACGAACGGCAAGGCGTGAACAGACAGAGAGAAACCATGAAGAAAAGAAACGTATAATAAATAAAGTAATCAAGCAGTAAAATAATATATCGCTTAAGTGATACAAGGCGGCATGTTGACTTGCTTAAATGGGATAATCGTCGCCGTCAAAAGAAACAGCATGGTGGAGGTTAGAGTCTAAGTCTCCATAAAAGCTAGAGCGACTTCTGACAGGAATAATAATCAACTAACAACAAATTCACAAAGCTCACTGTGGGCAATTATAAATGATTGACATTTTGTAATGCGATTTCATATAAAACTCAGATCAAGGGTAAATGAAGAAAATAACTTAACTTAACAGTAACAGTAACATTTGATATACTCTATTCTTGAATTAAAGAGTTGTGAAGATGACATGTAAAATTTTCGAATCTGTGTTTTTTTTTTCATTACACTGTAAACCTAACAAATGTTGGAAAACAGAACAAAGTGTGGAGAAAATATGAGGTTATTAATTTTTTCTTGTAGCAAATGAAAGCAAGTGACGTAGACGGTCTAAAAGTCGTAACCTGCTTTCGTTCGGCACTACGATGCAAAACAAGTGTTTTGCAAGTCGCATAAAATCTGCTCAGTGGTTTATGTTGAACCACGCGGTACTGACGAGTCGAAGACGAATAGTAGAAAAACTTAAATTGAAGGTTATTCTGACTCCGGTTCCCAAATTTACCATAATTTAATAAAGTGCTCAAATGTTGTTATTCGATTATCAAACAAACTAAGCTGGAAGAGTTTCATTGACACTTCTGCATTTGAATTACTGAAAAATCTTTATTGTTTTATTTTCAAAGCAACGGTATAATTTATACCAATTAATCATGAGCATATTTATCACAGGGTTTTTGCGAACTGTATTGGTTCTAGTCACTGTAGACATTTAGTTGGAAAATGCAAAATATGTTCGATATTATAATTTCAGACGTTAATAAAGACGGATTACTGAAAATTATGTATATCCATGCATAGCCAATAATAAATAAATGAAAACCATAAACATTCATCTTGTTATGCGAGTTGATATTATCCACATATTTAAATTTTGTGTTTTTTTAAATGATTGATACAATACATAAAAACTTTCGTTAAACAAATTATGTAATGCTAAATTTTATTGAAATGTCTGAAATTCAGAGTATTTATTCATACTATTTGATCTAGTACTAAAAATACTGTACCAAATTATTGAAAGGGAATGTATAACAAATCGGTCAAGCCATTTCTGAGAAAAACGCCTCTTTATTTTGCACACACATACAGACGCACACAGACATTTGCTCAGTCCGTTTTCCAAAGTCGAGCGAACTTTAAACCTGTTATTTATAAAAAAGGTAAAAAGGTAAAAAGGTAAAAAGGTAAAAAGGTAAAAAGGTAAAAAGGTAAAAAGGTAAAAAGGTAAAAAAAAAGGTAAAAAGGTAAAAAGGTAAAAAGGTAAAAAGGTAAAAAGGTAAAAAGGTAAAAAGGTAAAAAGGTAAAAAGGTAAAAAGGTAAAAAGGTAAAAAGGTAAAAAGGTAAAAAGGTAAAAAGGTAAAAAGGTAAAAAGGTAAAAAGGTAAAAAGGTAAAAAGGTAAAAAGGTAAAAAGGTAAAAAGGTAAAAAGGTAAAAAGGTAAAAAGGTAAAAAGGTAAAAAGGTAAAAAGGTGAAAAGGTAAAAAGGTAAAAAGGTAAAAAGGTAAAAAGGTAAAAAGGTAAAAAGGTAAAAAGGTAAAAAGGTAAAAAGGTAAAAAGGTAAAAAGGTAAAAAGGTAAAAAGGTAAAAAGGTAAAAAGGTAAAAAGGTAAAAAGGTAAAAAGGTAAAAAGGTAAAAAGGTAAAAAGGTAAAAAGGTAAAAAGGTAAAAAGGTAAAAAGGTAAAAAGGTAGAAAGGTAAAAAGGTAAAAAGGTAAAAAGGTAAAAAGGTAAAAAGGTAAAAAGGTAAAAAGGTAAAAAGGTAAAAAGGTAAAAAGGTAAAAAGGTAAAAAGGTAAAAAGGTAAAAAGGTAAAAAGGTAAAAAGGTAAAAAGGTAAAAAGGTAAAAAGGTAAAAAGGTAAAAAGGTAAAAAGGTAAAAAGGTAAAAACCTACATAGTGAAACAGTTTTCAGATCGGTAAGAAAATCTCTGAAAAACAGTGATTGGGTTCGAGAAAGTGACTGGAATCCATTTTTGAACCTGTAGTCACAGTCTTCGGTCGTTAATCGAATATTGGGAATCAGAAAAGCCGACATTAATTTGCTTCGCCGTCTACTGACTATGACTATCGATTGGAATAGTTTTGATGCAAACTTAGAGATTAGTTTACATGTTTTACTCACTGCTTTTAGTTAAGGTATAATCATTTTAACAATATTCACCCTATAATTTAGCAACTGGATTTGGATCCGGATCGGTTCAGCCGTCTCCGAGAAAAGTTAGTGCACATGTTTCCTTTTTTTTGCATATCATCCTGTAGTTTCAGAAGCGGAAGTCGGATTCAAATAAAATTTTGGGAACTTTGGGGCTGCAAGACCTTTCATTTGAATATAAGTTTGTGAACATCGGTTCAGCCATCTCCGAAAGAAAATGAGTGCAAAAAATGTTATATACATGCATACACACACATACAGACATTTTTCGTACTCGATGAACTGAGTCGAATGGTATATGACACTCGGCTCTCTGGGCCTTGGTTCAAAAATCGGTTTTCACAGTGATTGCATAACTACATAACTAAATAAGAAAGGCAAACCAAAAACAATAGCGTAAATACTTCCTGGAAGACTATCATTTGCAGCCAGTTTGGTCAGAATCGATCCAGCCATCTTAAAGAAATACGCTCGTTATTTTGCACACGCATACAGACGTTTACTCAGCTCACCGAACTGATTCGATTTCAGTATAATGCTCGGCCCTCTGGGTGGCGGAAAGATTTCCCAAAGTTTGCAAATATTTTATACCTATTTTTGCCTTTCTTATATAGAAAGATTATGAAATCACTGTGAAACCAACTTTTGAACCGAGGCTCGGAGGGCCGAGTCTCATATACCATTCGACTCAGTTCGTCGAGTACGTATAATATCTGTGTGTGTGTATGTGTATGTGTGAATGTAACGTTTTTTTGCACTAACTTTTCTCCGAGATGGATGATCCGATTTTTACAATTTATATTCAAATGAAAGAACAAAATTCCTGAATATTATTTGGATCCGACTTCCGGTTGCGGAGTTGTGGGGTAAAATGTGCAAAATATGCAAAAAAAATGAAAATTTATGAATTTCATCCGGATCCGACTTCCGGATTCGGAAATATAGGCTAAAGTGTGTTAAAAATTTTATACCATAACTGAAAAGGGCGAAAAACCGTAAAAAGTTTTCTAAATCAACCTCAAATCTTCTCCAATTGATAGTTTTTATCAGTAGACGGTCAAACAAACCGATTTCAGTAATTCTTTTTAGAATAAAAGAAAATTATTTTGAAGAATGTCACAGTATTATATATGATAGTATGATTGATATGAGTCCCGGGTTGGCGGTTCAATGCATAGTACGCTGGTCTTACAAGCCAGTTGTCGTATGTTCTAGCCCCGACCTTTAAGGATTTTTAGTGTCAGTAGGATCCATAGTACTAGCCATGTAATGATTCTGTACACTAAGAATCGGCTACGAAGTCTGTTGAAACAGAAAGGCCAAATTCCACAAAAGGAATGTAATGCCAGGACTTTGCTTTTATGATTGATATGAGAAAGGCATTATTACACCATTAGGTGGTTTAAAACAGGTTTTATGCTTATAAATAAGATAAATAGTAATGTTTGACAGATGCTTATAATTTTTCGATACTAAGCAAGAATGTTTAATGATTGCACGATAATTTTATAAGAAACCAAACTGTTTTCGCTGGGATAATAATAACACTAAAATAAAATAAAATGAATGATAACCCAAAATGTAATACTTGGTGTGATATTTTCTAATAATCTGGGAAATATTCTTTAAATGTAGACTATTACAGATGCGGCCAAGAGTTCTGTTAATCACTGTATGTTGACTTAGTCTGCAGGAAATGAGGAATAGTTGTACAAAAATATATATATTCTTAACCACCATGCAAGCAAAGCACATCAACAATCTGAGCAAATTATTACCAGTCATGCCGGCTTCCTTTCTGTATAACCCTAGAGTAACTTTTTAACCTATCTATTTTTTCCAGCTCTGCGCAGTTAGATACATCACTTGAAAATCCATACATCCTACCGAAAAGTATCAAAAGGTGAGAGGAGATCATTATTTTTTCATGCGACAACCATTAATCTTTACGATTATGATTTGTATGCTTTACACATTATCTTCTATTGAAGTTGCAGTTTCATTTCATATTGTGTCTATCGGATAACACTGGGGTTGCAGACAGACGCTATCGGAAACATTCCCGTCGTTTGTCAAAAACTTATTCTGTGGGGTAAGAAAATTTAACGATGGGAAGATAGAAACACTTTTCGTTCATCGTGAATGTTGTTAAGACTTTTGATGTATGCTAGAAAGGTCCCAGTAACTCAGTCATGATTGATTGGCCTAAATAAATATTTTAGCCTGTATTGTTGTGCTCTAGCCACACACGTACCCAGAGGGGAACCCGAGATGCCCTGGCCCTTCCCGAAATCAAAAACAGAAACAAATAAAAAAGTGAGTGTATCTGAAGCGGATACATAGAACAGTGTCAAAACTACAGAAAATGGAGGTTAAAACCGGGGTAAAAAAACTGAAATAATAAAATTGTACTGGATGACCGTAAAGAGGAAATGCGCGAGCTTGCCATAGTTGAGCATGAATCTGCACGCACGTTGTTCTAATTTTTCATCCATTATAAAAATCGCCACACGAAATTTTTTCAACTTCTTTGTATAGACGCCAAACAAAAACTAATCGTACGTTATGCGTCAAAATTTGACAGAATGTGTATAAAAGTGTTGCCAACGTTGAGAGAATAAAAGTTTACCGATTGGACAAGCGCGGGAATTTTAAAATGAAAATTCCGGTTCTTTTTTGATCATAAGGTATACTAATTTAGGATTGAAAAGACGAATGCAAGCGCACTTCGAATACATGTTCGACTGGATCCATTAGTACACGCAAGAGAAAGCGGCATGCGTGCCTAAAAGGGAGGCTTAATGGATCGGAAAGATCATGATGTAGTATTTCAGGAAAAATTGCAAGTGTTAGCCGAAACCGCTGTGAATTGGCCCTACATGAAGTACATGAGCATCGGTGTCATGGTTAATATCGACGGTTTAGGGTTCCAATCACTTGCCTATTTACCTGATTTGGTTCCTCGAAGCATGATCTGTTCCCGAATCTCAAGTCATGTTTGAGAAATCGATGTGAGTTTCGTTTTGGAATTTTAGACCTCTACTTCCAGAACCTAAAACCAAAACCAGTATAGCCTTATGATCAACAAATTTTGAAGATATATTCCGTTCTCCGACTAAGGGAGCTATCTTGGACCACCTCTTTAAATTTGTCGCATCATCACAGGTCCCCCCAATAAAAATACCTTATTCGTCACTATACGGGGCCGAGTATCTATAAAAAATTTCTAAAATACCCGCGTAATCTTTTTTTGTCATATATTTGAACGATAATAACTCCATCATTTGTTGATGGATTGCAATAATTTAACTAACAATCGATTTGAACATTTAACTTAAAAATGTATGGCAACATCGTTTCAGTATTTCAGTAGTATACCATTGAAAAATTGGTTTGATTTGACCTATGTTTTCACGAGCGAATCACAGTCACAGTGCCTTAATGAAGTCCTCCTCTCGTCGGATTTGCGAAATATGAACTAGGGCTCAAAAGGGAATCTATAAATATATGCTCGAACAAATTTCTGCTTTAGTTAACACCTGGCTATGCCGACGATTCGTCGTTGGACGGTGAAGGTGTTTGAGTAGTAAGTGGATGAAGAAACTGAAAGTTACATCCATTCGCTCGCTAGATAGTCGCATTTGTGTGTGCGTGTGTGGTGTGTTCAGTATAGTCACAGAGAACAGACATCTAAGTAGAGATTTCAATGTGTGTGTGTTATTTTAAAAACCAATCAACAAGTAGCCATTCTCCTGTAGAGGCGCTTCGAACAGCCAAGCAGTCGCTTATGGGCTCTTGCGTTGGAGCTTCTATATAATGGCAATTAATGCGTGCGAAGTCGTATGCAACGGTGATTTTTAACGGATTTTCATTTTTATACTTTACACAGCTTTTTTGAAAAAGTCTGTACTAGTTTGGATGTCTGTTCTCTGTGGTGTATTATTACTAGCAGTACTTGAGTATATTGAATACCAGTTAGCTGTTTGTTTTGATTCTTCGGTAACTAGCCAATTCAGAATTATCGTCGATAGATTTTGCGGATCTAATTTGAAGTGCTTGTATCTCGGTGATTTGTTGATGGATTTTTATTTTATTTTTGCCTTATTTAATTGATTCGAAAGCTTCAATACTGTAAGCTTAAAAATGTTTTAATTTATCAATTTGTCAATTTGGGTCGTGTGCATACTGAAAGCTCCATTTACATACGAACAAAACAATGGCGCGCAAATTGATTGAGTATAAAACTGTGTTATGCTGATAATCATAGATACTTCTTTTTCAGACCTAAGGACTGTGCCACATGTTTTCTTCCTTGCATTGTTGCCATAGTATTTTCAGACACATTCAATTTACCTCAAGGTTGTGCTAATGCTCAAAGCGAAAAAAATGTTATTTTGAAAGTATAATAAATAAAGTCATGTATCCTCTAATAACAACCTATCCTAACTCAAACAAATTCAAAGATTCATTCGGTTTCAAAAGTAACAAGTGAATTCTTCTGTTCGCGGACTCTAATCGCTCCTTAAAATCTTATGTGTAGCTGGATTTGATAAAGAGTATTCAGACGCAGTTTCCAGAAATTTCGCCAAAATCAATAGAACAATGTTGAATAACCAAAAAAACTATAGCTCATCTTTATACATTCTAAAACTTCGATATGCTAGCATTTGTTCTACCGGTTATATTTACGCAGCCTACGGTAGAAAAAAAGGTTTCATAATTCATTTCTGGCTAACTATGTGTACGTATATAAATAATAAATTTCACCGTTTGTCTCATTCTACTTCCTTTTGGCGGAATTACCTTTGTGCTTCCATCTTTATTCTCTTGTGTCGGCATGCTGCACTGAGTGTTTATAGAAAGACTTTATAACCATGGTAAAAGAAGCTGAAAAATAGCATGATTTATGGTTGTTGTACTTTTTTTCGCCTGGTTTTCTTTTCCCCATTTTGCCAAGCTGTTCGGTTTTTATCACCAAGTATCATGTAGTATTTATTGTTCAAGTCACCCTGTCTCTCCCGGCTCCACTGATGTAGAGCTGGAAGCTGTCTTTCCAAGCAGGAAAATATATTGCCTGGAGAGATCGCGTATAATTGCAAACCTATTCGACATTTCATCCAGCCGATAAAAGCACTTCCATAAATCGAACTCAAAGCCGTTCAGCCCAGTCTTTCCTTTACTTTTGTTTAGATTTGTGTCTCTTTTCACACCACAGCCGGCAACAGCCCAAGTTGGTGAAAAAATATTGACATCATCAATAAACTGGATTTGCAACGCTTGACACCGGGGGTTGATCGGAAGGTGTCCTATTAAGACAAAGACGGAGAGAAGCATCCACTTTGATTTATGTGCTGCCATTAGCTGGTTTAAATGACTCTCCCGAGATTAATCGTGCACAGAAGGTCGATCTTTGGGTGTAGAAAGCTGCCGAAAGAGGAAAAAAATGCGTGAGCGTGGATAATATCGTTTTACGGTGCCGATATTTTCCAGCTGTCAATTAGGCTGATACAAATGGATTATTTTTTGTGTGGAAATAATGAATTACTCAAAGCTACGAATTCACTGAATGAATCGAATACACTGTAAATAATACAAATAACGCTAATCAGATTTATGTTGCTTATATTTAAGAATTGGCTTTTGAGTATTGTTAGTTGATATGGTTGTTAAAATTTATGAACATAATTTCCGAAAAAATATATACAGGAATCGTAATGGGTTTACAGTTGAATCAATTAATTGTTTTATGTAACGATATTACAGTAATCAAAAGAGTTCGACATTTTAGTAACAATAATTCTGATTCTAACATTACGGTTTTGTGAGTTTGTATGTGTATGTTTAACCTTCCCCACTGTCTGGCAGAGGTTTACATAAAAATAATATGCATGCAAATAACTTTAGTCCAACAATCAGGAAGGTGTTAAATCAATCGAATTCAGATGACCCATTTCGTATACAGTGTGTCAATCGTGTTCCAAGGTCATCTTTCCATTTTCGAATCTTACCTCAATGCTATGTTTGCATTCAATTCAAATATTGCAGAACATCTTTCGAACCCCTGCCAATGACCACTACTCCAGTTTTCGGAATCACCCTGTTATGCCCTTGGAACATAATCTGATATTGCACACATCTGAATATTTTTAATATAGATGCTCCTACATTAAACACTAAGAACAAGAATAGAAATTATTTAGGGGTTTGGTACCACGTGGGTACCGGATTTGTGCTAAGTACACATAACTATTTTCATTTTTTACATTTCGCTTTCAGCTCATCAGTGCGTCAGCAGTTTATGTTGAACTGCTAACGCCACCTAACGGTTCAACGGTTGAACGGTTCAACGGTTAGGTGGCGTTAGCAGTTCAACATAAACTGCTGACGCACTGATGAGCTGAAAGCGAAACGTAAAAAATGGAAATAGTTATGTGTACTTAGCACAAATCCGGTACCCACGTGGTACCAAACCCCTAAATAACTACTATCTGTTGACGGCCAGAACGTCGTCACTTAGTTTCGTTTCTTTCGGCACGTCGGTAAAGACATAGCACTTCGGTGTGATAAGTGTATATGTAAGTAGCATTAAGGCCATCGTCCAAGTACCATGCGCGCGAGTGATTTTAGGAAATTTTCGATGGAAATTTTGAAAAATTAGCCAAAACCAAAAACATACAGACCTTTGAAATACTTTTATCTATCTACAGGGTGAAAATGGCTGGAAAATTCGGAGGATTTTCCGAGTCTTATCAAAAATAGCTCTGAAAAATGAGTGTTTTTGTGATCTTTCACAATTATCTGGAAAAATGCGATGACATAAATTTTTTTTTTCAAATAAACCTTATGATGGATACAAAGATTACATTTGGACACATTTTTGGAAAACCTTTTCACGCTTTTCATAGAAAATCTACGAATTTCAAAAATTTCCACGAAATCGGTTATATGAAATTCGTTGATTTTCCATGAAAAGTGTGAAAAGGTTTTCCAAAAATGTTTCCGAATGTTGCCTTGTTGCCAGCATAAAGTTTTTTTGAAGAAAAAAATTTTATTCCATCGAATTATTTTTTCTAATAATTGTGAAAAATTACAAAAAAAGCTCATTTTTTCAGTGCTATTTTTGATAAGACTCGAAAAATCTTCCGAATTTTCCAGTCATTTTTACCCTGTAGATAGATAAAAGTATTTCAAAGGTCTGTATGTTTTTGGTTTTGGCTAATTTTTCAAAATTTCCATCGAAAATTTCGTAAAACCACTCGCGCGCATGGTACTTGGACGATGGCCTTAACTTTACGTCTGCTCAGCGGTTTATGTTGAACCGTTAGGTTAGGTGGCAGTTCAACATAAACTGCTGACGCACTGATGAGCTAAAAGCGAAACGTAAAAAATGAAGAATAGAAAGATTATTTAGACCTTACTTTTACGAAAACAGGATGACAAAAAGTCTGGATAAATTAAAATCAATTCAAAACCACATTCAGCAATAATACGTCAAACTGAAGTACCTATTTGAAATTTTTTTAAATAATTTTCGAATTTCAAATGATAAGATTTGCACCCTTTCATTTTACGATAGTTCCAAGTCGATGTCGTTCTAATGAACAAATGTCATAAGTCATACAGGGAGACATGAGATAGTAATTGGTGAGCACTTAGTAGTCTCCATTGCCGTATGTTCGAGCCCCGACCTGGAAGGATTCTAAGCGCCAGTAGGATCCATAGTACTAGCTATGCAATGATTCTGTACGCTATATCAATCGGCTGCGAAGTCTGTTGAAACAGAAAGACCAAATTCCACAAAAGGAATGTAATGCCAAGACTATGCTTGACTTTGACTTCAATAGTCTCACCTTTTCAAGACCATGCTTTTTACATCGCAGTCCTGTCATTAAAAGTAAAAAATTTTAACGGATTTGTTCCATATGAATATAAGAACACCGATTTAAAATATTGGGGAGGCATAATTAATGAAAATACATAATTCTTATTTATTATAAATACCATTAACAGAAAGATGACCACTATACGGTGTCGTTACAAAAATAGACTCTTCAATGTCAATAAAACAGTAATTTTTTCACTAATTACTAATCACTTGATTGTCGATTAGCGTTATCAAAGACTTCTTAAACAGAAACGTGAAATAAAGATTTTTTTAAAACGATGAACTGTTGCATCACTGGGTGGTACATGAAATTTCCGAAATCCGATTCAGCTCCAATTTTGTATGAGGACTTTTTTCGAAGTGCTCAAACTTTTGAACATTACCGCCTTACGAAATTAGAGGGGATCCCACAATATTCGCACCTTTATATATATGAACGATAAAAAACGTGTTTTATATACATTAGAGCCTGTTTTGTCGGTTACGTCACTTATACCATCATATCTCCGGAACCAAAAGTCTCAGTCATTCGATTTTCGATCTTGATCAATGGCCCAATAGTAGCTTTCAAGCGAACCTAAGCTTGTTAAAATCGGTTAAGTCATCTCCGAGAAACTTGCGCGGTGAAAAAACAACGCGTTTTGTCGATTACGTCACTTATATCATCATATCTCCGGAACCAAATGCCACAGCTATTTGATTTTCGAACTTGATAATTGGTCTAATAATAGCTTTCAAACGGGCCTAGGCTTGTAAAAATCAGTTCAGCCATCTCCGAGAAACTTAGGCGGTAAAAAAACATTAGAGGGATTTCAAAATATTCGCACTCTTATGTATATTGAAGTGGTAAAGAACAATGTGTTTTATATACATTAGAGCGTGTTTTGTCGGTTACGTCACTTATACCATCATATCTCAGGAACCAGAAGTTACAGTCATTTTATCTTCGAACCTAATCAATGGCCTAAAAATAGCTTTCAAACAAGCCCAGGTTTGTTAAAATCGGTTAAGTCATCTCCGAGAATCTTGCGCAGTGGAAAACAACGAGTTTGTCAGTTACATCACTTATACCATCATATCTCCGGAACCAGAAGTCGTAGCCATTTAATCTTCGAACTTCATCAATGGCCCAATACTAACTTTGAAACGAGCCTATTCTTGTTGAATTTGGCTAAGCCATCTCCGAGGCTCCGTTTGATTGTCGGTTTTTTCAACAACTATAATAACTTTCTATAAAGAAAGACAAAATATGTATCTTTCACATAAAACTTGTTTTGATATCTAGTTAAGATAAAAATATAGATTTTATTTTTCACTATAGCATGACACATTGTTTTACTCTGCTATGCATGACAATAATTAATGTTCGATTTGGTATTTTTGGCACAAATTCAAGTAGATACACAAATTTCCAGATTTTTTTTGGGTACTTTACAAAAGCGTGTTTTGTGCGGATAGAGAGGAATGTGATTTTTCGGTTGTGTCCCTTTAATCATTCATATTGCCGGTACCGGAAGTGCCCGTCATGTTCTATTAACACTTGATTCGTGGCACAATATAGTTTCCAATCTATACTATGAGATAGTGGGAAGGGGTGTGGGGGAAGGGGGTGGCTCAAAAATCCGCATGTGTTTTTTGCATGAATATTTTCAGTTTTCATTACATTATATTAATGACCGTCGTTTTTCACGGCAATTTTAGATTTTAATCACTCATTACTCTGTAATGTCGAAACTGCAAATCGGATCAAGTTTGAATCTAAAAGTGTGACAATCGATTGAGCATTCCATGATATGTCGAAGTAAGTTCAACTTTAGAGTTTACGGTAATTTCAGAGCAGGTATTCAGGAGCCAGCATTACCTGAACCGATTCGGCCATATGACAAATAAATTGCAATAGTTTTGAGTCCAACTTTGAAGCATTTCAGGATTGTCATCTTCTATATCGGTTTGAATTTTATAAATTCATCATCCTTGTGTGGTAGAGTTTTACGAATAAAATTGGGCTCGAGCGTTTCATCTCAGTTTACGAATGTGTCAGGAGTACCTCAAGGCAGCAATATGGGTCCGCTTCTGTTCTCTTTGTTTTTCAATGATGCTATTTTGCTGCTCAGTAACGGCTGCAGATTAGTTTACGCTGATGATTTAAAATTGTACCATGTAATTCGATCTATTGACGACTGTGTCCGGCTCCAACAGCTCCTCGATACATTTGTTGCTTGGTGCAAAAGAAACTGGCTGATTATCAGTACTGCGAAATGTCAGGTCATAACGTTCAACCGAATACAGAATCCATTGCATTTTGATTATCAAATTGACGGACAAACGCTCCAAAGAGTTGATCATGTTAACGACCTTGGTGTTTTGTTGGATGCCAAACTTACATTCAACCTACATCGCTCAACTTTGATTTCAAAAGCAACACGGCAACTGGATTTTATTGCCAAAATCGGACGTGATTTCAAAGATCCCCATTGCTTGAAGGCATTATACTGTTCATTGGTTCGACCGCTACTTGAGAATGCTAGTTTAGTTTGGAGCCCGTATCAGATTGTTTGGAACTTACGGATTGAACGTGTTCAGAAAAGATTTGTCCGACTGGCTCTAAGAAATCTTCCCTGGCAAAACCCGCTTGACCTTCCACCGTACCCCGATCGCTGTCGTCTGATAGGTCTTGATTCATTGGAACGGCGCAGGAAAATTCAACAAGCTGTGTTTGTGGCAAAACTAATCAATGGCGATATCGACTCACCGCAACTTTTGTCTCTACTTGATTTCCGTGCCACGCAACGATTGCTGCGTTCTACTAGTCTACTTCAACCGAGATATCATCGAACGACGTTCGGATTCCATGAACCGATAACTACATGTATAAGAACATTTTCCTCTGTTGAAAATCTTTTCGATTTTAATGAACCGACACATAAGTTTATTCAGAAAGTGTTACGATCGAATATTTTATAACTTGACTGATATATTCATTAAGACTTATTATATTGTCAGATGAATAAATGGAATAAATATGAAATATGAAATATGAAATCCTGTAATTTTAGAATCGGAAGTCAGAATTGGATAAAATTAATTAATTTTGTATGAGACTATAAGTTCATTTTAATATAAATTTTTGTTTCTGAAATTCGATTTGGTTTTTTTTGAGAAAACGATTGAGCTTTCAGAAACGATTTGATACTGGCACCGTAATTCGAAAATCGGTGTAGCCGAAATCAGATAAATTCACCTGAGAAGCTGTATAGTTTACTTTTTTTAATGTTTGAAAATTAGTGTAGATATCAAATTTTTGGGTGCCTTCCGAATCGTAAACTGAAACAAGTTTATTTGGATATCGACTATCCAAATCTGCAAACCCGATAAACCCGATTTATATAAAATAGACATTTTTATACTAATCACCCTGTATTCCCGAAACCGGAAGTTGGATCTGACTAAAAAGCAAGATGTTTTATAGGATCTCAAAACTTTTCATTTGAATCTTGGATGATTCTTAGATTTCATTTGAATCTTAGATCGGTTCAGCCATCTGTGAGAAAAATGAGTTACACAATTTTATTTTCGTTTCACAACGAAATTTTTTCGAACCAGAGGTCGGAACCAAACGTAATTCAGGAACCTTCTTTGGGAACATATGTCATATGAATCAGAATTTGTAGAAAACGGTTGAGTCATTTTCGAAAAATGGTTAAAAATTGAGTGAAATTATTTGTCAATTATTTGCTGATCTCGACGAACTGATTCGAATGGTACATGGATGTTATGTTCTTCCAGCATTTATTGCTGTAAGCAGTTTAAATCAATATAATTATGAAATTGCTCTGAATTCGGAAGTACTGCCATCTTACCAATATGTCATATTCGAACGATTATGTTGCCAAAAACGAACCGTGCTAAAATCAGTCCGAGGCAAAATGTCCTGAAAAAGGATGCTGTACACAGTCTTTTTGGTAATTAGAAACAATTGTATGTAACAGTATAAAAAATCGTGTTTTACGTTGCTTCCAAGCATTTCTTTGTCATACAGCGCTCAAAACTTCTACTGCTGGAAAAGGGGGAAAAGTCGCTTACACAAAAATTTCGACATCTCCGTTAAAAATGGACGGATTTTAACAATCTATGGCTTGTTGGATAGGTATTACCGTGCGGAATCTAATTCTGAAAACATATTCTGTTTTCAAGGTCAATTGCGACAGATACTGTCAAAAGACTGAAAATTTTGACAAAAAACTTCGTATAACTCAAAAAGTAAACATCCGATTTCAAAACCATTTAATAGCAATCTGGGTGACGGGAAGATCTTTAATTTGCGACTAGTCAAAATCGGTCGAGTCATCTCTGAGATCTCGACCTCTTTGTTGCCAACACACACACACACACACACACACACACACACACACACACACACACACACACACACACACACACACACACACACACACACACACACACACACACACACACACACACACACACACACACACACACACACACACACACACACACACACACACACACACACACACACACACACACACACACACACGCACACACACACACACACACACACACACACACACACACACACACACACACACACACACACACACACACACACACACACTCACACACGGACATTTGCTCAGTCCGTCGAGCTCCCTCCGGGCCTCGGAAAATTTTTCGAAACTTTGAGCGAATTCTATACCTATTTTTTATATATATAAAAAAGGTAAAAAAACAAACAGTATATCCTATCAAATGAAACAGTTCACAGATTAGGCCATCTCTGATAAAACGAAGTGAGTTCAACTATTGAACCGGTATATTCGAAGTAACCTAATAATATTCTTATGTGTGAGACCACGAGACCGTTCAGACCACATTTGGTGAAACCCTTTCATTAGAATCTAAGTTTGTAAAAATCGAACAAGCCATCTCCGAGGAAACCTAGTGAGATTATTTTGACATATACACACACATATATTACTCAAATCTACGAAATGAATTGGTATATGTCACTCGACCCTCCATGCCTGGGATCCAAAGGATTTCACGCAAAACCTTTGTATGTGAGAAAGGCAAAATACGATTCATCCGAAAAAAGGAATTCACGTGATATTGACATATACCACGAAGCTGTAACACTCTTTTTGCGAAATGATTTGTGATGTATTCGTATGAAGCCGTGATTTCAATGTCACAGAACATTAAAATTATCGATGTGCACCATCTTTAGTTAGCACGTGTTGGGAAACTCTATCATGTGGGGAAGGCATTCGTCAAACATGAGGCAAGCATTTGCTGAACAATAATGCTGTCCTCGTAAAACATCTCCGCAATCTCACATTGAAATGTGTTTCCCATAATTGACAAGGCCACTTTTCCGGTATTCAGGAAATGGAAAAATGTCCGAAAACATATCCACAAGGACATGTCCTTCCATTCGCGGCTGCATAAAAAATCACTCATGTACCAGGATGTCGACAATTCTGTCAATCTGTTTGTCAGCCCAATGGCAATGATCGTAATCACTAGCCAGAAACCATGAACGGACACACAAAATATCCAATTTGGACAAACTGTAGACAAACGAAAAACACATAAATCACTCCACAAGGAGCCGCAACCCCAGAATAGAAAAGCGGCCGGTTGGCTCTGAATGAGGGGACGTCAGTCGCTACGACGGTAACGAGGAGAGTCCACAAGGGAATGGGACACAATGCGTAAATAATAGAATTATTATCATTCCATTTTGTCCAGCGTGACAGGACCGACTGGTCGAACGAGCAGCCGGACATAAAAAGAACATTATTGCTGACAAAGGCAGGGAACAAACAAGTGAGAATAAAAGAGGAAAAGGACGATTTGTAGCGTTATAAATTTTAACGGAGTGCCGCTTTTCCGAGCCGGAACTACACAGACTACAGAGTGTTGATTTGCGACGGTGCATAGAGCTGCGTAGAAAACATTTGACAGGTTCTCTACGATGAAGCTTTGTTGGAGGGATTTGATCTAAGGTATCCTTCCTTCTCAACCAGTCATCTTCATACACAGCTGGGTTTTGTTGAATTTATGAAAGTTATATGACATTGCGGGGGATAAGGATTGAAATATGTGCTAGTTTTTTGCAGCACCGCCTAGCTCAAAGAGAAACCAGGTACATTACTCTCACAGCACATTTTGTAATACTAAATGTTTTATTTTTCACAATGATCAAATATAAGAAATAAATTGTGTTATCGTTGGCTACTATTATTTTTAGTAATATAACTCTTGTTTAGCATGTATTTAGAATATATTAGTAAGCCGCAGTTCATAAAAATTAACTTTTTATTCTACTATTAATAAATTAGTAAATCTGAGTTCATTAAATGTCGTAACTAAATATCTGTATTTTATTTGAAAAACACACACAAACATTCTATGGACCAACATGTCACTGTTAGAAGTTTAGCTTGGAAAAATAATTTCTGGATCACAGATGTTGGTTATAAATTACCAAAAACATTATTACTTCACAGCGTTACACATTTGTCCGTTTTCTAGGTAGTGATAAATTACTCCAATCGACCGACACACTGCTCGAGTCAAGTCGGATTATTTATTGTCGCCATAGCCTTGAACCTTAATTATGCTTTACGACTCTGTGCCTCTGAAATCCTCGATTTTTCTAAAGCAATAATTTATTGACGTCAAAGTGTTTCTGTGACCAAATGATGCAGTTTTACGACGGCTGAATAGACTTTTGTTATTGTTCATGTATTCCATTGCATATTCGACTGTGTTCTTTTCATGTTAACGAACCAGGGTGGAAACAAACCAGACAGGAAAAGTATGAGGCCTGCAGACAAACGACAAGTTTGATGAAGGTTGTTTGTCCCCTAAAACCATTGTCGGCTGGGTTTAGTACCGTACGTAAGTAACAAATAAGCAATAATTAATTATTTTGACTTCACAACAATGACCTTTCACGATGGTCATGATTTTTTATTACCAAGCTGTTTTGTTTCGGTCTTTTAAGTTAGTGTAATATTTGTTTGACGAATGACGCTTCTTTTTCTGATTTTAACCAATAAATATTACATATGGTTGAAAAATAAACCAATCAGTTCATTCAGCTAAAAAAAAGCGAAAATCTTAGTCTAAAACTCTTCCGTTTTTCTTAAAACTGCTCGAGAAAAATTATTTCAGTTTCAGCTTACTTCAACAAACTGTGGAATCATGATAATACAAATGCATTTAAGCAGCGTTGATAACTTTTTTATTAGGGATTTAAAATCTACATTCATATAATGTAAGCAATTTCCCATCAAACGTTGGTGAAAAATTGATCAAAACTGATAATTTATCCAAAATGTCAGGCTTAACATTCATTTGAGAATAAATTATTGTTAAAAAAGATTGTTTGAAACTCAATCGTGCAAGCCACTTGATAAACTCGTTGAACTGCATTTATGAATATATAGATATATGATATACGTACCAAACAAAATATACGTAATACACAAATTACCAACACAAGTTAAGTTGGTTTACTCTTGATCCTTAATCATATTTCTATCATTATGTATTGTACTTCAAATATTCTAGGAGTTTTAATTTTAATCTGGAATAAAGATTTTATGTAGGTTCCGATAAATATAATGTGTATGCCAACTAATAGAGAATTTAGCATTCTTAAGATGTGGACTTTCCTGTTATTCCTGTTTCTATCCTACAGTTTACATGGAAAGACAGGTATGAAGTAATCCTGGATGGTTTATTGAATGTTATTACTTATGTATTCAATTTAGATCCATGTATATAACTATGAGTAAATTATTTCGAAAATATATTTTCGTGAGACAGAAGCTCCACCTATATCGCACTTCACAATTAATTTACTATCACCCCATAAATCATGGAACCGTTTTCATACAAATTGATTTTCCTCCGTTTCTCAGCGCTATCAGACGCTCGTAGGTATACCAGATTTTTCTTTAGGTTTCATATAATATTCGAGGATGAATCGTTGCAATAAACTCTCTTATAGTTGCGTCTGCTTTATTTAAAACACTTGTGCAACTGATACAAAAACTCATGCATCGATCCCATTAAGAATAAGTTTCAAATTTGATTTTCAATACAACTGTTCGTAACACAAGCATGGATCTTTAAAAATATTCTGAACATGGAAAATGACAATATTGTAGAATTGATCGTTTGTGTTTTTGTAAAAATATAATCGACAACGAACTGCATTTTTATGGTAAAACATGTATTCACAGGCCGGAAATTTTCAAACACCTTTGATTTAACGTACTTCGATGATTGTGAACCAATTTCTGTGAAAATAAAACTATCGCCCTTATTCTGAATAACGTCGTATCGATTTTACGATCGTATTTCATTTGTATTCCTAATAACGCTAGCAAAATCAAAGGTAGATAGTTTCGCTTGAGAAAACTGAAACTGTCCCAGGGTAGTTTCATCAAACACTTTTCACGAAATTGTGTTTGGCTCGCACTTAGCAACGGGGGAGTGAGCAAACCTGATATAAAAACCAGGTTCGAGACTGACTCGATTTTCAGTTCAATAACGTTGAAACTAGGTTCGAAACTGGCTGCAAACAAATGGTTTGAAAGCAGTTAGAGTGGAACCTGAGTTAGGTTTGGCATAAAGCGAAAACACAAGTTTTTCGATTGAGTTTTGTTTTCATTATATATATATATATATATATATATATATATATATATATATATATATATATATATATATATATATATATATATATATATATATATATATATATATATATATCAGTTGTATATTTGCAACTTTTAAAATAATGTTATCATGTTTGCATGTTTTGCGCTGTTTTCAAACTGATAAATCTTGCACAATCAAAACTGCGCAGACTTTGCAGGAAAATATTTTTTAAAACAAGGTTCTCAATCCGTTTTTTACTTTGCAGAGGGTATCATTTCGTTCATTTTCCTTCTTAAAGAGATTTCACTATTTCACTGGTGCTTTAAAACGGTACAATGAACGTTGAACTGTTGACCGGAAAGAAAAAGTATACATATGGATTTCTTTTCTATGCCGAGGATTACACGCGAATAGTTCAATTCTTTAAAAGGAATCCAAATAGTTCAGTAAAAGATGTGGCGAAAAAATTGCATTTAAGTAAAATTTGCGTGCAATACGCGTAAAAACGTGAAGGACTACACTCATATAAAGTTCAAAAGTTGAAAAATCATGTGCATGGAAGCTCTACACACAGATGTTGACAAAATCGTATTGTCTTATTATGGATAATGAGAAGTACGTGAAAGCAACCTTTCGGTAGCTTCTTGGATTCCTATGTTTTACTGCACATCATAAGTTTGATGTCCCCCTGATTTGGCAATCAATTTGCTCATGTGGAAAGCGGTGACAAGTGCTACGATCAATAGGGACGTATACAGAAATAAATGCCTCCGAAAGCGTCAACTACCACTTCAGAGGTCACACACTGGTACTACGCATTTCTAACCGGATTTAGTAGTACAAGGCTAATAAGGTCAACTGCGTGCCGAAGGACTCCAATCCCTCAAACCCACCGCAATAGCAGCCAATTGAAAAGTACTTGGTCATCATGAAGCAGACGTTTCGTAATCATTGTGAGGAAGTAAAATCAAAGAACGATATAAAAACATAGATTTCCACAAAGCACAAAAAATCATAAATTTTCGTCTTGATAGAGGAACACATAAAAGGAGCGTCCCAATTGATCCAAATTTAAATTCCAAATGATGTAAAAATATGTCCTGTTAGTAATTCCATAGTAAATTCAACTGATTTTGACATCAAAGCAGACAGAAAGCTCACATTTAAATGTTAATAGATGTGATATCAAGTCTTCATTCCCAATAAAAACGGCATACTTTGTTTTACGTCATGTGTTATTTTCAATTTTTTCAGAGTGCATGAAAAATTGTACCTCCAAATATTGCACAAGACCTTGTGAGTAGTGTTAAGAGAAAGATTTATTTATTTAGGTATAGTATCGAAATTGAATAAAACGAACAAGGAAAAAGAGAAATCATCCGACTCGACTCCTTGGTTTGAATTTGTAGATGATCGATTGAACTTTGTCGAATATTTTCTTGTAATGCAATTTGCATCTTGTTACACACTTTGTTTGAAGATCCGAGATTTTAAGATAAACTTCAAATAAAATTTTTAAAATTTTAGGACTGCATTTACAATTTGGAAGAACCATTTTGTTCCACTTTGTTTAACTCAAGATGTTGTATACGCAGAAAAATCCCTGTTGCTTGAAACAACAAAATGATTGGTCGCCCATTGAACAAAAGAATAGTTATTCCAAATCAAACAAAATATGCTTGTTGTTGTTAACTAAAATGTGGTTGTCCCAAACAATTGTTAGTTGTTTCAAGAACATTGGTCGAATCAAATTAGAATTGTTATTGTCACTATATTAACAGAAATATTCATTAGAATTACTCAGAACTTATTTAACTTAACTTAAATTAAGTCCTTTCAAGACATTTACTTGCAAGTGCAGTTGAAAGAAGCAAGAAAAGAATTTATCGTTAATTTTATATATCTTGCCACACTAGTGTCATGCGTTAGCAAAATTAGACAGATAAAATGTAAAAATGCTTTATTTAATCTATATTCAGTAGCGCAAATATCGGATATTCAGCAAAAAACCTGAATGAAATCGTCGACAACTACACTGAGCTTCAATCCGTAATAAGTATTCAGAAATAATACTTTCCAACTGAAAGCGAATGTGAATGTGCACAAATATGTCTATCTTCATCCAGCGAAAATTGCAACATGGAATACTTTGGCCCTTCCCAGTAAGGATGCAACGAGAAAAATGCGTGTGTGGTAAATTCTCATTTGTAACGCAGCTAGGTTGAAGTGTTTACCTATCGAAAAAAAATCACAGTCATAAATTGTTGCCTATTTATGGTACCGGGAAAAAAACACCGAATTTATTGTACCAGCTTTTCAGCACAAACAAAAGATAAAGTACCATTCCTGCTGTGATCCTTCCATGAGAGGTTTGGTATTCCATGAAATCGAAACAAAGTGTTCGTGGTAGGTATATCCTTTATCATTTGTTCCAGATTAGGTAGGCTAAAAGCCAAATCGAATGTTTTATCTATAAGGGCTAGTTTAGTTGTCATTCGTATGCACTATCAATACGTAAGGACAAAATGAAAACATGAGAATGTTGTGTAATTTAAGGTGTCTCTTTGAGAATTGTAATCAACGCTTGTACAACAATTTATTTTTAAACTAACGTATCTCGCATATGACGTCAATTAACAATGTACACTTAACTAAATCAAACCAATAAGTTTATTGAACTTAATAGCAAAGCAAAGCCTTGGTATTCTATTCCTTTTGTGGAATTTGACCTTCTGTTCCAACAGACCTCGCAACCGATACTTAGCGTACAGAACCATCGCTAGCTGGTGCTACAACTCTACTGACACTAAGAATCCTTTTGAACTTAATAGAGAAAGCTTATTTCAAATATATAAACATTTTAATATCCCCAGTAAAAGTGCAACACAACTTATTCAATCTGCTCTGATAGTAAGTCGAGTACTTTTAGTAACAATAATATCTGTTCGTACGAGTATAGAATAGATAAAAAAAATAATAGCGTGATGACCACAATAAAGTAACTAAGATATGCATGGAAATGACAGTAATTTAAACCTTCATAGTCAAATTCTTCTATATCAAACCATTTTATATATAAGGGATCTTTCAAACATGCTTCCTATACCCTTGCAGGCATATTCCATTATCATGAATAAACAACCGAGTAATCTATTCGGCAATTCCACAAGAAGGCCCATCGCATTCATCATACCGGCGATTTCCTTCTTTATGAGATTAGCTCACTACAAATCTGTATAGCATTTGAAAGCTATCAATTAGCATGAGGTTCATCAATTTCATGTTTGACTTCACTTCGTTCTCGATGAATGCTTCTTTAGAAACCCATTTAGGCCTAGAACTTTTCTCGGCAACTTCCTTCACGCATGGCGCAAAAGGGAGAAGCCTCAAGGCGTTTGATCGGGTCGAGCAGCTTAGATACGTATTCGATGCAAACAAACCAGCATTCCGGCAAAAAATTAAACCCCAGTGCTTTTCAAATAATTTCGCTGCAGTGAGGTGAACAAAAAAAACCGAACCGGTGCTAGAGATCACCGCAAAAGTGGCTTTTCAAAGACCGAGATCTCCCGTGTCATGTTTTGCCTTCCTTTGGCACCGAAATAAATTTCACAACCACTTAGCACTTTTTTCCTCCGGATTCCTATTTTCGATCGAGCTTCTGTTCCATGCCTTGCTTTGTCTTTCCCTAGTCTTCTTCTCGCATCTTGGGCAAGTTTAGCTCAAATCCTCTTTGCCAGCCGCCGTCGATTTCTTCTTGAACCCGTCACGCAGAGTTGGTTCAGTTGTCAGCATGAAGAATCGCTTGTTAATCGGCTTATTGTGCTCAAAGAGTAAGTGAGAGAGCAGGGCAGGAGGAATTCTTTCAAATCATTCTTGAAATTGTCAGTCATTCATCTTGTTTGACATGTGACGGATGGAGGAAAGACAGACGCATTCTTTCGGCGCACAAATTCAAGTCATGT
Source organism: Malaya genurostris (assembly GCF_030247185.1). Taxonomy (NCBI): domain Eukaryota; kingdom Metazoa; phylum Arthropoda; class Insecta; order Diptera; family Culicidae; genus Malaya; species Malaya genurostris. Next base: position 194,147,095 of record NC_080571.1, on the reverse strand, counting down.
TTCATTCAATTTTTCGGTCGCGGCCTGTGTCTGTGTCAGCTTGTCAGCAAACCATCAGAGGGGTACATCGGATGAGTTTGCTGGTTCCGCACTTTCCACTCGGCGGCACCGGGGACGCAAAAGGACAAAATTTATATTTCAAGTCATGACGGTTGGGCAGAAGGCAAATACGGCATGATGAAATATTGTGACATTTCGATCGTGTGGATGGTGATGAGATGGAAACAGTAATGTGGATGAAGGTTCCTTTTTTTCTATGCAAACATAATCTTGTTGAGCTATTGCAAATAATAGAAGACTGAATTGATGACGAGTTTAATTTTTTACTGAAAACGTGTGCCAAGTTTCAACCAAATCGCAGTATGTGAAATACAAATATCAACTTGAAGAAAGTTTTTCTATCTTTGACCCTGCAAAAAGAAGCGAATTTCTTTAAACGGGTCAATAAATTCATCTGCATTTCTGATGTTGTGTAACAGTAAAACCTACTTTGGTTATATTGGTCCCCGGTTTCCGGGACCGGAAATGTCGGAAATAGTAATTGAAAAGTCTAAAATTCAGCTCATGGTTTTTTTTTAAGGATGGTTGATTCGATTTTCACAAACATTAATCCAAATGGATGGTTTCGTGTTTCCAAAGGTTTTCTTCAAGTTTGATGGCCGCTTTTAGACCTATTCTGAGGGTTTAAATAATTGATTAATCAAAACAACATAACAAATCATTTCTTTTTTGAGTACATTCAAACAATTTTCGGTAATTTTTTCCACTGTATTTTACTGATGTCATGATTTCGCCGTAGACCCTTTTTTGAGTCTAAGTTTGTGAAAATCGACTCAGCTGTCTTTGAGAAAACGGAGAGCGTTTCGTTCTCGAGTTTTTGACAACTATTTCAGGTACTTCCGGAACCGGAAGCTGGGAACCGGTACAGCTGAAATCAGTTCGTTTCGCAAGCGACTAGTATAACATACTACTGTGGGCAAAAAATAGTAAGACTGTACATAATTTCGAAATTCTGTATTAATTATTCAAAATCTATTTCGTCCCCCTCAAAGTTACACTTGTGCCAACATTTTTTTTCCAATCCCCGAAACAGTTGTTAAAGTCAATTTCCGGAATGGCCTTTAATGCGCGTAGCGATTCACGTTCGATGTCTTCAATTGAATCAAAACGGTTTTCCCAGAGCAGGCGTTTGAGTTTGCTGAATAGCCAGAAGTCACACGGAGTTCAATCAGGCGAATACGGTGGTTGAGGAACGATATTGGTTGAATTTTTGGCGGAAAGCCACAAAGAATCAAAGCAGTATGTGACGGTGCATTATCGTGGTGCAAAAACCAAAAGTTATTAGGCCCAAATGATCATTCAAAATTATTTTTACTTATTCTCCCGAAATTCAACGATCACAGTAAGGTCTCTGACTGTGTCGATTCTCGAGCATCAATTCCTTGATTTTACTGACGTGTTCATCATCATAATTCGTCGTCAACGCGTTCTCGACCCTCTTTGAACAACTTGTACCAATTAAAAACACTTGTTCGCGATATACAATTATCACCGAAGGCCTTTTGCAATATTCTGAACACACTTAAATTGTATTACCGATTTAAGCTGTTCAAACCTCGGTAGCTGATTTTTTCACTCATTGTAAAAATCGCCAATTGCACTTTTCATACTTCAGAAAGGCAGAAGTTTTTTTTGTTTCGATTATAGAGGTTTTAACCTTCATTCACCTCTTCGGGCCCGAAAAACTTTCTGTGCGGGGTTGGGAATCGAAAGACAGACGGTTTGGAGCACAAGAGCACTTTTCTAATATTGCCGGAACCAGGAACGGTGATCTCCTATACCCGAAATCAACATGTTTGTGGTCATCCATTAACCATACCTGCCTAAATAAAGAATTATACGGCTGTTTGAATGTATTTGGTTTGATTTTTTAATGTCATGAATGAAAACTGGCTCTTGAAAATGAATTTTTTCTATTTAACAGCCTGTAATTCGTATCCGGATAAAACTTGATAAGGTTCTATGGAATTGTAAGAACTTTCATTTGAACCTACATTCGAGAAAATTTGATTAGTGGTTTCTAAAAAAATCGAGAACACTTTTTAATTTTTTTTTGATATATTATCTCGTCACTTCGGAACACTCCCCATGATACCATCTATTTTTCAGTGGATAATACCAGACATGTCCAAACACTGCACTGCGTGCTTCATATAACCACCGCCAACGCGTGTATTGAGAATGCCATTGCGTACCAGTGCACAAAGAGAAACACGAAACGCAATATCCGAAGCCACGATGCTCGTGGCGCAGTTATATTTTCGGCACTGGTGTTTCAAGCTTCGGCATACACCGAAACCGCGTGTTTTCAGTTTCGTTAAGCACCGGAGCCGAGTGTTTTGAATTTCGCGAAGCACCGAAGAGCACCCATGCGTTGGTTATATCGCCAATCAATTGAATTCAATCAAACGCGTATCGATGAAAAAAGAATTAATCATTCAAACGCATTTTTCGTCCTACCGTGGCGCTATCGGCGCTTATAGTACGAGCAACGTATAAGGCAAAATCGGAAACACTCGGCTTCGGTGTTTGCCGAAGTCAGGAACACTTGACTTCAGTGCTGCCCGAAAATCCAAGCACCGTTGTTTGGGAATTACACGACCACCGCTACGGGTGCTTTTTCTGCTGCGTTCGGTGTTTGTTATTCAACACGGGTACGAAGCGTAGCATTTAATACTCCTGGTGGTGTGCTCACGAGTGAAGGTGAGTACCGTGCAGAACGGATCCGTGTTTTTGCCATGCCTGGGCAATACACTTCAACTGAGTGAACGGGTGGGCTGGTGGCTTTTTACTTTGCCAAGAAACGCCATATTTTAAATTAAAATTAACAAAATCGACTCTTTTAAGTGATTGTCCATCGTTTTTATTATCGAATATTATGAAAATGGTTTGGTGAAGCAATATTATAACTTAACATTTAACTGGACTAATTATAATAGATTTGTTTACAAAATACCAACGGAAGATGCCTTTGAAGATGAACAGAACATTACATTGAGCGGACTTCCGGGTGCAATTATAAATCTTCAGCGTAAATCAACCTGCACAATACCATGCAGTAACGTAGTGTCGTTGAAATACAGTACAAATAGTGGCGGACCTATGTTACTATCTTGCTGAACTCTGGATTTTAATTCGTAAAAGCCCAGTACAGCCCAGTACTGCAAAAATAAACTAAGATGGAAAGTTTGTAACGTTTACGTTATTTTAGGCGTAAATTCAAATTATGTGCAAATGAGGTGTGAGAACAGAGTTTGGAGATACATGAAGCTTTGCTGCATGGGACCGACGAAAGGAGGTTTTTGTGAACGTGGCAAAAGTTGTCATCGATGCGTTTTAGATCAACTGAAGAATCGCAAAACTTACTGCTCTTAGCATTTCGCCGTTTTACCATCCATGAAGGAAGTGTGAGTCCGGTTTTACCGAAGACGGCCATTGTGCTCGATGCAGCGTCGCACACTATTTTTTTCTTGGTACTCGAATCTAAATGTTTTAATATATTTTCTTCCAGAATTATATATAATGCCTTAGACGCCGTACATGCCTCACAATATACCACTGATAGAAAATCAGTGGTATGTTCCACTACAAGAGACATTATGCCTCTCAACAATGATGCATTATGCTCCTTGATATGTCAAAATAGAAAAAAAAGTTGAGAAAAAAGCAAAGTCCTGGCATTACATTCCTTTCGTGGAATTTGGCCTTTCTGTTTCAACAGACTTCGCAGCCGATTCTTAGTGTACAGAATCATTTCATGGCTAGTACTACGAGTCCTACTGACACTAAGAATCCTTCCACGTCGGGGCTCGAACATACGACAACTGGCTTGTAATACCAGCGTCCTATGCATTGAACCGCCAACCCGGGACTAATAATTTGCGTAATCAACTAAATGCAATAGGGAAGTAACATTTTGAATTCTCCCTATGCTAAATTTTGTTTTAATAATCATTATAAATCTGTAAAACAATATTTCAAATCGAAGCATATTGTTGAATCGAGAGTGGCTGCTATGAGACAACTAGTATATTGAAGAAATGGGTTTGTTTCTCTGCATGTTTGTAACGCAAATCAAGACATTAGAACACCTAAAGATTAGTTACTAAGTAGCAACCGACGATTAGACGTTTTACATGGACAGAATGCTTATTTAGCGAAATCTTACATTTCAAAATTTTCAGTTTTTTCATCATTTAGGAATTAGCCTATGTTTGTGCTTAGGGCACAAAACCGTTTTTACTTTTCTTTACGTTTCGTCTTAGACTCGTCAGTGCAGAGCAGTTCAAATTGAACTGATTATTGCAAACTTAAACAATTCAACTTGAACCGATTGACTAAAAGATTTACAAATATACGCACGTACCGACGCGTACTAGTTTTGCATCGTCATTTTGCATGACGATTTGAATGTTTTGACACTCATCGCCTTATAATTTCTTATAATTTCGGAACCGAAACTCGGATCTTGATGAAAATGCACAATATTTTTTAAGACAATGAGAGATTTAACTTGAATCATGATTTGTGAAAATCGGTTTTACCGTTGCTGAGAAATCCTTTCTTAACTATCATCGGTGCTTTTGGAAGCAGAAACCGGAGACTAGTAGTCCAGAAGTAGTTTTATATATTCACTAACACACAAGATGAGTTTAGCAGTAAGTTTTATGAAGATGTGCACCTCGTTTCGCCGTCGCTTGTGAAAAAATACTCATGAAATTGAAAATTTCTACTAATCGCACTGTAATACCGGAATCGAAAGTCGGATCTGGATCATGCAAATGCAAAATAAAAAGTCTTGATATTCTTTAAAAAATCTCCGAGTAGTTTTTTTTAAAGAATTTCAAGACCTTGTAACTCCGAAATCGGAAGTCGGATCGGGATAAAACTCTATAGCAATTTATGAAACCATAAGACCTTTTATTTGCATCTTAGTTTGTGAAAATCGGTTCAGCTATCTCTGAGAAAATCGAGTAACATTATTTGTCACAAACACACATACATACATACATACATTTTGTGATCTCGACGAACTGAGTCGAATAGTATACGACACTCTGCCCTCCGGACCTCCATTCAAAAGCCGATTTTCACAGTGATTGCATAGCCTTTCTTAATGAGAAAGGCAAAAAGACTTGAGTGTACACAAATATAATATATATCAACATGGATCACTTCAACGAATTCAATATAAATCGAAAAACACATCACAGTAACACCATCTCGTGACGGGAAAGGCTATTAGTTTAGTCATGTTTATTAGTTTGCGTTTAGCGTGCACCCACATTTTCATATTTAAATGTGTTTTTTTTTTACGAAAGTAAATATCGCCTATAAATAATATAGAATTACGCTCTTCTAGACTTATTATTTTCACTTTCAATAGTTATGAAGGAGTATTTAACTTTGCCCATGAATGTAATGAATAGTGCTGAAAAGACGAAACCTGTAGGCTGTGAAGGCAATGTTTGGCAGATCACTTCTAATATATAGAACAAAATCAAAATAAAATGAACGGTGTATTACAAGTTATTTTGATTGCGATATTTTTTTCATTGCGTTCATAACATTAAATTTGAATTAGCTGCACATTATCTTTTCTCTCAGGGAAAGTAAGAATGTAAAAGAAAATTGTCATTTTGATAAATTGTCTATGAATCAAAAGTGCATATACTAAGCGATCTGCCCCTTGCTGTGAACTGTTTTTCGAATAGTTGAAACTTTTTGTCAAATTTTAAAAATTCGATATTTATTTCCTAAAATGTAATTGAATTTTATTCAACAGACGAACCATTCCAAAATTCGACAAATAGAAAGTTTGTTTAGCACTGAAAAAATGTTAATAAAAAGTATGAAAAGTGCAATACAGTAAGCAAAAGAACAAGTTATACTTATTGCTTTTATTTCAATTGTTAGCTCTCGTTGAGGCGAATTACTGTTTATTCATATACTAAATTGTTTTGTTTTGAAGCATTTATTTATTTATTAAACAATCAAGAAATTGTAGTACATAATTCGGAAATGTTGGTAAAATTCTGGAACTAACAATAAGATTAACTTGTTTAGTTCTGCGTGCACATTTCACACATATTTATATAAATAGCGATTTTTATAAAAACAAAAAGTTCTCATCCGAGTTGGTATCAGATTGCGATTCTAAACCGTATTTACAGCTTATTTTTTCGTGAAGTGTATATCGAGAATAATTCCTTATATTTGGAGTTGTTTGGTTCAGTGTACTGATTGAGCAAACTGTCATATGTGCATTAAAAAAATTGTAGTGTATTAGTAACCTATTTTGTCACCGCACTTTACTGTGATGTCCCTCGTGAATCGCAAGAGTGATCCATATTGATATATAGTATATTTGGTGTACACGATCATCTAACCAAATGAGTTGAACTAACGGTGGTTGTTTAGTTGTTTGTTTTAAATTAATTTTATAAACACCTTGTACAAGTGCCTATGATAAAAACAAAATTGTAAAAAAATATTTCTCAAAACGAATCGTTCTGCCACAAGTATTATAACAAATCGTTGTTTTCTCTCTTCTCGTGCATGTTGTACTACACCAGTGTAGCTACAAATACAATCATGAGCTTCCGTTTGCTTCTTCAATCCACTCTATCGCAGTCGACATACAATTAGATGCACCCAGTTTGATTTATGATCAATTATTATAAATCATGTTTTCTCATCGCCACGGGCTGCAACACGATTTGGTTAGGTTCCCGATGATCTGGAAATGAATTATATGCTCCAACCGTCAGGAAATGTGTATAATGATAACGCATCTCCGAGTGCACCAGGGTTGTCATAAATAGGAGATGTTTGTGTTGGTGGCGGTAAAAGTTTTACTTACGACGATAGAAGCGGTAGGAAAGATTGCAATTATTACATGCCGTACGCACTCATCGGTGCAGTTAGATTAATTTATAATCTACTGGCGTCTCCTATCGACAGAACTCAGAAGCATACAGCATGTGACACAAATAATGCAAAAGACCGTCTGCCAGTTCTCATATGAGCAAGAAAAGTGCAATTATTCAAAGAATATATCTCTATTGCTGTCACTTGAGTGCCTTTTGCTTGGTGTATATTGTGATGTGGTTACAGAACATCTTGTTTCTTGTCCATGTCCTCTATGGGTCGGAAAGATGAAAGCGACACGACCGACATTCGTCTGTCAACCAAACGATCTCATTTCGCTGCGGTGTCGGAATATCGAGCCGCCAAATACAATATTTTGAATACTTACATATTTCACTTAACGTTGAACATTTAAATGTGCCATCAATAAGAAAATGTACTACCGTACAATCTTACAAGAAGGTTTTGAATAAATCTTCCTTTTCCGTCGCCGTCGCACGAATTCATTATGATGCGCCTACGGTAGGTTCAGTATCCTTCATTAAATCATTTGTTCTGGCCTTCGTTTGCAGCATCAAGAGGTTCTTCCGAGCAAGCCCATTTAATAAATCATCGTAAATTTAGAAAACAAACTAGCAGAAGTAGTGGTATTCCGTATGCGTTGTCTCACTTTCTACTTTTAGTGCCTCTTTCGTGTTCCTCAAGAAGCGGGACTATCTGTACAACCGCAAGAATTATGAATCTGTAGACAGAATGGAATATGTTGCCAACCTATAAATTGAATATACGACCAACTGAGGATACCGATGACAGTCAACAGTAGCTAGGAGCAGAACAAACTGACACTCATCAGTTACACCAGCCATCATCAGTTTCAGTGTCAGTGCTTGGTCTTCGTTAATATCGTTGCCGTCTTTACTGGGTAATTTCTCCAGTATCATCACGTTGAAGACACAATCGCCATCCTATCCAACACAGGCACCGAGCAATGAAACGAATTTAGTGAAATTATTTATGAATCTGTTGAGAGAAGACAGACATCGGAATAATTTACATTGATTTATGTGACAATTTACTGTTCTTTTCTACTCTTTCGGGTCGTGTTAGAGCGTCCTGGCCAGGTTCTGGCATATTTGATACGGAATGCAAAACGGTTCAAGTCAGTTTTCATAGGATATGCACATTTTTCATTTCTGTGTGTTTCACAAAATGAAATTTAATCATCATTCATTGGAAAACCTTAAAATTATGTAACATCGCGCGATTAATCTTTCCGTTGATCTATCTCTCCGTAACTCAATCTCTTTGCGTTTCTATATTTTCATTTTTCCAACTTCGTGATCAGTAAAATAGTATAAGAGCATTGTTCGTTTTTCAATACTACGAATACAACTGCAACGAATAACAGAGCTCAATATGAAGCGAAAATTTCACGACGCGTAATTTTAGGTGGAAGCTGCTAATGAACATTCATCATCATCATCACAATCCGATCAAAGATGGGCTCTTTTTGGAATAATTTTCTTCAACACATTCATCCCACATCCTACGATGAATCCTCAACGGCAATAGACAGCATGAATAGGCAAAAAAATAACCCGTCATTCTTCGGTTGTAACAATGATTCCTAAGACTAATTGAAGATGATCGGTGCTCTTTGATCATTGGCAGCGGGCGGACACTGCTCTAGACAACCCTGGAACAGACATTGATCGTGAGCCACAAGTCGATGTTGAGGAGCAAAACGAAGCAAAGAGTAATATCATCGTGATCGCGCGGTAATTGAAATGAGATACTCACTTTTGTGTTCGCCCACCCCATTTCCTTCACAGTTCACCATCTACCAAAGCAAGGCCGACCGACTTCGGTTCCTAAACTGACGTGGCAAAACCAGCCACATCAAATCACCGGCGAGAGACGAGTAAAATCTTAAATCAAAAATGATTAACTGTCGAAAGCTAGAAAAGAAACATCCGAAACATCATTGCAGGCGGACTGAGAAATAGTGACGAGTGAGAGAGACCGACAAATGCGCCGTAGATGAAAGGCGCAAAAGCGATTGATCGAATCGGGCTATGACGGCTACGTCGAGAGCAAGACAGGAAGCGATGTAATGAAACGATCGATGCGTGTGTCTTAAATCAATTAAGTTTGCCGCCGTGTTATTCTGCTGTCGGCCGCCACAACGAGTGATGAGTCTTTTGATCTATGACGTCGAGAGATGTACCGCAATGCTCTGCAGCCTAAACGGAACTTTGGAACTGTAAACTACAAAAATTATGACGCCACCTTCCAAGACTGTTTTAAAACGAGCACTGCAAAAATCATGAATTTTATTGGTACGAAACTTTACATATGACTGCAATTCATACGAACGTATTTTGTAACACACCGAAACCTCCATTGACGAACTAAATTGGGGGTTCGTGAATGGAGGTAGTTCGTAAAAAAGAAGTTCACGTTATTTGGGATTTGGTTCGTAAAAATTTTTTTGTATAATGAATGTCGAAACCCTTAATCATATGGCCATTTCGGGAATGATTGCGATAAGTGAGTGCAAGAAAATAATGTTTGGGGTCATTTCAAAATTCAAGATGGCGAATTCCGGTTTATTGATTTCCTTAAGAGCCTTTACAATATCGGTATTTTCGGAATGAGTGTGATAGGGTGTGGAAAAACGATGTTTGAAGTGGTTATGAATTCCTAATTAGGTATATTCGGAACGGAGCTGTTGAACAGATGATGCCAACTCTGGAAGCGATAGCAAATATGTCGTGATGAGAGTAACAATACTTTTTTAGATTTTATCACGCACACTAAAAATAATGTGATTTGTGTAACACTGAAAATGAAAATATCTTAAAAACACTTGACACAAATTGACAAAGATTTATGTTTGAGATCGCTTTTAAATATTAGATTGAGACTTTCAGTTGTTCAATAAAGTATTGAAATCATTCAATGCGGCTATAACAACATAAAATTTTAATGCAAGGCACTTTTTTCACAGTCTTCGCAGCCGATCCTTAGCATACAGCATCATTGCATGGCTAGTACTACAATCCTATTGATACTGAAAATCTTTCTAGGTCGGGACTCGAACATATGACAATTGGCTTGTAAGACCAGCCCCTTATGCATGGAACCGCCAACCCGGGTAATAGAATTCAAGGATTATAAATAAACCGAAAGCCTTTATCTGGGATATTAGAACCATCTCAAACATCGTTTTATCAAACCCGTTCCGAAAAGACATATATTGTAGAGGCTATGGAGTCAAAACCGTCTTAAAACAGGAAGTGGCCATTTTGGATTTCAGTGCCACCTGCAACATTGGTTTTCAGAATCTGCTCATCAAATTCAAATTGTAGTAGTTTTCAGGAAATATCAATTTATCGGAAGTCGCCATCTTGAACTCGTTCCAAAAATATCCATATTGAAAGGGTTCTTGAAGAATATCAATAAAACGGAAGTCGCCATCTTGGATTTTCAAAATACCTCAAACTTAATTTTCCGGAATGCAGTTTTGAAACCCGTTTCAAAAACACCCATATTGTAGTAGTTTCCATGGAATGTAAATGAGCTGGAAATTCATTATATGCAAAAAACCTCTTTTTACGAAGTAGGTTCGTAAAAATAGGTTACGTTATTTGGGATTTGGTTCGTAAAAAGAAGTAACGTAAAAAAGGTAAAGGTGACGCAAATCTTTATGTAACACAATTGAAATAAAAAGCGTAATTTGCCGAATGACTGAATTTTACAAGAATGACAAATCTCTGTCTACACAGAGAAAAGACATCAGTTGATGATTTTCGATTCAAAATTATGATCGATGTAAAACTAAACAGGAATGATTTAAAAATCATGATCGATGTAAAACTAAACTAGAATGCATTAATTTTTAAATGAACGAGACTGTATAATTAAAAGTTATATTAGTTAGTGCATTGAAAAATTAATAAGGGCTGGGGTCCACTAGGAGATTGATAGTAACTATTAGCTCTCTCCGGACAGTACCAGCCTAGATGTCGCGTGGAATCCGGTGAAAAAATTGAACCAAGAATAGATCCACTGGGTTCCTGCTTCCATGTCGTAAAAGGCGACAAGTACAAGAGTTTCTTTTCCTTTCAGTTATCAGATATTTTCAATGTTTCACTTCTGATTACTCTATTTTACTAAATTATCTCTCAATTGTCCATGTTTCTTGAAATGGCCAGTAATCCACCTAGAAGTGATGTTAAAGTTATAATTTACCTATATTGCGTGATAGAAAAAGCATTTCTTCTGAGAAGTTATATATGGTTTATTATAAGAAATCATTTCTAAAGCATGAACATTCTTAAATGGATTGCTATCGATATATGAAGCATTGTATATAGGAGGCTAAAAAAAGGAATAGGGTCAACCTTTTTATATTTTTTATAAATATAAAAAAAGGTTAAGAATTGTCTGTGTGTATGTATGTGTCTGTATCTCAGTAATAAAAATGCGTGAATCTCAGAGATGGCTGGACTTATTTTTGAAAACCTTGTTGTTTTTTTTTTGTTTTTGGATATGATGATTACTTTCCGAGTTACAATCTTTCATTGCCATAATTCCATTTTTTTATAATATCTGTCGCAATTGACATTGAAAACTAGAAATGATTACCAATTTAGACACCTTATCGTAATTATCAAATGAGTATTAAATTGTAAGAATCCGTCAACTATTCACTATTATTTCACCATATCCCGATAGTTGGTATTTTGAACGAGACACGATGAAATGACGCTTAGGGAACTTCAAATCGGTAATTCGGAAAATGCTGATCATTCTAAAATGAAAGAAAGAGCTGTGACAAACCTACGACGTATTCTAGAAACGGCACATACTGAATAAAAGCCTGATACTTCAAGAATTAGGAAACTAACCGGAAACTGCGGTTTTTTGTACGCGGACGTTTCATGCATTTCTCTCGACGTTTCATGCATTTCTAAGACACTCGTTGTTAAAAAAAATCGGTTTCAAAAAGTCCCAAAGTCGATTTTTTCAAAATAATTTTTTTTTTAAGATTACACCAGATCTGGACTTTTCATGCATGTCCAAGATGTTTGGCATCAAAAAATTTTTTTCTTCAGTTTTGAGATTTTTTCACGCGGATTTCCGAAGTTACGCCTCCGCGTAAAAAGAGGAGATCTCAGTGTAATTAGCAAACGTTTAACTGAATTTAGATGCATTGATTTTCCAATTCATAAGGGCAGTAACAAACCAACGATTTTTTTGAAAATTGATTGATAACTAAATGAATATCTTTGAAATAGTGTTAAACTTCAAACATGCTCATAAAAAATACATGTTGAATACAAAATAATTGTAAATTTTTATAGCTGACTACTTTATTTACATTTAATTATTTTCTTTATCGAGTAAGATATCTCTATACTTCATATAGAAAGGTTATAAAATCACTTGAAAATTCGACTAGTGAAAATTGGGAGGCCAAGTGTCATATAGCATTCGACTCAGTTCGTCGAGCTGAGCAATGTCAGTGTGTGTATGTTTGTTTGTATGTGTATGTGTTAAATACTCTCACATTCTGTCGTAGATAGCTACCGATTTTAACAAACTAGGATTCAAATGAAAGGTCTCATGTTCCCTACGGAATTTTTGAATTTCATCCGGATCCAATCTCCGGTTCCGGAGTTATAGGGTAAAGTGTGTTAAATATTGTAAACTGTTACTAAAGTGGCGAAACAAAAACCGTAAAAATTTTCCTATACTGGACTCAAAACTACACAAATCGATAGCCATTATCAGTAGACAGCTAAACATCCTGGTTCCCGGTTTTCGATTAACGACAGGAGATAATAGTCATAAGCAAAATGCATCTCACTCACTTTTCTCAGAGATTGAAGAACCGATATTCCCAATATTAGGGTCAAATGAGGTGTTATGGTTCTACCAAAAATTTCTGCATATTTTTGGATTCAACAAATATTTACACCATAGTTTCGAGGACGATGTCAAAATCGTATAAAATCTTCAAAATTTGAATAAAACTAGTAGAGTTGATGAACCGATTATATCTGTTCTCGGGTATCGGTGGAACTCACTTCTTTTTCTCGTGTTTCATTCTGTAGGTTATACTAGTTAATGCACAAAAAATCCCCTGATTCCTTTGAAAAATCGAAGAGTATTATATATGAGAATATGATTCATATAAGAAAGGCATTATTATACCACTAGGTGGATTAAAACAATTTTTTTTTGTTTCTGCCAATTTTGAATTTTGTTATTCTTCATTTTGGTTCACTCTAACGGCTCACATCTATCCAATCACATGCGGCGGAACTGTTTCCTCACCAGACAATGCCAAGTGCAATCAATCTTGGCGGTTCGATTCAGGAGACACAAAAGTCAAAGGAAAGCATTTATTTTATGTAAAATCGCTACTTTTATTTATTTCATGTGTCATTCTTTATTATATCCGTCAATCAGCTCGCTTCGTTCGGAGTTTGGCGGAGTGTTTTGCCATACCGTTGAGACAAGTTTAAAATCAATCGATGCCGATTCCCTTTTTGCCTTCATCCATGAAGTTACGTGAAGAGGACAGTAGAAAAAATCGATCTCGGCCCGTATTTCAAAGGCACATTCATTATTCAACGCTGCCAAAACCTCCAACTGATCCGCATTTGGTTGTGTTTCATCATGTGTCATGTGCCAAGAGCGATTCTTGTGGTACAAAAAGGGCCTCTACTGCAAAAAGGAAGACTTTGGAGACAACGAGGAAACACCGACTGACTGATGTGGTAAAAGCCATTAACTCTATTGCTGGAAAAAATCGAAGAAAATGACACCACAAATCGTCTCGTAGACAGGCAAACGTCGAGGGGAAAAGCGAACAGAATGGAAATAAGTCTGTCGGAGCGAAAAAAGAGCAGCTATCAAGCATCAAATTGTCAAAGTCGGAGAAAACGGTTTCAGGAAAAGCAGACTCGATTGAGTGACAGCTCAGAAGATCGCAGACATTTCTGCGGCAGCAGTTTACTCTGTAGATCCACTAGACGCGCTGATTGACGTTTTCACGTCAGGATAATTTTTTCTTCAAATATTCTATCGTGAATGCTGTTCATTCGATTGCATAACTGAAAAATTGGTTCACTATTTAGTTTGAGGAACATTATCAAATAGAAAACGTATATAACGACGATTTCAATAATTTCCTTTTCATTTTGATGATGAATTTTATAGCTTAGGATGTTTTATGATACCGAAATGAAAGCTCGTTTTTATTAGAGCTTTGGAGCTACAGATTAATGAATACGATCGGACTCCAATGAATCGGATCAATCCATATAGCTCTGGCATGTGCATAACAAGAAGCCCCATCGAGGTGATCCAATAGTTTCGATTTACGGAACATTGACTACTGAGACATACCAGAAATGTGCAGCAAGTCATCAGACTTTACATGGACGAAATTTAGCACACGCTTTCAGCATAGCGAACCATTTGTTTTGCACGGTCGAAGTGGCCAATCTTACTCAAGAAGGCGGATGCACTTTTGCATTATTTTTTTAAAGTTTGGTAACTTACTAACCTATAACTGGTAAACCGTCACTTGTACAAAAATGGTGTCCAAAAAGAAGTTGGTGGAAATCGGTTGGACATATCGTGGATAGAGTGTGTTTTAGACCGCATGGGTCATCTAAGGTTACTGTCAGAGTGAACGCGATTTGCGAAGCGTCCACACGCGCGTGCAAGTTTGTTAGGTTGATGTCAGAGTGAGCGCGGAACGCGGACCGGAGCGAAGCGATTCAATGCGATGTACTGTTTTCGCATCGCATTCACTCTGACAAAATTGCACATTAACAAAATGTTGAATATTCCTGCTTTTCTAATGTAGAGAGGTTTTGCAATTACTGTGAAAACCAATATTTGAACCGAGGCCCGGAGGACCGAGTGTCATATGCCATTCGACTCAAAAGACGTCAAAAATTTTCTAAACTGGCTCTCAGACAATCAATATATGGTGATTTGCAGAGCCTGGTTGATAGCTGTCCAGTGACATAAGCTATACAATCTATATCGTACAATGTTGCTAATTGATAGTGACAGATATCGGCTCTGTGCGATTTCAGAGATGGCGTAACCGACGTGAGAACTATTTCATTTTGTAGATTATACTAGTTAATGCACAATTAAACTTTTTTATTATCTTTCAAGAATCAAAGATAATTATTTTGAAGGATACCAAAATATTTTATATGAGTGATATGAGAGAGGAATCATTAAAACATATTTTTTCAATGTATCTTCAATTTTATTTGAAAATTATTTTTTTTTAAACAAATTCGACATTCTATGAATGAAAATTCTAGTGAACATACATATTTTCCATAACATTTTAGGGT
Source organism: Malaya genurostris (assembly GCF_030247185.1). Lineage (NCBI taxonomy): Eukaryota > Metazoa > Arthropoda > Insecta > Diptera > Culicidae > Malaya > Malaya genurostris. The sequence continues at coordinate 194,131,769 of NC_080571.1, read as the reverse complement.
AAAATGAAACTGTGTTTGTTTGGTGGTTGTAGTTGAAGACATTTGAGATTTTGTTTCCCAAATACCTTGATATTGCGTCGAACAGTTACGTTACCAAAATCTTACAGTGCAAAAAACTATAAGGGCAAAATAACCACGTTGAGAAATACTGTACTCAATCTTTCCCAATTATATCTAATCATGCTTCCGGATCGATAGGTCAAGGGTGATCTTTTATGCTGGTATCATTTTGGCAACATTGTTCTTGACAGATCTATCGTGAATCGTGTCACAACTGTCAAATGCGTTCAGTTTGGTCTATAATTTAATCATAAATCATCGTTTAGTCTATAATTTTATCATGAATGGATGCTGGCAAAGTTGGAGAAAGATTCACTTTTTTATCAAAAAATTGTGTTTTAGACCTTACGCATGGGCCATTTAATACCGTTTTCGTTTATTGATCAGAGCAGCCCGAGAGTTGACCCAGAGTCGCCCAAACAACTTGTGATATGTTTGTTTTAGCAACCTGGGGTCGCTCTAGATCGGACTACAATCGCGTAGTTTTGCTCTGAAAATGTTCTCGGGTCGCACCTCGCATTCATGCGAGTTTGTTGATTTTTTCTTTTTTTTATGAGTTGTTGTTTATGGCGCGTACCACGTGTTCGTTTTACTCGGAGTCAGAGTAACCCGCGTGTAGGTTTAAAAACGAAAACGGTATAAGGTTACTGTCAGAGTGAACGCGTTTTGCAAAGCGTCCACATGCGCGTGCAAGTTTGTTACATTCAATCAATGCAAGCATCGCATCATAACGCTTCGCTTTCCGCGCTCACTCTGACATCAACCCAAAGCGGAGCCGCGGCCAACATTTGCATGAAATCAACATCATACATTGAATTATATTGATCGTTCAATCAATTTCAATAAAGATTTCATCAATTTTCTAAAATTTTGCAAAGTTTGAAAATTTGTTTCTGAAAATTTTGCAAAAGTCAGATATTTTGACATGAAACTTCGTATGGTTCAAAAAGAAAACATCAAATCTAAAAACAAAATCAAAAGCGTAGTTTGAGATCTACGTCGTTTTGTTCTGCACACAGACGTTTGCTTCGTTCGTCGAAATTAATCGATTGGTGTATGACATTTGGCACTCCGGGCTATAGAAACATAATTTCACTAATTGGAATCAATAAATTTGCTTCTCCTAGAAACAAACTTTTTCTCAAAAAAAATAACCTGTTTTAATCCACCTAGTGGTGTAATGATGCCTTTCCCATTTATAAAACTATATTCAATATGTTTCTCTTCGATTTTTGAAAGAAACCAAGGGATTGTTTGTCTATTAACTAGCATAACATACAGAATTAAACAGTGCTTTGCTCGCGTAGGTCACCCTTAAGAAAACGAAATAGGTTTACTATTATATGTACTTTCACCAACTAACTAACTTATATGTATGGCCACCAACTAACATGACGTACAAACTCTACTAGTTTTAATTCAAATTTTGAAGATTTTCTACGATTTTGCCATCGTACTCTAAACGACGATTTAAGTTTTTGTTGCATCCGAAAATATGCAGTAATTTTTTGTAGGACCATAAGACCTTTCATTTGACTCTAAGATTGGGAGTAGTGGTTTTGAGACCAGTTTAAAAAATTTTCTACGATTTTCGTTTCGTCGGTTTAAGTGACGGTGTATAATATTTAACACACTTTATCCTATAACTCCGGAGCCGGAGGTCGGATCCGGATGAAATTCAGGAATTCCGTATGGGACCGTAAGACCTTTCATTTGAATATAAGTTTGTCAAAATCGGTATGGCCATCTCCGAGACAACCTAGTGAGATTATTTGACACACACAGAGAGACATTGCTCAGCTCGATGAACTGAGTTGAATGGTATATGATACTTGGTGATATTTAGTAGTCGATTTTTTTCAAGTGATTGCATAAGCTTTCTATATATGGAAATATTTTGACATAGTTTATTAATTTTCAAGGATTTTTTCTTAATAAATCGAAAGTTGGAACGATGGTTAAAAGACTTCAATTGATGCAACTCATATAATATTCTTATAAAATCGGTCTGTTACCAATTCTATATGTTGCAAAATAACATGATTTGTTTAAAGAATATATCCAGGGCCTGTTTAGAAATCTTTGTTGTTTCGAAATAAAACGGTTAATTCTGAAAATTTTGTTTTCATTATATGATAAAAAATTACACTGAGATCAATTGGTTATTCGACTCCCAGCCAACGAATTTTGATCAAACCGATTGTAATATATTCGCTTCGCCTTCAAGAAACACGCGAAAATTTGAACAACTGCACCTATTTACATTTTACCCAGAGGGTCAATCGATCGAATAGAGACAGCAGTTCTCACTCTAACTGATGGTTTTCGTAAATGACATGAATAGTACTGTTACCTTATTTATTTATTATTTAATTTTGTTTTATGAAATTTTACGATAATGCGCCGTATGAATAAAACGTAGCATGCTTGAATTTCGGTAGTAAATGCTACGTGTGGATCACGTTCCTGTCAAAACATGCTACAAACTGTAGTATTTACTACAAGTTTTCGGTAGGTAGCTCTAGAGGTTGCTACTCGTGTGTTTGCTGATAAAGTGAAGTACAGAAATTAAAAAAGTGGCATTTTTACAGATGTAAGTACGTTTCTTGATTTGTGCATGCTTATGCCAGCTTTTCCGGCTCTGTGTCGATACGGTATGCAGTAAATGCTTAAATTCGGAAGTAGCATTAACTACATGTTCGAACTTGTGTTTTATTCATACCAAACCGCGTTATACTCTGTGGACTTTGTTTTTGAGAAGATACTACAAAAAACAGACTTTACTACATTTTATTCATACGGCCCAATGTGTCGCCCAGAGCAAGGGCTCGAATCTTTACCGTGAAGATGCTCTACCAACTAAGCTACTCTAGAGCATGTGTAAACCACGCTCCAGAGCGTGTGCGAGTGTAAATATATGCTGAACTTGTGCGTGATACTGCATTATACTACTGTCCTAGCTGCTGGTTGACCTCTTCTCGAAAACTAACACTCGGGCAACTGTTCCAACCACTAACAAACTTCTACACATGTTCCAAAGCACCGTAGTTGATAGAGTGTCTTCCCGAAAAAGAGAAGGAAGAAAACTGGATTCTTTTAGAGGATACTTTTAAGAGAAAAATTTCATTTTTTGGTGTTTCAAGCATTTTCATATTTTTTCTCTGTTTGTTTTTCGTTAATAGTGATGTGTATAAAATTGTTTTCAATACTGCTCCTAACACAAACCACCAAAATAGTTAACGTAAAAATTATCAAAACTTTAACTTCAACAATCGATGAAACGCGTTTTTCTTCCATTTGAACCAAATGGATGATTGAAAGTTTAAAAAATGATGAGGTTGGCACTTTATATTGCCCCAAAGGTTATATGTCATAGTTCCAGAGTAAGACCCTACATTCATTGTATGGTTACGAAATTAATGAGTTAATGATTATTAATTAACTTAATACTTTGGGACGGGTATAGCGTGATGGGTAAGTCGATGCCTTTCACGCAGCCCGCCTGGGTTCGATTCCCAACCCCGCACATAGGGTCAGAAAGTTTTTCTGGCCCGAAGAGGCGAATGACATTAATGTTAAAGCCCCTATAATTGAAACATTGAAACTTAATACTTTATACTCCATCTCGTAAAAAACTTTTGATTATTAAAAACAAAGCATTTTTTTGAAATTACAGTAATACTAGAATCTCTCTAGCATTCCGATAATCATCCTCAAAATGCAGACTGATTTCCTCAATTTGTTAACCTTGCTGTTAGATTTTCATCACTTCATTCCTGCCCTTTGTTAAAGCTCATCGACATATAATGTATCAATGAATGCAACGACTCAACAAAAGCTAACCAAGAAGGGTTCGCCGCCCGCTCCAAGAAGTCATTCGTGTGATCCACATCCTATACTCAGTTCAAACGAATGTGGCCGTGCCGACTGGGAATCAAAAACCGAATTCCCGTTTATATTGCTTGTGCGCTTAACAAGAAATCGGCACCGGAAGGTCGAAATTTAATTTAAAATTTAAATACAATAGAAGCTAAATTTACTGTGTTCCCTGTCCTGGAGAGAACTTTTTGCTCGCCCCGGCTCAAATTTTCATTCAATCTTTTATTGTGACCGCTGTCAATTGTGAAGAAATCTATTCTGATGTATTTTAATTGGGTTCAGCTTTTTTGTGTGTTGCTGAACTTAAATGTTCTCCGGTCCTTCAGGTATATCTGTTTGTTTTGCCTCCTATATCTCGATCACTTTGACAGGATATCACTGTCACTCAATGCGGACGAACGATTGTTTTATTTCTCGTCCGACTGTCTGCTAATAAATTTTGATGAATATTTACGACAGGCGGGCTTTCGAGACAGACGACGTATGGGACTGTCAGCAAACGCAAAGAAATAAACCTTTTCGGGAAACCTTTTCTCTGTCCATTTAAGTGATTGATTTGACCGGGGCACTTGTGGTAGTAGCGAAATGACTGGTGGGCATTTGTTCGGTCGCATGAAAATTGGACACTTTCCTGAAGAGTATGTTATCTATTGGACAATTGATCAACTTTTCTATGCTAGGGCTGGGTAATTGTAGCAAAGCAAAATCCTGTTGCACTTATCTTATTACATCCAGTTGCGACACTAACTTGTCTGTCGCAAAACATGAGCTATTCATTGTATAGCAGAAAAAGTTGGTTCAGAAGAGAAGTCTAGGGGTTCACCATCCCCCCGAAACTCAAGAAATTAATAGGGGAGACAGGGGCTAGAAACCTGCAATTAATTCGACTTAGTAAATGCGCTTAGAGATGACGTAGTAGAGATAACTTGGGTAAAAACCCAGTTTTAATTGATGTTTTTTTTCATTTTCGAAAAAGTGTCCGATTCAGCCCATATATTATGAAAACAACCACCCAAGGGGTATAATATAATTTCTTTTATTTTGCCAACTAAAATTTATTTTTCTATAATACAGTATATTGTTTTTATAATTTATAACTGAAATGAATGTATTTCCGTAATTCTTCACGGTAAGCAAAATCTGTAAGAGCCAACAAGATGACTTGCTTGGGAAAAGCAAATCATTTCTGCAGAGGAAGGACTAGATTTCGCCAGCACCACTGCATATCCACTAGTATTATGGGAGAGGAATTGTTTTATCAGGCCAGTAAAGGTATTTGGATTTGAGTTAGTAAACAAGACGAACTCAACATATATAAAAATGCATAGAACTTCACATCCGCAGCTGTTTGGAGTACTATCGTGTATTTATAAATTCATCTTTCACCTCTTATTTTACGGCAGATAAACGTATTAATTAAACAACAACGTCCATTGGAGTGCGTTTTTTTAAACTACCCTCTCTATGTCCAATATCTTCAAATTAGAAATGCCTATTCACTGTTTGCACCTCCCATAAAACGCATTGTTCACTGAAGCCTTTTATTTATGCGGATTATATCTTAAGTGGTTTTCCGAAGCCGTATTTGGCATTATAAATGTTTTCGAAATTTTGTACCTTTCGTAACACGAATCTCCCAAGCTTCGCGGTTAAATAATGTGAACCTCCAACACTGTCCAGAGTTTTTATACGAATATTCGAATATTTCTCATATAACTCATGCTTTCATTGATAATAATAGTGGATTCCTTTGAATATTGAATAAGAACAGAAGTTTATGTTTCGGCATACATTAGCATAACCTTTTCAAATTGTTATAACTATTGATCCAAGTTGTAAGGAATTCTTTGTTTATTGACTTTTCGTTCTAAATGACGGTTTGAAATTTCAAATACATCTCACTCTGTTGTTCCGGAACCGGAAGTGAGATCCGAACAATGGTCAAAAGCAATCTATTTTTATAGAATTTAACCTTTTTCATTTGAGTCTAAGTTTGAGAATATCGATTCAGATGTTTCTGAGAAATCTGCATCAATATTTGTTTGACTCTCAAAAATTGTGACTAGAAAGAATGACGATTGCTTTATTTAAATAAATAGGGCTAAATTATTGTTATTTATTTTATTTAATCTTGAATTCGAAGATAATGCAAAATATGTTATATGAGGTTTTACACGACACAATTATGTTGTCAAAAAAGGAACCGCGCTAAAAATAAATCGACAAGATTTTGCTATGCCAATTCAAACGCGCCATTTAAACGCTACGCCTACTGCATTTTCGAGACTTACCAAATCCTGCGCTCCTGTTACTTCTAAAAAATCAAATGTATGCTAAATAGCGCTTTTTTGGGTTTAATCTAAATAGTACATAAATATCGGGTGAACAACAACGCGGGTTGGCGGTTCAATGCACATGGCGCGTGGTCATATTTGAGCCCCGACCTGGAAGGATTCATAGTGTCAGTAGTACTAGCCATGCAATTCACAGATAAAAAAAATGAAATTTACCCGACATGTAAATCAATAGTACTATGAAATAGACATCTGTTGAAGCTAAAATCTGATTGAGAACCATGATCGATGTAAAATGCATTGAATTTTCTATCATAAAACGCTTAGTTTTGCTTTCAAAGTATATTGAAATATGAATAACAATAAAATAACTTTCCATTCAGTTGCCTGCTCTATACATGTGCATGAAAATTGATGTGAACTCACAAAATTTGTTTATCTGTGTGGATTTGTACGCTAAGAAATGGGTGCGAAGTCTGTTGAAACATAAAGACCGAATTCCATAAAAGGAATGTAATGTCAAGACTTTTAACGCGAACATCGCCATTAGCATCCACCAGCTGATTAATAAACAAAGTCTTTTGTCACTATTATCACAATTTGGTGTGAATTATTTTTTAAATAAATACTGCATTGCATATTGCTATTGCGTAGTGAAAGCTCTAAAATTAATATCAATGTGATTGAGAACCAAACGAATTATTTTCATAAAGCCTTCATCTAGTATTCAATTCGCTTCATCTAGTATTCATTTTATTGTACATTAAACAACCAGGTGCAAAATCTAACGCGGTGTGCATCAAACGAAAAGATGTATTAAAACTACGTATACCGTAACGAAACCGTTATTTTTACCAACTCTGGTAATTAGAAGTTTTTAAAGAGCATTCCTAAAGTTTCAAATTGACAATTTGCCCCAATCGACTATAAAAAAATGCTAGATTTCATTTAGGTGCTTAGTGCGATTTCCAGGAAATTTCGATTTCCAAAGAGTCTTTTTTCTTATTTTCTTCGAAATTGGTTTGAATACTATCCTAATTTTCACTATTTCTTAGTTGTCGTCCGAACAAACTTATTGGGATTATACAGGTTTCCAGTTTCTTTTGTCCGGATTAAAACAGATTATAGACTGCGGACTAAGTTTATTTTACGGAAAGGTCGTGCTGAAATTGTAGAATAAAATATTATTGATCATATCCAAAACTGAATAATTCAGTCAATGATTGTATTATTGATATGCGAGATCAACATGGTCAACAGGATAAAAATAAATTTTATGGGTAAAGTAATTAATTATTGAATCATTAAACACACGAATCATAATATTATATCAATGATAACACGGTGCGCAATTGAAAATTTCGCCTTAATAATAAATATAAACAATGTAGTTTTAAGACAACAAACATAAGGTTCAATAAATGGTATTTGAATGGGAGAATTTATGATTGGATTTTTTTTTGTAATATTGAACAAATGACACAACGTTTAACCACAGCTACTCTGCCATTGTTACATCAAACAGAAAAGCCATTTCAGAAGCACGCAGAAATTTGAATTGCCTGTTGATATTTTTTTATTAAACTGGTTCTCAATTAGATCTTTTTCTAAAGCAAATAACACAAAGCTGAAAAAGTTTCAAAAGCATAGTATGATATATATTTTCTAAAAATAGTATTAATCTCCATCTTACTATAACTGTACTCCAGCTCATAACTAAACTTGATGCTTTGGATCGTATAAAGTAATACGAGATAATTTGTCACATTTTCACATCTACTCTACCCAATTCGTTTATTTTTTTCATCATTTCGAATAACCGATAAATGAGTCCACATTCACTGACAGCTGTTCCATATTTCGCTTGCACACTAATGAAGATATTAATTTATTTATTTCGCTATTTTCGAGCGTCACTGGAGAACTATGTTTTCCCTGCAAGTAGCTAGTGAAAATGAATGGAACTAACTTTCGACACGAGAAATAAATGAGTTCACCCGCGTGAAACGTGAAATTGATGGCACACGACTCTCTCTATTCAGACACCCTCCTCCCACGTTGGCGTCATCCGACAACAGCATGACAAATGACTTGGCGTAGAAAAATGGGATGTGTTAATTTTCCTTATTTACGGTCTCGATACGAGCAATCATTTGTAACAATCGGAGAAGGCTGTCAAAAGTTATGGTTAAATGCCACCGATGGATTCTCACCCATGAAGTAATTTATTAACCCATCATTAACAAATTGCCAGATCTCAGAACATGACACGAGAGAGACTAATATTTTGTAACATGTATGATGTACAACATTTAAGTCACATTACAATTAACAAGCATTACAATACAAAATAATATAAAAATCGATAGCTGTGTTTCAGCCACAAATCGTCGGCATATGATCATTCAATGAAAACTAAATGCACGTTCTGTCAAGCTTTGTACATGCAGCTCCTTACTTATAGTTGAGTGGTTAATGCATATGCAATCAAATGTCAGCGCTGTTGGAGAACCAAAGCCACCGTTTCACTGCGACAGCCGTGTTTGTGTTCTGCTTGTGCCCGCAAAGGGAAGCAAAGTATATTAACTTTGATTTGTACCGATTCCGATTGTAAACTTAATTGACAATGTTGACAGTTTAATTTGCATTTAGATCGAATCTAACGAGCAATCCGGTCGATATTTCAACCAATGTGACTGACAATCTTGAAATGTCACTTTTGTGGAGAGACGGAAACCGAGGCCCAGGTAGACCATGTACTGTCTGACGGTTGCTTTCAAATAATATCATAGTCATAGCCTACTCGGTGTCAGCCCACAACACCGTCGTCAGTCATTGTCGACTTCCTTACACACATAGTAGATAGGTTTCCTAGAGATACGATGAACAAATTGATCTCATTAGGAAATCTTCGAATCATCTGTCCGATTACCATATTTAATATAATTATCAACGGTCACTGCGAATGATTTATGTTCATTTGATTCTCGTATTCTATCTAAACTGATTAAATATTTATTATTCATCAGTTGGATATAAGGTCAGATTAAGGAGTACAACTTTGTTCAGTTAGTAGTAAAGTATGCATCGAAAGCTTCATTGCTCATGGAACCAACGAAAAATATTGAATATCCTCGATCCGGAATTCAATGAAACGAAATACAGATTGTAAGAAGACACATTTTGCGTTTGGTGTTGAAATTTGAGCATATAATTTAATTTTAATTTGATTCGACCTCCGATTATATAGATGCGGGTTGATGAGTTCGAACAAAAATATTTTATTAGAAAGCATAAATCAGTACAAAATATTTGAAACCGGTTTGCTAATTATTGCAAAATGTAGTATATTTTTCTTTTGGATATCCAAGCGATCGCTCACCAACATAGAAAGAATTTTACTGTTCTCAGTCACGTCACAATACGGCCTAAAAATTAAATGACCTAACTGAAAAAAAACATGAATACTGCTTGTACAATACATATGAGTATGTAAACAATATATTTCAATAGAAATGCACTGTTCATAATTATACTCGAAGAACCATGTAGTTTGACAGAGAACAGACATCCAAGCAGAAGATCTCAATGTGTGTAAGAAATTTAACAGTTGTTTGGCAAAGTGATCACCAAGTAGCAATTAGGTTTTACACGATGACGACACAAATGAACTGCCGATGAATCAAGTGGCAGCTTTGGCAGCTGCCGTGTTTTTGTTTTGTTTTGCAACTGCAAATTAAAAGTTGAATAATGACGAAAAAGTGCCCGTTAAAATCGTGTTCCACGGTGAAAAGAACTAAAACGATTGCCCTGTATGCGTTTCCAGCATCAAGGACCACCTATTTTACCTTCTGTTTCAACAGAGTTCGCAGTCGATTCATAGCGTACAGAATCGTTACATGGTTAGTGCTACGATACATACTGACACTAAGAATCCTTCCATGTCGGGACTCGAACATACGAAAAGGAAGTCTATACCAAATACAAATTATAATGCGGAATACTCCGACAAATTTTTATGGATAGACTTTGTGGTACACAATCACAGTGTCAGTGCTCTTTAGCAAATGTGACAACGCTGATGAATCCAATCTGTTTATTATTGTGAACCCAGCAGTAAAATCAGAAAAAATTGCCATTATTAACAATGCATATTGTTGTAAAATAAATTAAAAGCTTTCTTTATTCTTATATTAAAAAGTATGTCACATATTCTGTGTCTGCAGCGCTTTCCAATGTATCGCATGATACTAAAATGCAAAGGATTCAGAATACCCGAAATTTTTGAATCGCCTAGACTACCATTTTTAAATCTGTATTTTTCAAGAGCAAAATCTGTGTAAATCTGTATCGAGAGATAGAAAATCTGTATTGAAAATCTATATATAAAAATGATAAGGAATCGAAAGACGACGTAAGAAAAAAGTCATTAAAAACCAAATTTAAAGAAACCAGAAATTTTCTTCGTTTTACTTTTATAATGGTGTAGTTGAAAATACGTTGGAAGTGAATTTTTGCATGGGGACATTTCGGAATGACGATTTGATGAAAAAAATGATAATCCAATATGAAACTGACACTTTCGTTTTGTATATTTTAAGTTTCTTATAGTAATAAGTAATTGTCAATCTTTCGTATTAACTACCTTACATAATGTCTAAGGCCACCACCTACTCCGTATCAGAAGAAATTTTAGAAAATATGAAGAATTGCGCTATAATGATTGCTAGATTGAACAGATTGTATTAGTAGTGATATTTAACATCCTATAGACATTCTCTTTTATTTGATGTTATTCTTTTTTCAGTACTGCCATAAAATCAGGATAACCACTAGGGTGGGACAAGGTTGTATGGGAAAAAGATGAAAATGTTTATTTTCTCGCTCCACCAAACTTTTCGTTTTCCTTTTGGCTCCCTAAAGCACCATGCAAAATATTAGCCCGATCGGAGAAACTATATTTTCGCGCCCACGGTTAAAAGTTTGTATGGGATTTAGTATGGAGAAATTCACTTTTAACAAAAAAAAATCGGCTGGAGATCAACCTATAAACTCTAAAAATCAGCACTTATGATATTTTCGTAGGAAATTTAACGAGGAAGAAAACTTTAGAAGACTCCAAAACAATCCGACATTTGTAGAAAAAGTTATTAAAGAAAAACCGACACAAAGTCTGAACAATGGCTCATTCCTTAATATATCTAGCACCACTGTTGCTAGTGAAAGTAACATGATGTGACTTCCCTTTAATGTGCTATAACGGTTGATCCGTTTTGTTTGATGTCTTCACGATAGTTACTCAGCAGAGTATAAAGATTATTTTTAAGTGACAAACCATACTCCAAACCTTACAGTAAAGACACGAAACGTCATGTAAATTGTGTTTTTGTTTGCATAAAAAAGTACCATCTATATCTTCTAAAATAAAAGAGATAGAGAGTTTATGTATTCCGCAAAGTTTTGGATTTGAGTTTATCTAAAATATTGTAGAAGATTCCAAAAACCTATTTCTCCAAATTAAAAAGTTAGACTTTTTTGTGTCTTTACAGTGAGTTTTGGAACATGACTTGTCACTAAAAATTATTCCGTGGACGCGAAAATATAGTTTCTCCGATCGAGCTTAAATTTTGCATGATGCTTATGGGACCCAAAAGGAACACGAAAAGTTTGGTGGAGCTGATATCAATTTTTTGTCCCACCCTAGTAACCACTCTACTATGTTTGAAAACAACACTATTTTTTAATATATTTTAACTCCATCATTATTGAGTTACAAATAAAATAAATAAAAATCTACAAAATTTGCATCTCTAACCAAAAATCTGTAATCTGTATATACAGAATCTTGGTTCCAAATTTATCTGAAAAATCTGTAAAATACAGATCAACCTGTATATGTGGCATTTCAACTAGACTGTCGGTCGCAGATGATTACATTACACCGTAACTGCGGAAAAAAAAATCAGTTTCAGCGAAACCTTTTCAAAAGACAATTAAACCGACATCACCGGATATTCTGTAGAACCACTCCTACCTAATTATCATCCCATTTATTATCTTGCATATTGTAGAACTGGAGCTGGCTGCCATTACGTGTCGATGTATTCTGATCCTCAATTCGGTCCTAGTTCCTTTGAAAGATATGTATCAAATTTTGGGCATACTCTTCCTCTCCGACTCAATTTTTATTTGAGGCATCAAAGTGAGTTTCGTCAGGAACGTAATCGTTGCACAATCCGGGATATCGGGCTTTATATGTCCAAATTATATCGGTGACTGGAATTCGGAGCTAAATTAACTGTTTCCTTAGTCAAAGCAGAACATTGCCCTTCTGTCCGATACATTCAGCTCAACTTTCGGTCTTAGCCATAGATACATTAGATATATATGTTTATAAAATAGAACTTCTGATTTACAATAAAGGGTATTTTTTGCTTTCCGATAGAGATAACTATCATACTGATCATTCAACCTTCAAAGTTAATTCTGATGTTTTGTTCAATAATCTCTGATAATTGATCAACGATAAGCTTACAACGCTTTCAAATTGTGAATATTTATTTCGAGAACAATAGTTCAATTCGTGAAACCGCACAGAAAATTTCGTGATATTTTTTGCCATTTATGAACGGCCCACCGAACGTATCATTCGTCGAGTGATGGATAAATGTCGCACGGATAACTTTACTTGCATTTAACCATCGTCTCGTTCTTAAACTGTGCTTAATGAAGCCACAATTCCTGCTGTTAATGAGAATTTTTCGAAAGATCCGAATTTGCCAGTTCGTAGGCGTGCATCACAATAAAACGTCTGGCCGTCGAACATATGGAACATTTGTCAATAAAAGTTGTGACCAGTGATGTAAAACTTCATTCAATTCAATTGAAATCGAATGTGTGCACTCACTGACGTGCACTCTACTGCAGTAAACTTCACATTCTAACATACCCTTCGCAGTCGCACCGAATAGGCATCATCCCGTCTTTCATTCGATTCTCGTTTTATCGGAACACAGAGCGGCTTTCAAGTGAGGTCCATGTGAACATTCGAATTGGTTCAAGAAAATGTATAAAAGGTAATCCAGTCATGATAAGTGATATGAATCACAAAATAAGCATAAATTAATTGTTCCCTCTTTCAGTTTCAATATTTCGAAACATATGTCAATATTATTCAAACAGTCGAAATTATCGATTTTAACATGCAAGTGATAATTGAAAACTCAAATGAGAGCCGACACCATCTATTTATCATTATAATCGGACAGAATTTTGTGTTATCGAGTTGATGTTAATGCCTATTCATTCGCACTTGCTCACTAGTTTGAATAGTTTTACTATCTGCTTCGACAATTTCGTACTTTTTTGAGCAGTCAACTACATGAAGGTATGACATTTTTATCTCTCATTATCCTGGAAGTCGGGTCCAAATTAAATTCAACCTTATTCCATAGGATAATAAGACAACAAGTTGGATCAAAGTTCGACCAGTTCAGTCACGGTTAGTTTGTTTTGTTTGGTTTGTTGAAGACTCATCACCTTGTAATTCAAGAACCAAAAGTCAGATCCGGACGAAATTCAAAAACATGTATAGGATCATGAAACCATTCATTTGAACCTATGTTTGTAAAAATCGGTCGCGCCATCTCTGAGGAAAAGTAGTAAGTAACTTGAGAATGGAATCGTTACGCTAATCATCCTGTTATTCCGGAACCGGAAGTCGGGTCAAGATGAAATTCAGGAATTTTCTATGAAACTGTAGGTCCTTTCATTTTTTTTCAATTTTGTGATAATCGGTTTAGCCATCTCCGAGAAAAGTTAGCACACATATTTTCACTTTTTCGTACATTTCACATCATAATCCCGGAACCAGAAGTCGAATCTAAACAATATTCAGGAATTTCATTTGAATCTAAGTTTATGAAAATCGATTCGGCCATCTTAGAGAAGAGTTGGTGCAAAAAATATGTGACATACACACAGACATTTGGCGTTCTTGACGAACTGAATCGAATGGTATATGACACTCGACCCTCCGGTCCTCGATTCAAAAGTAGGTTTTCACAGTGATTGCATAACTTTTCTAACACATGGGCTGAAAAGTCCCGAGCCTAACAAAGAGAACACGTTTCTTTTGGTTCCAAATTAACTTTATTCATCAACGTAATCTTCATCAAGAGTAACGCAATCATTCCAGCGCCGCTGTAACATTTCAATACTACTTTTGCAGAACGATTTATCTTTTGCCTCAAAATAGGCCTCAGTTTCAGCGATAACTTCTTCATTCGTTTGAAATTTCTTAACGGCGAGCTATTTTTTCAGGTCTGCGAACAACCAGTAGTTGCAAAATCTAGCGAATATGGTGGATGTGGGAACGGTTTGTTACGTGTAAACTTAGCCTAACACTACTCAGAATCATTAACACGTTCTCGTTTTTGGTCAAAAGTGAGCAAACACGGCACCCACTTTAAACAGAGCTATTGCAAAAATGGCAATATCTTTTACTTGGTTTTAGATTAGTTTTCAAAGTGTTGTTGATTCTTCAAGTAGTTCTAAATCTTCAAGTATTCTCAACTTATTTTTCATAGAGCTTATTTGATTGATAGCGGAGTTTTGGGAATTTATTCAATTATAACACGTTAAAACTAAAGCATATTTTTGGCTAAGGAGGAATCGAGATACAATTTTACTTTATATTAGATGAGGACGGGTATTACGTGATGGGTAAGTTGATGCCTTCCACGCCGCCCACCTAGGTTCGATTCAAAAGGTTAAAATCTGGCATTAAGCTTAAAACCTGTGTAATAGATATAAAAACCTGTTTTAATCCACCTAGTGGTGTAATGATGTCTTTCTCATATTACTCATAACATTATAAATATTACTGTGGTTCGCTAAAACAACTGTTCATTGAATACAAATAGGAAAGTTTGTTTGGACCTAATCCAACAAACTCTACGAATCCTTTTTACTCTGTAGTACCGGAACCGGAAGTATTTACAACAAATTTAGGAATTCCATATGAAACTGTAAGACTTTTCCTTTGAACCTATAAGTTTGTGAATATCGATTTGGCCATCTTGAAGAAAAGCGAGTGAGATCCTTTTAGCAGTTTTTAATCACCGTTTCCAATACTTCCGAAAACGGATTCAGATGACCGAAATATCCGAAGTTGGTTTGTTTGCCAGCAACAAATATGACCTACAAATTGGAACAGTTTCGACCCTAGTTAAACCTAGACTTACTATCTCATACTTTAAATTTGAATTCAATGACATTCGTTTATTCTTTCGATTGCACTTGTCATAGAATAGCTAATATTTTTATCAACAGCACCACCGTATTTTACTAATATCACACACCATTAGCAACATCCGTAACCGTTTCGATTTCTTCATATTAGCATATACGAAATAGAACAAAGCACGCATCGTTCGTTTTGTGTTTTTTGTTGTTTTTTTTATGCTGTACATATTGTCAATCTATATGGCGATTTGAGAACTTTGACACTGTAACTGCGGAACCGGAAGTCGGATCTGGATGAAATTTCACATTAGCTTTAAAGATAATATGAGCTTCAATTCAAATCATGATTTGTGAAAATCGGTTCAAGCATCGCAGAGAAATCGAAGTGAGTTCAATTTTTGGGATTTTTCTTCAACACTTTCGGTGCTTCCGGAACAGTAAAAGAGGGGAGCTCCACAAACTAGAAGAATTTATTTGACAGTTTTATGGGATTTGTATCTGTTTTTGACCATCGTTCGTGATGAAGTTGGTAATTTTCCACTTATCACGCTTTAGTTCCGGAACCGGAAGTCGGATCCGAATGAAATGTTCTAGGGATTTTTAGAAAACTATAACACCTTTTATTTAAATATTAGTTTGTGAAAATCGGTTGAGCCGTTTTAGAGAAAATTGTGTGCACACTTTTTCTCTAATTTTCATGTAACTCTGGAACTGGAAGTCGGATCCAAATGAAATTCAACAGCAGACTATGGCACCATTAAACCTTTTATTTGAGTCTAAGCTTGTGCAAATCGGTTCAGCAATCTCTGAGAAACGTGAGTGCATATTTTTAATGTGGAACACATTTTTGTTTTCTATATAGGCGTGCAAACTAGAAACTCAAGAAAAATACACGTATAAATGTGGTCAGGTTTTGAACAATTACAGCTCAGTCAATTTTATATAAATTATTAACATTATGTCACCATTTGATTGGAAATATTTCTACGTATTGATTTGAATGTTCATATGCAGGCATTTTTAATTTTGTATCATTGAAATGTTGATTAATAGCTAGCACTGTCCTATGTTGTCTGCAAAAAATCTCCGGCATAATGGATTTCCCTGCCATAGTCGACGGTTTTGAAGGAGTAAGCGATATATCAAAGGGAAAGCATTGCTCTGATTGGTCAATCGATGCTAAAGCGCAGCTGCTGGAAGCACGCGAATCTATAAATAGAAGCAAAATTATAGCTAACGTTTCAGTGCAATGAGTAGCATACTACAGGTAGGTTGTTGCTAGACAGCAAGAAAAAAGTACCATAAAACTATTTGAAGCTTTTATTGGTATGCTCTGATCTTGTGCCATGCAAGTTCGGATGAAATTCTATGTTATGTCGTTTCGCCTGAGAAATTGACAACTACCACAGGGTAAATTTATAGTGCATTAGACTAATTTCCAATTTATATAAGATGAACTCGATTGATAATAAGAAACTCGCTTCAACCGAAATCGCAGAATGGTTCTAATGGTAGAGATACGCTATAAAAATAACTGCTTGCGTACAAAACTTGAGCACAAGTTTGGCGAAGAGAAGCTTAAATATCGATATCCGTATCGCAAGCTTAAATATCGATATCCGTATAGTGTACTAACATATAATTGCATACATTTGGGCTATTGGTTTAATTTTGTCGGCTATAAAACAAATAGGGTAACAGAGGTATTTTGGCCACTTCATATACAGGGTGATTTTTTAAGAGCTTGAGAACTTTTTTAAACAATAAAACGCATAAAATTTGCAAAATCTCATCGGTTCTTTATTTTGAACGTTAGATTGGTACATGACATTTACTTTTTGAAGATAATTTCATTTAAATGTTGACCGCGGCTGCGTCTTAGGTGGTCCATTCGGAAAGTCCAATTTTGGGCAACTTTTTCGAGCATTCCGTCGGAATAGCCCGAATTTCTTCGGAAATGTTGTCTTCCAAAGCTGGAATAGTTACTGGCTTATTTCTGTAGACTTTAGACTTGACGTAGCCCCACAAAAAATAGTCTAAAGGCGTCAAATCGCATGATCTTGGTGGCCAACTTACCGGTCCATTTCTTGAGATGAATTGTTCTCCGAAGTTTTCCCTCAAAATGGCCATAGAATCGCGAGCTGTGTGGCATGTAGCGCCATCTTGTTGAAACCACATGTCAACCAAGTTCAGTTCTTCCATTTTTGGCAACAAAAAGTTTGTTAGCATCGAACGATAGCGATCGCCATTCACTGTAACGTTGCGTCCAACAGCATCTTTGAAAAAATACGGTCCAATGATTCCACCAGCGTACAAACCACACCAAACAGTGCATTTTTCGGGATGCATGGGCAGTTCTTGAACGGCGTCTGGTTGCTCTTCACTCCAAATGCGGCAATTTTGCTTATTTACGTAGCCATTCAACCAGAAATGAGCCTCATCGCTGAACAAAATTTGTCGATAAAAAAGCGGATTTTCTGAACACTGATTTTGGTAATAAAATTCAATGAATTGCGTTGCTCGTTAGTAAGTCTATTCATGATGAAATGTCAAAGCATACTGAGCAAATAATAATGCATGAAAATCATAACCTCAAAAAATCTGAGCAAATACTAATGCATGAAAATCCTAACCTCAAAAAAATCACCTTTTATTTTGGCCCACCTAACAAACTTTATCGATTTTATCGGATTTTATCGATGTTAAGTAACCGATATTGCATAAATTTGAAGCTAATCACATTAAATTACCCATTGCGGAAGGGTTTTTCAAAGATATTACAACATTTGGTGGATATTTATTCAAAGTGGGCCAAAATAAAATCAATCCTAAAGTGGGCCAAAATACCTCTGTTACCCTACAAATCACGACAAATAAAGTCTATATTCTGGGCTCGCGTGTTCGGTTTTGGTTCCTAATAAAGTTCAATCTAAGCAGACTCTCATGCATTTGCGAATTCAAAAGTGTGACGATTGATTGAACTGTTTGATTGTAGATCATTAGAAATTTTGGTTGCCTTGTTTGTTCCACATCAATGGCTCGAACAACCCCATGGGGCTGATCCTTGTAGTTTTTTTCATTTTTTAGGTGCATATCATCCTATATCTCCGGAACCGGAAGTGAGATCGGGATGAAATTCAATAGTGGGCTATGGGACCATGAGACCTTTCATTTTAATCTTAGTTTGTGAAAGTCGGTTCCGAAAAAGTGAGTGCATATTTTCGTTACATACATACATACACACACATACATTTGCTCAGTTCGTCGAGCAAAGTCGATTGGTATATGACATTCGGCCCTCCGGGCCTCGGTTAAAAAGTCGGGTTTCACAGTGATTGCAAGAAGTTATATTAGATCAATAGACCCTAAACTAAAATAGAAAATGCCCTAACTACACAAATCATTCGGAGATAATGACAAACCCCAAGTTTTTGGTTCGACATTCGGGAAACCAAGTTCCGGTTATAAATTTGAAACTGTTATATCGATTTACTGGGAAAAGCAAATTGATTAGTGCAGTCAGTAAATGCGTAATTTACATAGTGTAACAAACCTAAGTCAATGTACAACTTATACGAATATAGAGATTGTACAGACAAATAAACCAAATGCGATAGGAATAAAATTGAAAAGTTTTCTTTTCTTGTTGTGACACAAGTGACTTTTGGAAGCAAATATAAAACTTATTTTTAAATTAAAAACCTGTTTTAATCCGCCTAGTGGTGTAATGATGCCTTTCTCATGTCATATAATATTGTGGTATTCTATTCAAAATTTTTCTCTTCGATTTTTGAAAGAAACCAAGAGATTGTTTATGCATAACATACAGAATAAAACAGTGCTTTGGTTGCGTAGGTCATCCTTAAGAAAACGAAGTGGGTTCACTATTGTATGCACTTCCGGCACCGGAACCCGAGAACCGGTATAATCAAAATCGGTTCGTACGGCCACCAACTAACTTGACGTACAAACTTTACTAGTTTTTATTCAAATTTTGAAGATTTTATGCAATGTTGCCATCGCACTCTAAATTACGAATTGAATGTTTGTTGCATCCGAAAATATTTTAAGAGACGGTGTACAATATTGAACACACTTTACCCTTAAATTCCGGAACCGGAAGTCGGATCCGGATGAAATTCAGGAATTTCGTATGGGACCACGAGACCTTTCATTTGAATTTAAGTTTGTGGAAATCGGTCAAACCATCACTGAGAAAAGTGAGTGAGATCTATTTTGGTATATATGACCACTATTTCCGGTACTTCCGGAACCGGATACCGAAAACCAAGATAGCCCGAATCGGTTTGTTTAGTTGCCTATTGATAATGACTATCGATTTGTGTAGTTTTGAGACCAGTTTAGAAAATTTTTTACGTGTTTTGTTTCGCCGGTTTAAGTGACGGTGTACAATATGTAACACACTTTACCCTATAACTCCTGAACCGGAAGTCAGATCCGGATGAAATTCAGGAATTCCGTATGTGACCACGAGATCTTCCATTTAAATCTAAGTTTGTGGAAATCGGTCAAACCATGGCTGAGAAAAGTGAGTGAGATCTATTTTGGTATATATGACCACTATTTCCGGTACTTCCGGAACCGGATACCGGGAACCAAGATAGCCGGAATCGGTTTGTTTAGTTGCCTAATGATAATGACTATCGATTTGTATAGTTTTGAGACCAGTTTAGAATTTTTTTTACGTAATTTGTTTCGCCGGTTTAAGTGACGGTGTTCAATAACACTTGACCCTATAACTCCGGAACCGGAAGTCGGATCCGGATGAAATTCAGGAATTCCGTATGGAACCACGAGACCTTTCATTTGAATCAAAGTTTGTCGAAATCGGTTCAACCATCTCTAATAAAACCTAGTGAGATTATTTGACACATTTGACACACACACACTAATACACACACACTAATACACACACACACATACTAATACACACACATACTAATACACACACATACTAATACACATACACTAATACACACACACTCACACACTCATACACTCACACTCACACTCACACACACACACACACACACACACACACACACACACACACACACACACACACACACACACACACACACACACACACACACACACACACACACACACACACACACACACACACACACACACACACACACACACACACACACACACACACACACACACACACACACACACACACACACACACACACACACACACACACACACACACACACTGACATTGCTCAGCTCGATGAACTGAGTCGAATGGTATATGACACAATTTTCGTTGGTTTTTCAAGTGATTGCATAACCTTTCTATATGAGAAAGGCAAAATATCAGTATTGAAAATGAGTCTTCTATTATTACTGATGAATGGTTCCGTTACCAATCCGTGCAACTTTTTGTTGTATCTTCTGTTTTCTAGGATTTTACTTACCATATTGGAAAAACTGTCATTGATGAAAAAGGCAACAAACATTTTCGCCACTGCCGTTGAGTGGAAATACAATTACGAAATATCAGTTAATTTAGCAAAATTTTGATAATACAACGATGTTCTTTTACTATGATTGATATATCGGTAGCGGAGAAAATCTTTTCTGCATATTTAGCTGTTTCCGAAGACTGTTAAATGCTTCTTAACTAGCGCATACGTGTATGAAGACAATTAACAATTTTAGGAATTTAAGTTAAGTTCGTTTTTTTTTCATCGTTTATTTTACCCCGGCTTTAACCATTTTGGTCATTCACCGGGGAAGTTAAGTTAGTCCATTTTTCTAAATAAATCTAATTTTCCCACGAAGATTCAGCAAGTGGTTACGGAGAATCTGCTTTTGCGTTTTTTTTTTAACATTGGTTGTCTCGCTAAGATTGTAAGTAGAAACTGAATGCTATACTTCCTGATTAGATCCTGACCAATCGAGGATGAGATGCGGATAACTCATTAAACTTCATTAAATCACTGCCTGCTAATGGTTTTTCCTGAAAGGAAACGAAATTATTATAATATTGTATTATGGTTGCATAAATTTCAAAACTTTATTTACGACGTATCCCTTCGACGAATATAAAGATCTCTACCACGGCAAGAGCGAAGCACTGCCGAAACCCTCCTGTAGGTAAGTCGATTTCATCCGTTCCGTCAGCAATAATATAGAAGAAGCAAAGAAACCTCGCGGAATGAGAATGGTAAAATCGTCACTTGTACCAGGCGCACTCTGAAACGTGGCAACAAATTTCCCACTCCGAGTCATGTAGTTCGTTTGTTTTTCAAAAAGGCTACATGTAATAAAGATAGTAATCATTGCCGTTGAAGTCAGCAGGCAGCAATGAAAGAGGTTTAATGTCTTCGGAGCAAAAGGACAAAACATATACGATCGTGACCATTTGTGATCCGTCCAGGCAAACGACAGCAGGGGAGCAAAAAGGAGTTCATAATAAATTATTTGAAGTGAAAAGTGAAAATTTATTTTACGGCCTTTTATTAGCTTGAATGGTCGTTTCATTCAACCAGGACTAGGATTGTAATATTTACGATCCAATTTAGAAGACAAAAAAAAAGAATAGGAAACACATGACCCAGCCATTGAATATATGTATAATGTTTTAGAACTAGATTTACTTTTGATGATGTTGATAATAAATAACCGTTAACTCAGATGGCTTCATGACTAAGATAATTTATGGAATGAATATGAATTAACTAAATGGAGCAATTTAGGTGAACAAAAAACTGTTTCAGTAATTATAAGTACGTATTTAACGGGTGCAACAGAATCAAAAATTCACCAGAACTTAACGTATCGGCTGTGGAAACTGTCATAATAACGAGTTTCAATAAATGTCATTGAAACTAGTATTTAGTATCTGTCAGATTTGTACAAGTAAAGACTGTCCAAAAAAGTATGGACGCACTTTGATTTCGCTGTAAATATTTCACAAGTGTTAGATATTCAATATACTGATAGACTGATAATATTAGACTACAACAATAGAATATTGTTCTCAACATTTGCTACTTAGCCATTGTAGACTAGCTGGCGCACATTCTTGCGAACGTTCCTCATTAAATTTCATACAGACTGCTTGGCGACAAGTTTTGACACTTTTTCCCAATATTTTTCGAACTGTTGAATGGTTTCGGCTGCCGAGACATGTTTCCTAAGATGTGTCTTCGTTAATGCCCAAAACTCCTCAATTGGTCGAAGTTGTGGGCAATTTGGTGGTTTCATGTCTTTTGGGACGAAAGTGACATTTTTGGTAGTATACCATTCTACCGTTGATTTTGAGTAGTGGCAAGAAGCAAGATCTGGCCAGAAGACAACAGGATCCCTGTGGCTTCGAATCATGGGTAGAAGTCGTTTTTGTAAACATTCCTTGATGTATATTTCGCTGTTCATTGAAGCAGTGGTGATGAAGGGTTTCGAAATCTTACCGCAGCTACAAATTGCTTTCCAGACCATAGCTTTCTTACCAAATTTGTCGACTTCAATCGATGTCTCGGACTGGTTTAACACTTGCCCTTCTCGCACCGTATAATATTGTGGTCCCGGCAAGGATTTGTAATCGAGTTTCACGTAGGTTTCGTCGTCCATGATTATGCAGTTCAAATTTCCAGCAAGAATCGAATTGTACAGCTTTCGAACCCTTGGCCTGATCGATGCTTCGTGTTTCGGACTACGTTTTGGTAGTTTCTGTTTCTTGTAGGTTCGAAGACTCAAACGTTCTTTAGCACGAAGAACATTTGACTTCGAAGTGCCCACTTTTTCGCCACTTCCCGAACTGAAACCTCCTTCTTTTGCTCGAACGCCTTCAGTATACGTTTATCCAACTGAGGGTTGGCAGGACCTTTTTTCGACCCGTTTTCGGTTTATCCTCAAAAGTGTTATCCTCACCGAACCTCCTGATTGCATTTCACACAGCTTTTTCACATACTCCTCCCAGTTTTGCTATCTTTCTCAGTGACAGTCCGCGTTCTGTACACCATTTGTACACAATTTTTCGACGTTGTTCTGCTGAAAGTCCACGTATTTCGAAACAAACTAATTAAAACGAATAAACAACTGCACAAGTGGTTAAAGAAGAGTGTAAACAACAGGATGCAACCATAAAAATTTACTGATTCTGAACCATTGCAAAATGGCAGCGGTTTTTGGTTGCGTCCATACTTTCTGGGACAGTCTTTGTATTCCTTTCAGCTTCACTAACTCATGTGAAGATAAAATTAATCTCGTTCGATATATCGATATATTTCAAAAAATATTTTATTGAGTTTAAAATACACACTGGGTCTAAACATGCAAAGATCATGTCTGAATTATAAACAATCAATAGATTCGAAAAATTCATGATACTTCAAACGAAAAGCATTTTAATGCTTCAAGCAATCGATCACCATGCCCAGTTAATTTTTAAAACCAAATTTGTTACGAGACTATAGGAACCCAGAAATCCTACAACGCCTCATCATATTGTCGACATCAACCGATAGGATAAACTCAGTAAACTACACAGGATAAACGGTCACCTTGCCGTAAGCAGAAACGTAATTCAATGGGAATCTTGATTCACATACTTAGCTTTAATTACCTCAGTAGGTTTGTCCGGGAAATCCTTCTCGCTGTAGACTGTATTGTGAACCGCCAAAAAACCGATAAAAATGTGATGCGTGACTTGGATTAGCCAGAGCGAGAAAATCTGGTCCGCGGTAGCGCGAGTGCCAGTAAACTTTGTCCACGAACCTTTTTAAGGAGATAACAAAAGACGGCAGAGAATCTAAGAGAAGATTTTATAGCGTAAGCGTAATGCTCACAGCAGCTTTTTATAGATGTGACATGCTGAACCATTTATCTACTGGTCTACTATATATACGTCTTAGAATTCACCAAGTGATCGTTTATCTTCCATATTTGAAGAGTTCGCCAGATAATCGATCGTTTCTCTTTATCTATACGTTGTCTCTTTTAACTACCTGATCTTTGTTTTCACCATCTCCAGACTGATCGTTAAAAAGGGACAAAACACCTTTACATGCACTTCCCTCAAATCGTCGTAACTCGAAAACTGTTATTTGTTTAAAAATGTTGTTTAAAAAAAGCCTAAGAAAATTGATTGAAACTCTGTACAAATACACTGAAAAAAATTCAAGAATTAAAAAAATATCTTAACAAAAATTATATAGAAAAACGCATTTTTTTCTTGTAGTGTTATTATTTTTAGCTTGTTATCGTAAAAAAATTCGATGTTACTTGATTGATGCCTTATTAAAATGGCCAAAATGCACATTTAATAGAACCTCCAACCCCTGAGAGGATTTAGAGATTTTACAAAAGCGACACCATTCTGTATTCCCGCAAGAATATACATAGAGAGCACTATTTGCTAGTACGCATGCTCGTGGCATTTCACGTGGATTAGTCATACCGTTCTTGTGAAAGGCAACGAAGACTGGGTTTATTAACTTTCCAACGTAGAAGTTTCCCTTTTGGAAATATGGATCTTGAACTAAAGCTATATAATCTCTATCTTCTTGCAGAAGTCTGGATAGATTCATAGGTGCTGTACGTTTATGCTGGAGATTGATTTGTGCTACTCTAACCTTTAAAACTTGAAGTAATGTACACTCCATTTCCAGCATCATCTAGAAGAAACCAAATACATTGACTAATATTCACCTGTAACAAACCATGGAAGGTTTTCTTGGGATAGTTCAAGCATTTAAAATCCCACAAGAAGCGAAGAATGGAAAGATACACTGTGTCAGAGCTTCGCTTAACACCATAAGGGCAAAGCCCAAGCTATTTCGGTCACGCTTATTTTGCATTATTCAAGCTCTTACAGCTTTTTAGTCATCGGTACGGAGATACACCTTGACTTGGGAGCTCCTATTTTTGTGGTCTTTTACGATATGGAACAGGAGACCAGTGGACAAGTTCTTAGTTGAAAATAATTACTTACTTGTTTGGTGGACTGTAGCGGGATCAAGGTCATTTCGCCGAAAGCCGTTTCGCCGAAAGTCATTTCGCCGAAAGGGTTATTTCGCCGAATGACATTTCGCCGAAAGGGTCACTTCGCCGAATGCCGAAAGGGTCATTTCGCCGAATCCTGAAATCGTAATTAGAATTGATTTAAATCGACGACACGACCTGCCACTCGCTTATTAAAACTGTATCGTAAATTTAACTACCCCTCAGTAACTCGTAATGTCAAAATGAAAGCTTAGGAAATATATTTGATACTGGCAACCCAGGTTGATAAACTGTTGTTTTTAGAATAACTGTTACAATATCCTAGGTTACGATTGTTGCTCCATTTGAAAATGTAAACAGGACAAAACGACTCAATATGTTGTATATATTTCACCACGGTTCTAAATCAGGGCGCAAAGGAAGAAAACGAAATGGCAAGTATAAATGTATTATACCCAGGTTTAATTAAAATCGATAGCTCTTATAATAACTAATGATTTTATTAAGAGGCTTCAAAATTGTCTGCAATCGCGATTGTGATTTGCCCCGGATGCTGCCGAGAAAACCACTCACACTAATCCAAATGTTTAGGAATGAAAAGGTTGGAACAAGGCCCTTAAGATATAAAAGGTAGCGAAATGAAATGCAATGCAATGAAGTTAATGCATTTTTATAAAACAAATGCGGTTCGATTAAACAAAAAAAAAATTTAGATCACGAAACATGAAATCGATACTATCGAATATAATTAATGTAACTGATTGTTAAAAAAAACTCATGCGAGAAAAATGAGACAAAATCTAAAAACGACCGATACGATTCGATAAACATCACTAAAAGAAATTCTAGGTGAAGATTTATAATAGATTCTTAGTGAAGTGCTATAGTACGGTCTTTATGTTAGTTGCTAGTTGTTTATTTTAGCCTTTGGTCATTCGCCGAGACATTATAGGCATCTGTATCTTCTTCGAATGTTTTTCTTAAGTAAAGATAGTCCAAATAGACTAAAGTAAAGATACACTTCAAATATCCATATTTCGTATCTGGTCTTTTTAATATTTAATATTCTTGAGTCGTAGCATGTAATCGAGATTGACAGAAATATCCGGGAAACTCATGAATAATTTATTTAGTATGCATTCCTGTTTGGCTTTTTGTTCTTCTTCCCATTTTCTTGTAATAGATTAGCAGTGGTCTAAAAGTAGTTAAGCTAATCTATCCGCATTTTCAAAGTTGGTACATGTACAATCTGAACCTACAGGAAAAAGCGAAATACCCTACAGAAAAAAAGAGAAAATGAATTAAGTATTCAATATACATATCAATATTTATCTCAGATACAGATCTGGTTGAGTAACTGGCCGTTCTCCAGGACTATCCTATAGCTATTTTCTTTATTTCTTACCAGGAATCAATTGAATGACAATTTTCAAATTCAGAAGAACTTTTCCAATTTGTTTTGTTTATTCATATTGCTATGGTACCTTGGTAACTATTTTGTAGCAACCAGAACAGTGTTGTTTGAAAGTTTTATTTTCATATTTCACAAGGGGTCGCTATATTTGTGATAACTGGCGGTAAATCACTCAGGGACAATTTTTATTTCGTTTTTGTACGGAGTGTCTGGTCGTGTCGTCGTTTAAATTAAAGACAAACGAAAGATGATATCGTAAACGCCCGTTTTGTTAATCTACCATTGTACTTCTTGAATAATGATTGATTGTTGTACTCTTGAATAAAGATTGATTCATGAACCTCAGAAAGTAGTTCCCAAGAAAACTTGTTGACTATTAGCTAGTAAGCATCAAAGCAATTGCATAGGTGTATCTACTAGGCAAATGTAGGTGGTATTTTCCGTTTATTAAGTGAAAATGAAAAAATACTAATGCGGCTACGACACATCGTTTTGGTTCATGTGCTGTCCGACCTCGCTACCGCTCGTTCGGACCTAACTAAAGCAAAGAAACCTTGCTTTGAGTAGACCGGGCAAACGAGGCGGCTACAGGTTTGTATGCAAGAGGCCGCCGCTTCCGACGGCGGGTCGGTGCCGCCGAGCCATCTTGGCTTCGGTTATGTGGCTGCGCCACATCAGTTATACAGAAGACATAACATGCAGGAGATATGACCCTTACGGCGAAATGACCCTTTCGGCGAGATGACCCTTTCGGCGAAATGACCCTTTCGGCGAAATGACCTATTCGGCGAAACGACTTTCGGCGAAATGGCATTCGGCGAAACGACTTTCGGCGAAATGGCTTTCGGCGAAATGGCTTTCGGCGAAATGACCCGCTCCTCTTTTACGATATGGAACAGGAGACCAGTGGACCAGTTCTTAGTTGAAAATAATTACTTACTTGTTTGGTGGACTGTAGCGTTATTGTTAGCCAGTTGGAAACCACTACCAACACAACACGGCTATCGAGGCTGCTCAAAAAGGGAAGTTGACATTAATGTTGACATAGCCTACATTTCTGCATCAACAATAAAGAAAAGCTCTGCAATCACCGAATTTTGAACCGAGTCCTATAAGGCCTAGTGTTTTATACCATTCAACTTCGAGACCAGAAAATGGGTGTGTAAAACAAAAATATACATTCGATATTCACAGAGATGTCACGCGTATGGATTTCCAAAAACTTAGTTTTTAGTTGCTATTGAATTACATCCGAACGAACACTTCGGCCACTGTGCAAAACATGCAAAAAGGGCACTCGATTTTCTCAGAGATGACTTGACCAATTTTCACAAGCTAAGGTTCAATCGAAATTTATCCAGATACAAATTCCGGCTCCGGAATTACAGAGTGATAAGTGAAAAAAAAAAATCAAATTCAAGAGCGTGATTCTGAAAAAATCGAGCAAAACACTTCAAACTAGCTAATGAAACTGGAAAGGTCAGGTTAGTTGATAATCAAATACATAATAATTTTAAGGGCTAGATTGCTCTATGCTAAATTTGTCTTTGACTCATCAGTGCATAGCACAACTAACATCATGTAGCCGTTTAGGGGTTTTGGTACCTCGTGGGTAATAAGTTTGTGCAAAGTGCACATCACTTATTGCACATTTCTTAAGTTTTGTCTTTGACTCATCAGTGCATTGGCGAATTATGTTTAACTGCCTACTATCATGTCGTTATTTTTTTCTATCACAGTTTAAAAGACTATAACTATTTGTTTATTTTTTCTTCGCCTTGAGTTCATTCAACTTCTTTAATTATCAGCAATAACATATCTTAAATTATAAACAATCAAAAATACCTTCAAGAGCTAATTGGTTTTTAAGTTTCGTTTTCGAAATAAAATAAAAATGCGTTCCGAAGCAACAAACCTCTAAAAGATAATAGAGTAAAATTTTGCAAAAAACAAGAGTGTTTACTTACCTATTTCTGAAATAACTATAAAAGTCCATTATTTCTTTATTTTCACATAAAAAATGAACTATTTCTATTATCAGTTACAACACATAAAAAAAATTCTTAATATATCCCCAAAAGTTACTTGAAATTTTGCCGAAGACACAAAAAAAGTCGGACCAACCGTTTTCGAGAAACATGTTTAAAAATTTCCAAGGAAATTTTGCCCAGACTCATCTCAAAAGCTAGGCTAGAGTTAAGATTGATAACTAAAAAAATTCGAAACAACCTTCGAATTCAAATGGATTTTTGCCTTTCTCATATAGAAAGGTTATGCAATCACTGTGAAAACCGACTTTTGAACCGAGGCCCGGAGGGCCGAGTGTCATATACCATTCGACTCAGTTCGTCGAGTACGCAAAATGTCTGTGTGTGTATGTGTGTGTGTGTATGTGCGTATGTGTGTATGCACTAACTTTTCTCGGAGATGTCTGAACCGATTTTCACAAACTTAGATTCAAAAGAAAGGTCTTGTGGTCCCATACAAAATTCCTGAATTTTATTTGGATCCGACTTCCAGTTCCGGAATTATAGGGTAAAATGTGCAAAAAATTGTGAAAATAAGTGCACTAGCTTTTCTCGGGGATGGCTGAACCGATTTTCACAAACTTAGATTCAAATGAAAGGTCTTGTGGTCCCATACAAAATTTCTGCATATTATTTAGATCCGACTTCCGGTTCCGGAGTTGTGGGGTAAAATGTGCAAAAAAATGAAAATATGTGTTCTAGCTTTTCTCATAGATGGCGCAACCGATTTCCACAAACTTAGGTTCAAATGAAAGGTTCTGTGATCTCATACGTAATTCCTGAATTTCATCAGGATCCGTCTTCCGGATCCGGAAATATAGGGTACAGTGTGTTAAAAATTTTGTACCATCACTGAAAAGAGCGAAAAACCGTAAAATGTTTTCTAAATCGACCTCAAATCTTTTCCAATTGATAGTTTTTATCAGTAGACGGTCAAACAAATCTATTTCGGTTATTCTTTTAAGAATCGAAGAAAAATAATTTTGAAGAATACCACAGTATTTTACGAGGTCTGTTCAAAAAGTTCCCGGAATTTTTTAATTGCGCGCGTCTGGAGAGTCCGGTGATCAAAATTTTTTTTTATTGTGTTGGTACATGTGTCCCTAATGTATGGTGAAATTTTCAACTTTATTCATGGTTTACATTCTGTCTTGTAGCGGCTGGTGTAGACGTGTTTTTTTGAGCTCGGCGATTTACACCCATGTTTCATCACCAGTTATGACCCTTTCAAGTAAATTTGGATCGTTGTTGACGTCGTTTAACAGCTCCTGAGCGATGGTAATGCGTTTGTTTTTTTTAATCAAAATTCAGCAGTTTTGGAACGAATTTTGCTGCCACTCGTTTCATGCTCAAAACATTTGAAAAAATATGATGGCATGAGCCAACTGATATGCCAACTTCATCAGCAACTTCTCTAATAGTGATTCGGCGATCATCCATAATCATTTTTCCCACTTTTCCCACATTTTCATCGATTATTGACGTGCTGGGTTGACCGGAGCGTTCGTCGTCTTCAACGTCTTCGCGGCCATCTTGGAAACGCTTATACCACTCGTAAACACTTGTTTTTTTCATAGCAGACTCACCGTAGGCTCTCTGTAACATTTCGCACACTTGGTTACACTTTATTTCATTTTTCACGCAAAATTTAATACAAATTCTTTGACTCTTCAACTCTTCCATTTTTTAAACTAACAAAAATCGCCGAGCTCAAAAAAACACGTCTACACCAGCTGCTACAAGACAGAATGTAAACAATGAATACAGCTGAAAATTTCACCATACATTAGGGACATATGTACCAACAAAAGAAAAAAAAAATTTTGACCACCGGACTCTCCAGACGCGCGCAATTAAAAAATTCCGGGAACTTTTTGAACAAACCTCGTATATGATAGTATGATTGATATGAGAAAGGCATCATTACACCACTAGGTGGATTAAAACAGGTTTTTAATATGTCGTGATTCGAAAAACAAAGTTCCTCTCGTTTGTTCGGCTCCGCTCTTTCCTAAACACACACACCAAACTTGCATTTTCATCAATAGCGCTACCAACGATAAACACTCTATTAAGATATGGCCGAAATTCGAGATTTCCTAACCACATCAGTTAATACCTGATGTCAAATCGGCTTTGGATCGAATCTTCTCCCGTCCGTTGAATAAATTCAGCTTCGAACAATGACGAAGAGAAATCGGTAGAGTGAGTTTTCGAAATGGTGTGTAAATGTATTTTCTTTATGTCTTTTAATATGATGTTTAATAAAATTTATTTCTAAAATATGATAATGTCGACCATCGACTAGGTTTACGATAAACATTACATTTAAACTTTTTCGACTCTATATCTTCACGGATCTCGCCGTCAGTCTGTGCTGTGTAAAGACGAATTCGGGAAGCATGCATAATTTCCAAAACCCGACACTTTGGGAACGGATATTTCTGCTTCGATGAACGATAGAAGCGGACCCATCGACTGGCGTTGGCAGACTGGCGGGCCGAGCGATTCAGAAATAATAGATATGAAATAGCCATTAAATAAATCTTGTTTGATGGTTTTAATGGCGCGGCTCATTCGTAGAAAGTATCACGCTGTCTCTAAATTCTGATTTATGACGACAATTTTACTGCAGCTTTGTGGCAACAACAAGCTTCCTATTGGAACCCGGGTTTTCTGCTTTGATGATCCATTATCTTTGGGATATCATCAACTGCCGCTGTTAGCTTATGGTGATTCAGTGATATTCATCAGTTTAAAATAAGAAACGACAGATTGATTCTATGATAATAGATTTTATACATGCTGATAATATATTCTATTTTATGAAGACATAACAGGGACACAGCTGACGAATGAAAACGCGAACGAAAAGCATTCATGATTTTTTTTCTCGTTGATAAATCCGCTATACTTTAAAACTTCGTTGATGAATTGAAAAAAATGGCATTACAGGAAGGGAGGAAATATTATCTTCTATACGGTATCCAGCAAGACTCTAACTGTCACCTAGGAAGAAAAATGATCCCAATTAGACTGAGTCATTGCCGCTAGTAAATGACTTCTAAAAACTGTCATAATATTAATTGTCACTGACAAGTCATTTATCACATTTTCTCATTTGGTCACGCACCCTGGGATACCGAAGCGAAAGATGTTGGTCGTTAGGAATTCTAACGACAGTAGGGGACTAGACGCAAACGACCTAAACGATCCTCATGCGTCATTCTGCCTGCTGGTGACGGACTGCTGGCTCAGCAGAAAACCATTGAAATGTTTAATGATTTCGGTTACAAATCGATTTTCGGGATCCCAAAAAACCTCACTCTCTGATGGCGGTTACGATAGAATACCCATTTAGGTGATGCTTCTTTATTAGCATATGTCAAGCAAATGTTTTTTTCTTTATTTCTTTTGGTTCGTTACCAGTAAATTATTGCTTGATGGAAGGAAAAATTATATGAACTGAAATCTCATGCGGTTGATATCGAATGTGCCTTAGAGGTGGTGGTCGCCATTTTTTGCCTGTTGGTTCGGCAGCTGGGGAATGCTTTTCTGAAATAATGTCCTAACAATCTGATATAGAATCTCATATAACTCATATAGAAAGGTTATGCAATCACTGTGAAAACCAACTTTTGAACCGAGGCCGGAGGGCCGAGTGTCATATACCATTCCACTAAGCTCGTCGAGTACGCAAAATGTCGGTGAGTGTATGTGTTTGTGTGTATGTGTGTAACGTTTTTTTGCACTAACTTTTCTCATAGATGGCGCGACCGATTTTCACAAACTTAGGTTCAAATGAAAGGTCCTTCTGTCCCATACGTAATTCCTGAATTTCATCCGGATCCGGAAATATAAAGTGAAATGTGTTAAAAATTTTATACCATCACTGAAAAGGGCGAAAAACCGTAAAAAATTATTTAGGATTGATAGTTTTTATCAGTAGACGGTCAAACAAACCGATTTCAGTTATTTTTTCAAGAATCGAAGAAAATTATTTTGAAGAATACCACAGTAGTATATATGATAGTATGATTGATATGCGAAAGGCATCATTGCACCACTAGGTGGATTAAAACAGGTTTTTTTTCCTTTAATGTCTCTTATTTATCGGAATACTAAGTAAAGCAAAGTCAGGCCACAGCATTCCAATGCGGAACTAGACCATCTGTTTCAACAGAATTCGTAGCCAACTCGTAAGTGAACAGAATTATTGCATGACAAGTGCTATGATCCTACAGACAATAAGCATCCTTCCAAGTCAGAACACGAAACTACGACATTCAGTTTGTTAGATTAGTAGAACAATTTCAGAAATAGGGAACAAGTTATTAGACCAGAGAGGGAGAGAGTACAATGAATGGATGAAGATAAAAATGTCGAAAATTTTTCCAATTGGAGAAAAATTCCAGAATTGTAGTCAGAGCCTAAGTACAGTATCATAATTCAATTACTGAATCCAAGTACAAAAATCAGCTCCAGTTCAGTTTTAGGTTCACAGTTCTGGAACTGAAACTGAATTCTTGATCTTGATTCTGGACCTAAGTTCTAAAATTCCTTGTTGGACCTTGATTCACGAAACAAATTTTGGAAATCTGGTTATGATTTCTTGACCTGGATATTGGAACACAATTTGAGAACAGGAGCCCAATTCTAGATCTGGATTCTAAACTGAACCAATTTCAGAATTCTACAATGGAATCCTGGAGTTTTGAACCTGAACCGACCGGAATGAAATGCTTTAGGTGTACTGGCTGAGTTCAGCTTACCTGCAAATCGGTTTCAGAAGCATCACTGAGCGAATTGAGTAACTGGGTAGCCATTTGTGTAGAGAAAACATCGTCTCAACATCGTAGTGTCAAGCAATCCGCAAATGAGCGCTAAATGCACATAAAAAATTAGAACCCACTGAGAGACGATTTGTGAGTTTTGATTTGATGTTTTTGTACATCAACATATTGAATCAGACTCTTATGACACTGACTCGCTTGTATTTCCCATACACCAGAGTTGCCATGGGCGGCCAACGCTCGAATCGATGCCATTTCAATCCAATTCTCAACACATGTTCTCGTATGCTGGAAAACGCATTCGGTTCAGTAACCAGTTATTCTTAGCTCGAGACATGAAATTTAATCGTTTGTGGTATACATCACGCTACGGTTCGACTTTTGTTTTCGTACCAGTAAAAACAAAACCGAAAATCTGGGTTGTGTTGGCAACTCTGTGGTTTAAGCATACACTCACCGGTGTAGCTCGGTACGGTGATGCCAAACTCAGTACTCACTTTTAAAAACTCTCATTCCTAGGAGAGTTAGATGCTATGAAATTAAAACTGAGAACCATCAATACCATCATAATTTGATGTCAGCGTTGCTCTGTATAGGTGAGTGTGTGTGTTTAGATCAGCGATGAGTTTCATCTTTACCATCATTTTTCGGATTGCATCGTAAATCATGAGGTGAGCTGATGAATAGAAAAAAGCCTCATGAGCGAGTTTTTCCATCCCTGGTTAGGAGTTACTGATGATTATTTCATACAATCGAACATTTTATAATCAATTGCTGATCACATTTCTGATGGAATGGAGCAAAACATATGTTATGTTATCTTCCACAATACTTATTTTAAAAAGTGCGAAACAACTACATAGAATAGTCAACAACACAACACGTAGTTGACTAGATTTTTTTATACGTTTATCCTAAATATTTTGCTTGATCAATTCCAAACCAATCAATTTGATAACGTGATTAAGAAAATAACCTCTGGGCTTATGAGAAAAGATAATAAATAGCATTTTTGATGCATGTGGTGCGATTTTCATTTTTTTCAGGTAACAACTGAAAATATTTATGTTTCTTTGTAGGCGACTACAGATAAAAATAACATGTAATAGCTTAGTTTTGAAGATGTTCTATGTTTCTTGCATTGTCAAGGATTGATGCTTCGCTCATATTTGCCGGTTTGCAATTCCTAGCTCTAGAGCTTACTCCTTTCCTTCCTAAAGAAATTCCAAATTGAATTTATAAATTTACGTTGCATGTTGTACTATTAGAAAACATCTTGAATTGGAGTCGAACGTATTCATAGAAGTTGTTTCAAAAATTTATTTTTTGTAAGTTTTTATTAATTAGTTATATAATTGAAAAAATAAATTCAAGGCATTGAGTAAAGTAAAACTTTCACTACAATCGATCATCACACCCAACAAAAATTAACGTCCATATTTGATTTTGCTGAACGGTAAAACAAGCTTGACAAATCTTACACAATTGACAATTCCTCCGTTTATGACTGTCCGTTTGCAGAACTCGCCACTATTAGTAGGTTATAAGAAGTCACCGTATCCGATCAATGCTGAATCAATGGTTTGTCAGATTGACGGAACCAACGGGAAGACCTTCCATACAGTGATTTGGCATTTGATGAAATAATGAATCTCACTTCGTTCTGACGTATGAAGACGTATTGATGTCTATTCGTTCGTCCGTCTATTTTTGCCAACTATGGACGCCCCTTGGCACAAATTGACGCGAGTGAAATAAATTAGCTGCTCTATTATGCTTTAGTCGCTGGTACGTTGAATGCTAAGCTGTACGGTTGGGAATTTCTATCTTAATGGACTGTAATTTATCACAATGATGGCTGACTGACTGACTGTGCGTAGTGCCGAGCTGTCGGTGTGGTCACGTAGAATAGGAACGAGGAAATGAGCTGAAAGAGAAAAAAAATCAATCCGCTTGTAAAAATCATTAATTTGAAGGAAAGAACTTACCTTCGGATGCCACTCAATGCCTTGGGTGAGACTATAAATTTAATATATGGTGCTAAATTCAATAGAAGTACACAAAGTATGTTGGGCGAATTTATTTGCAATTAATCTTCATTCGCAGACACTTATCTTTCCTTCATGATTCGGTACCGATATTAGCTAGAAGTGTGAAGTACAGTGCGTTTTTTGCGGATGATAAAAATATATTTCTGTTATAAGTGGGCCATTTCGAGCACACATGTCAAATGAAAACACCACTGCGAAATACTCAAATTTAATCATGGATTGAAAAATGCTGTTTCTGCATGTTTTGCACATGAAAAATATCTCAAGATCTCCAACAGCCTTAATAGTCCCAGCAATAGTATTAAATTCATTACAATTGATCGCCTTAATTTAATTATGAGAAAGTTTATAGTAATGTGTAACAACGTATTCAAAAGAACTCTATATTCAGATTTCAATCTGTTATACTAGCATTCAAGCATTTAGTAAGACAAATTTTGCTCTTTTTTTGTTAGGTCAGCTTTAGAACACTAGAAGGATGACCGGTGGTGGCTGTTGATAAAAACCTAACATCCGAAACCCTTTTATGCGAAACCCTTTCAAACACAGACTTTTACGAAGTGTTTTAGAGATATTTTCAACCGTTCTTTGTCGAGTTTTAAATTGTGAGTAGTGATTCAATTTGAAATGCTACCGCATTTCTCTTTCGGGAATGAAAGTAGAAAATAAATGAGAATTGAAAATCGCAGTCAGAATTATGAATTCAAATAATTAAATTGAATCGAAAAGCTCCTAATAAGGTCAAGGGAACGACAAACTAATATGTAAGAGAAAAGATTATATGGATAAAAATTAATACATAATTTAGGGGACGGGCGCGTGATTGGTAAGACAATCGCCTTTACACAGCCTACCTGGGTTCGGATCCCAACCCCGCACACAGAGCCAAGAAATTTTTCTGGGCCGAGAGATGAATGACCTCGATGTTAAAACCTCTATAATCGAAAAAAATGTATACCCGTTACTCGCAATAATCCCAACCCCAAATGCCACATACCATCAGCTTTATACGTGAGCCCGAGTATAACCTACAATTGTCTTAAGTTTATTCGACATGCCGTCCACTCATTTGATCGTCATTAGTCGGTAAGTGCAAAAGTGTAAATTTTTTTCTTCAAAAGTAAAATTTTCTAGCTCCAGAGTTTTTGGGTTGAAGATTATATTTCCAGAAATAAATGATATTCGGTGAATGTTTTTAGCTAATTAAGATGCGCTGAACTGAATAGTACCAGTGGTTTTCAAGATGAAATAATTTTTGTTTTTGTTGTAACATTGCAAAATCGAAACGAAGCGGTGGGCGAAAATGACCACTAGACTCGGATTGAGTCGAAAATTTAATGTAATTTTTTTACCTTGCTGATTTTCGAAATCGGCAGCTCAAAAGATGACTGCTTTTCACATATGTGATTTGCTTTCCTGAGCCATACCGATATTCTGATTATGAGTAAAACATTTTATTTCACATATATTTTTCTCATCATTTATCATATTACTTGAACAAATCGATTGAGTGGTTATGAATGAAGTTTTAAAGAAAGCCAGTTTTCTCAAAAATCTGAAAAAATGATTTTTTGATCCACCCTATATGGAAATTGTCACCCTAATGGAAAAATGAAAAAAACGGTAGAGTGACGACATCTTAAAACATCCGAAAGGCTGGAAGCTTCGTTAGTTTTACATTGTATTTGACAGGTCGTTTGCTCGCTTGGAACAAAGCTGCCAATCCAGAGTACAGGCAATCTAGAGCAAACTAATGAGGTATTCTGCAGAAACGTTATGTCTGCTTAGCGGCTTTTGTTCAACTTCTGAGGAGCATAACAGCTCAACATAAATTGTTATGCACTGGCGAATCGAAGACGAAACCTAAAATGTATATATTGTTAGTGATTATGAGGAGCATCTAACACATGGGCTGAAAAGTCCTGCGCCTAACACATAGACGGCGCTACTTTTATTGCAGTCACCTTTTTTCAGTTAATACTAATATTGTGCTAAGAGTGGTGCTACAATTTCGTGTTTTAATTTCACACTGCTTCTTGATGGGAAAAATACCATTCAAGCAAAGCGATGGCTTTAAAAGTATTATGGAGACTGTTCCATAAGAGACAACAATAAAACGTTGGTTTGTTGACTTCAAACATGGTCGTAGAGACACCGATGATGCAGAACGCAGTGGACGTCCAAATAAGGCGGTAACACATAAAAAATCCACAAAATCATTTTGAATGATCGAAAAGTAAAGTTGCGTGAGTTAGCTGATATCGTAAAGATATAAAAAGAACGTGTTGGCTTAATATTGCATGATCATTTGACTATGAGAAAGCTCTATTCAAAGTGGGTGCCGCGTTTGCGCACTGTTGACCAAAAACGAGAACGTGTTGATGATTCTGAGCAGTGTTGGGCCATGTTTGAACGTAACAAACCGAAATTTTTGCATCGATATGTGACAATGGATAAAACATGGATTCATCACTTCACTCCGGATTCAAAACGATCGTCATCTGAGTGGATAGCTGGTGACCTCGTCCAAAGTGCCCGAAAGCACAACAATCGGCTGGAAAGGTTTTGTCCTCTGTATTTTGGGCATGTGCGTGGTATAATATTTATCGACCATCTTGAGATAGGAAATACTATTAACCGTGAATATTATACAGTGTTATTGGAGCGTTTGAAGACTGAAATTGCAAAGAAACAACCGCCTACGGCTAAAAAAAAGTTTTGTTTCATGAAGACAACGCACCGTGTCACAAGTCAATCAAAACAATGGTAAAACTACATGAATTGAACTTCGAATTGCTCTCACATCCATCGTATTCGCCAGAATTGGCTCCCAGCGACTACTGGCTGTTGGCAGACCTGAAAAAATGCTCGCCGGTAGGAATTTCGCTTGAATGAAAAGGTAATTGCTAAAACTGAGACCTATTTTGAGGCAAAAGATAAATTATTCTATACAAGTAGTATTGAAATGTTAGAGCGGCGCTAGAATGATTGCGTTGCACTTGATGGAGATTACGTTGATGAATAACAGTTCGGCTGAAAAGTTCGTATCGTTTAATAGAAACACACATTTTTTGCCAAAATTCGTTTTTATTATTCAACATAATTGCCATCAGAGGCGATACAGCGATTAAAGCGATCTTCCAACTTTTCGATACCATTTTTGTAGTACGATTTGTCCTTTGCCTCAAAATAGGCCTCAGTTTCAGTGATTACCTCTTCATTGCTTCTAATTTTTTTACCAGCGAGCATTCTTTTGAGGTCTGAGAACAGGAAAATGTCACTGGGGGCCAAATCTGGAGATGAGGATGAGGGATGAGGGAACAATTCGAAGCCCAATTCGTTCAATTTCAGCATGGTTTTCATCGACTTGTGACACGGTGCATTGTCTTGATGAAACAAAACATTTTTCTTCTTCAAATGAGACCGTTTTTTTTTTAAATTTCGTCCTTCAAACGCTCTAATAACGCTATATAATAGTCACTGTTGATGGTTTTTCCCTTTTTGCACAAAGCTTTCTCATATCCAAATATTCGTGAATAATATGTCCAACACGTTCCTTTGATATCTTTAGGGTGTCAGCTATCTCGATCAACTTCACTTTACGGTCATTGAAAATCATTTTGTGGATTTTTTTCACGTTTTCATCGGTAACAGCCTCTTTTGGACGTCCACTGCGTTCATCGTCTTCGGTGCTCATATGACCAGTACGAAATTTTGCAAACCACTTACGAATTGTTGCTTAGCCCGGTGCAGAGTCTGGATAACACTCATCAAGCCAGTTTTTGGTAGCGGCGGCACTTTTTTTCATCAAAAAGTAGTGTTTCATCAACACACGAAATTCCTTTTTTCCATTTTTTCACAATAACAAAAGTAGCTTCACTCAAAATGCAATATCTCACAAACTAATAATCAGAAAGCTGTCAAATTTATACACGTATCTTTTGAAGGTTGGTACTAACTGAAAATGGTATGGATTTAATTCTAGTGGCGCCCTCTCATAGAAACGATACGAACTTTTCAGCCGATCTGTTAAAGTTAATTTTGAACCAAAAAAATCGTGACCCGGGACTTTTCAGTCCATGTGTTACTTTGTGGGGTCGAAATTATGTAATTTTTTTCTTTCAGTTGTGTTGTGTTTCTATTTTCATTAATTTTCCCAAGTGGAATAGACTAGAACAATGGAAAAGAAAGAAAAATGATAGAGGTAATATCGACGAAGTTGTTAATTGTTGTGTTTGGTGATTTTTTAACTCAAATCAATGACAAAATTAAATAATACAAATATAAATACATAATACTCAAAAATGTAAATGAAATTTTGGTTGAAATTAGTTTAGAGAGCAATGTTTACATGTGCAAAATCTCGTCACAATCTGTCAACGTGGTTGGACAACAAATATTTCCCACGATCGTGGTAAAATCGTTCAAGGAGACCCAGATGGCTCATCGTCGAGTTGGTAGCGTAGAAAAACGAAGAAATATGAACGCAAGGAAGGTGAGAAACTACTTCAAGCACAATCCGTACTTTTAGATTCGTAGCTAATAAGGTCAATTCTCCTGTCTGGTTCCCCCTGCAGACAATAAAGTGGGCCGGAATTCGTGTCTTTTGGGTCAGAAAGCGCCTAGACGAACCGATTACAGTGGCCAAATAAATGCATGCTTAGTTCCAATATGCAATTCCAGCTTGTTTTTTGATCATTCACGGAAAACTCACGAGTGATAGAATAAGCTATTTTTGACAAAAATGACACTTTGGCCAGTACAAA
Source organism: Malaya genurostris (assembly GCF_030247185.1). NCBI lineage: Eukaryota > Metazoa > Arthropoda > Insecta > Diptera > Culicidae > Malaya > Malaya genurostris. The sequence continues at coordinate 194,091,262 of NC_080571.1, read as the reverse complement.
TTCTGCATCCCCATAGCATTGATGAAGAGACTCTTTATGTAAAATAAATTAATACTTTGAAAATTCTGATAGTTCAAAATGGCACCTTAGTGATACTGTATGTACTTTGCAGACTAAACTGTAATACTAAAAAATGAATTAGTACATATCGTACATAATGTCTGATGGGCAGGGCGATTGACTATCATGTTTTCTGTTGGATTGGTGTATTTCAGTCTGAGATATAAACACTGAGTTTTGTGTGCTTTGCAAACACTCGCCTGTCTAGATCTCGCTCAAATGCATATCGAAATATCTGTCAATTTTACAAACACGACATTACAATATGGGCACGATTTGAATCTGTGTTTGCCCAATCGCTAATAAGGAGTGTTATCACTCCATCATCGAGTAACAGTGACAGCCCATAAGCCCCAACAATTTCGTAGCTTCTACCACATATATTCTATACACTTTCAAGAAATTATTCGTTTTTCAACCAACAATGCTGCTCAGGAAAAAATGGAAAAAGTTAGATTATATAATCGTTACTAAGTAAAAATTATATTCGAAAATTTTTTTTCACCTGTTGATGGTAAATAAAGTCAATTTAAAAATTTAAAAAACGTTTTCATCCAGAAAAATGAACTTATATCAGATGCCTTTATACATGAAAGTCATTTAGAAGTCGAAAAACGGACTTACAACGATTACTCACGGTAAACCGTGGAACTGTTTTCCATCGTCATTGGGGCGGTCATTTATCATTCCAGCAGCCGCCGCTTTCCTGAAACTCAGCAGCATAAAACCAGAAGCACCTTTGCCCTTTTGATAGAAATTGTAATCTAATTACAACCGATGACGGCAATGATAGCGATTTCTCATGAGACGGCGATTAGGGCCTGTCTGGAAGCTCGTGTTTTCTTTTGGTAGCACAACATACTTATAATGCAGCCGTCTTTCTTTTCTTTTTTTCTTCTTCTTCTCTAGCCTTACCAACACACCAACCAACTGAACGCAGTTCAAGGCAAACTGGCAGCCCAAGGTGCGAATGAAAAATGAATGGTAGGAAGAAAAATGTTATTTTCTTTCATGGCAGAGCGTGAACTCATTAATCATTTTCTTTTTTCGAGTGTCATTTTCAGACATTCTCGTATCCAAAAGTGAGTGTTGAATCAACAAAAGTTTGTAAGTTGAGCCCCGTGGTGGGTATCTAATAGGATGATATCTGTTTTTTTTTTCTTGTGTTTCATTCTCCCCATGGCGGGCACTCCACAAACTCATCAATCCTCACTTAACCTGAAAGCGGGACTTTGATCAACTACTGAACTGCAAAGTACGGGTTTGAAATAGCGCAAGTCACGGCCTCCAAAAGCTTTTATTTTTTGGCGTCAGCTCGTATTACGGAAGCCTATTCCAAAAATTTTTGAGCAGCGCTCTTGACGTAAAACTGCTTCTCCTCTTGATTTGAAAATTGCTGCTTAGCACTTTCACCCTCTCGTCATCGTGTGAAGGATTTTTTACCTTCTGTTAAGACATATCGATCGCCTTGTATAGACTAGACAACAGTAGCTCGTTCGAATGTGGTCTTACAGCCATTGCTAGTCGTTGCAAGTCAGTCAGCCAGGGGTGTCAAACAGTAGTGCGTCCAAGTCCGCTGTCAATCAGCTGAAGTGATGATTGGCGCGCCGAACGCTGTTTATGGCGCGTAATTGTTTTCGCTAAGGCCATCAGCACTTGACACTCTTTCGACTGAAAATGTCATGATCTATGGGACTTGAGCTGTTTTTGCTTCGCCCCTTTAGTGCAGAGTAATTTAACCTGTCAGCAGCAGTGGACAGTTATAGTCTGAATTGCATGTGACGTACATTATTGGCTGCAAGGTTGTTTTGTAATGAGACTGATATTATCGAATAACAATAAAATGAATGAACATGTGAATATAAATTTAAAGCTATTTAATTGTGTGTGTATGTGTGTTCGAACCCGTTTCCGAAACAGAAAATGAACAATCTCTTGAGGATATGACTAAAGTACAGACAAACTTCGCTTTATCGATTCTTCTCAACCGGTGAAATACCACCTGCAACTGTTTACCCACTTTATTTACACAATGAAGAGAGCTTCGTCTTGAGTGAGCGGCCAATGGGGTAATTCTGCTCGTTTCGATCACTTAGCCCAAGTCGACGTCCGCCAACGGGAGTGGAGTGTCCACCACTTCAATCATGAAATCTCAATTTGCATAAACCAACAGCCTCGAGGAAGTTTGACTCCATTAGATAAACAGCGAACGGCCAGAAGGTAGTTGGCACTCGGCTCAACACTTTGAAACTGAAACTTGTTATTGAACAATATTCAATTCGACCATGCCCGGGTATGTAAAAGTGCCTGCTGATTGCTTTCGACATGCTAAATCTGTTGAAACCATGTTCAAACTTAAATGCTTTTCTGTGATTTCACAGACATACAGGGAACAGCTTCAGGCAAACAACCAAGTTAATTTCGTTTGGCAATGCAAGGTCCCTAAATTTAACTGATATTCTGAGGAGCAGATATGATTTTGTTTATAGGTAAAATTTGGAATCGATTGGAGTTAAATGTTTAACAATTTCATCACGGTGAGAACTTGTGATGCTGTTTTTAAACTACCTTCTGTGAGTCAGCAGCTATTATCTCTGATATTCACACCATTGCTTACTAAAAAAGTGCCCAAAATGAAAAATAAAATAAGATATTCTAGAGAGTTTGTTCAAGCACAGCAATGAAAACGAATTTCGGATAAAATGTACTTTAACGGATAAATTCGTTTCACTTAAGTCAATTAATTCCAAGAATGTCTTTCAACCATTATCCTTGAAATTAAGATACTTGCAAACATCACCCTAAAGGAATTATCGAGATTTATGCGTTCTTCCCATAATGTGACATTACCCTCAAACCACGATTGTTGCGATTAAACATGTCTACCGAAATGTGTACACGAGTGTATAATGTACACATAAATTTCACCAAACTGTCACATCAAAAGATGATTGATGAAAAAAAAGGCAGTGGTGTGCTTGTTATTCATTTTTTTCGTCCTTTGATCCCTTGATGTTAACGCGTTCATCCGAACGAACAGGCAAATGGTCCGCCGTCCGTAAGGCAAACATCCGAGTATCTCGAGCTCCATCGAGGAAATGATTAATTTGTTTACTCTCGAAACACGAATCTGCCGCGCCGCCTGAAAACGTCGTCGATTAGCGCACGTATTCTCCTGGGTTGTTAGTACAATTTATGGATGGGTAACAGAACTAAATATAACATGATCTATGTTCTATCATTTGGTCGGGCCGGGGGACATCGTGAGGTAGAGAAGTGACAGCAATGAGTGGGTCTCGCCAGAGAATAGTGATTTATGTTCACGACAACTGGCTGATGTGTATATTTGTTCAGATGCGCTGAACAGCACAGTGGATGTGGATCCGTTGGGTAGTTAATCATTTGTCGCACTCAAACACAGCCATCCCGATTATGCCTGGACATGGATGTTGTAACAAGTGATACTGATTGCCTTCTACAGAGATTAGCTTGAAAAACGTCTTTCAATCCCCCGGTGGGTACAGCAGTACTTTTCTAATATTATCTAGTATTATGATAAAGCAAAACCCGTTTGAATCTACCTAGGGGTGCAATGATGTCTTTCTCATATTACTCATATCATCATAAATATTACGGCGAAGAAAATCTTATGTATATTGCCTTACGAAATAAATGTATTTATGAAAAAACTAACAAAATCTACAAATCAAAACACCTTATAGTTCCGGAATTGGAAGTGTTATCCACAACGAATTCAGAGATTCTATATGAAACCGTCTTTTGCTATGAGTATACAAGTTTGTGAAAAAAGATTTGGCTACGAAGAAGAAAAGTAAAGTAGATGCTTTTTGCAGTTTTTGGACACTATTTCCAATATTTCCGAAACCTAATTTCGATGACCGGAATAGCCGAAGCTGGTTCTTATCACGAGTAACGAATATGACCTACAAATTGGAACAGTTTTGATCCTAATTGAAAAGAGATTTTCCCTCTTTTGCTTCGTCGCTTTAGTTAGCGACATAAAATTTTCAACCCTTAACCCAGTAGGTCCGGAACCGGAAGTCGGATCCAGATGAAAATCAAGAATTTTATTTGGGACGATAACACCTTCACTTGAACCTAAGTTCATGAAAATCGACTAAACCATCTTTGAGAAAATAGTCTGAGTTTCATTTTATAGTATTTAAACACTATTTTCGATGCTGCACAGTTTATTTTTTTTACGTTTTTGTTTTCGCCGCTTAAAGTGACGCTATCCATTTTTCAATACTCTTCTTTCCGTAATTCCGGATCCGAAAGTCGTATTCAGATGAAATTCTAAAGCTTTGAATTGAATCATAAGACTTATTGTGTGACTTTTCGAGCCCCGACCTGGAAGGATTCATAATGTCAGCAGGATCGTAGTACTAGTCATGCAATGATTCTGTACGCTAAGAATCGGTTGCGAAGTAGTAATATGAATGATTTTCACATTTGTTACAAAAACATGTAAAATCATTTGTCAAACATATCTAGCATGAATAACCGTTCTGTTGCAATTGTGAAACAGGCCAATTTTAATAAGTTTTAATTGCTACTTGGGTAAGCAATCATATTAGGTGTTGGTTTTCGTTTTCTTTATAGCGTGTACGAAACTGAACAAAGCCCGCTGTGTGCATTGTTTGTAAAGGCGAGTTGTGTTGTCTTCTTCCGTGCCAGCTCGTACCGGTGCGTACTGGTTTTGTATCGTTATTTTATATGACGATTTGAAGGCGTTTCCACTCATCGCCCTTCTATTACAGAACCGGAAGCCAGAATCGGATGAAATTTCACAGTAGTTTTTGCGACAATATGAGCTTCAGTTTAAATCAAGATTTGTGAAAATCGGTTCAAACATCGCTGAGCAATCGAAGTGAGTTCAACTGGTATATGACATTCGGCCCTCCGGACCTTGGTTAAAGAGTTGATTTTCACAGTGATTGCATAGCCTTTCTATATAAGAAAGGCAAAAACGTAATATAGATAATACAGCAGCTCACGACTGGCAGCTCTATGTGAAATCTTCAACATCGTGACGGAAGTCCATATAACAATCACTTTTTGCGTACATTTTTACGTTAAAATTTAAGCGCAATATCCATTATCCATAAGAGAGAATTTTGTAAAAGGTTTTGCTTAAATAATTCAAACGAAAAACTAAAACAAACAAACTCGTAAAAAGGGCGGCAGTCAAAACAAAACAAGTGGCTGTACCGCGCTGAAAGTTTTCATGTTTGCCTAAAAATGAAAGAACTATAAGGTTGATGTCAGAGTGAACGCGTTTTGCGAAGCGAGGCGAAGAGTTTTGACTCTGACAGCAACCTAAGGCTTAGCGTTTTGGCGGTGAAGAAGGTTTAGTGCTATAAAACATGACTTCTTGTGAGATCAAACCTATTATTAATGGTATTATGAGTCAAATGATTTTAATCTAAATCATCAGTAATAGATCTCATGAGAAGATATGTTTCATGATTATCATGATTTCTTACTAACGGTACCGGTATTTCTACGTGTTTGGCAGATTGATTAAAAAAATAAAAAGTATCTTCCTTCTCTCCTCAAATTTTATTTAATAAGAGATAAAATTACAAACGAAACTGTGGAAAACGTCGACAAATGGCACTCTAGAGAGAACATGAAATTTGCTTTGTGATGAACGGGACTACTGCACTACTAGTTGTACAATTTCGTACACTTCGTGAATCATGAAATTCCGATGCATGTCTTTTCAAATAAACTTCAATACTTCGAAATTCTCGAGAAGTAGCTATGATTTGTCACAATTTCAGCACCGTATTCAACCAAAATCACACACCGGTAACAGACATTCGTACCATGATTTTGGTTTGTTCAACACGGTTGAAAATTCGTGTTAGTGTGTTTTCGTTTCCCTTACCGCACGAACGAAATCGAGGGCCGCAGGCTGTGTGCTTCGTTCGTAAAGGCAATGTTGTATTTTCTTCTTCCGTACCAGTATGTATACGTACTGGTTCGCTTTATATGGCGGTTCGAAATTTTCGACACTCATCGCCTTGTAATTCTAGAAACGGAAGTTGGATCCGGATAAAATTCAGCAATTCTATATGGAATCATAAGATTTTTCATATGTGATCCTTAGTTTTACTGGTATAGATACCTTAGTCGGAGACTGGTATAGCCGAAGTCAGTTCGTTTGGTCAACAACTGACAAGGACTATCGTTCAAAATTGATTTGAGCCCAGTTTTGAAAAATTTCGTGTGTTCTCGCTTCCCTGTTTTCGACGCTCCGTATAACTGTTTGAAATTTTCAACACTCTCCATTAAGGTCCAGCGCTCAGTTCCAGTATCAAAAATTCGATTCCTGATTATAGTTACAGTTCCAAGTTCGGAATTCAGTTTCAAATACATTAATTTCTGTTACGGGACAGATTTGTTTTGTGCATCATTCGCAGTGTGTGTTTCGGTTCAAACAAGAGCGATTGCGTTATTCAGCTGCTAGTCGTTCGCATTGGAAAAATATGCAAAGAAAAGTGAACAACGATGGGGAACATTCATCATTCGATAGAGAATCGGCCCTTTTAAGGGCATAAATATAATCTAAAGAACTATTAGAATTACTTATCTGATGAAATTTATAAATCTAAAGTGAAAACAATTAGTTCGCATACTTTTCTCAATTTTTTATTTAATAATATTTTTGCTTTTCTCTGTAGAAAGGTAATAGAATTACTGAAAAACCGACTTTTGAACGGAGCCTCGGAGACCCATAGTTTTTTTATGCCATTCGACTCGGAAAATGTTTGTGTGTGTATGTGCGTGCATCTTCTAACGAATTCTTTTACCGCCTAATTTTCTCAGAGATGGCCAAACCGATTTCATTAAGAAGCTTTCAGAAAATCAACATATTTTTTTAAATTTAAATGAAAGATCTTGTGGTCCCATACAAAATTCCTGAATTGGTTTTGGATCTGACTTCCGATCCCGTAGTTATGCGGTAAAATGTGCAAAAAAATCAAAATATGTGTACTAACCTTTCTGAGAGATGGCGTGACCGATTTTTACGAATTTTGATTCAAATGATTCTGTACAAAACTTTTGAGTTTCATTTGGATCCTACTTCCGGTTCCGAAACAGTAGGATAAAGTGTGTTAAATGTTTTATACCATCACTCAAAGAGGCGAAACAATATAAGTAAAAAAATCTAAACTGGCTTCAAAACTATTCCATTCGATAGTCATTATTAGTAGACGGCCAAACAAACCGATTCCGGTTATTCTTTCAAGAATCGAAGAAATTTTTTTTTGAAGAATACCACAGTATTATCAAGGGACCAGTAGCAGACATTCGTAGCCGTTTCATTTTCTTTATAGCGTGTACGAAATTGAACAAAGCACGCATCGTCGTGTTGTGTCTTCTTCTCCCACGTAACACGATATTGTATTACCATTCTATATGGTGGTTTTAAACTTTGACACTCATCGCCCTGTAACTACGGAACCGGATGTCGGAACCGGATGAAATGTCACAATAGCTTTAAAGACAATATGAGCTTTAATTCAAATCAAGATTTGTGCAAATCGGTTCAAACATCACTGAGAAATCGAAGTGAAGTTTTTGGAGTTTTTCTTCACTATTTGGATGCTTCCGGAACAGAAAAAGGGGAGACCAATCAATACCGCACTGAGTTTTTATGCCCACAAACTAAGAAGTTTTGCAAACTAGAAGAATTTATCAGACAGTTTTATGGGATTAGTACCTGTTTTTGACCATCGTTCGTGGAAATATGCTCTTGAAATAGGTAATTATCCACTTATCACGCCTTAGGTCCGGAACCGGAAGTTGCATCCAAAAAAATGTTCTGAACATTTTTAGAAAACTATAAGACCTTTCATTTGAATCTTAATTTGTAGAAATCGGTTAAGCCGTTTCCGAGAAAAGTGAGTGCATATTTTTGTTACATGCATACACACACATACAAAACCTTCGTCGAGCTGAGTCGAATGGTATATGACATTCAATAAAAAAGTGGATCTTTCTCCAACTTGCCTATAGATGATCAAATTATAGACCAAACGACGATTCATGATTAAATTATAAATAAAACTGAACAAGTTTGACAATGTCACAAGACACGATCAACGCGTGATCTGTCGAAAACAGTGTTGCCAAAAAGATACCAACAAAAAAAATCACCCTTTATATAATAGTATGATTGATCAGCAAAAGCATCATTACACCACTAGGTGGATTAAAACGAGTTTTCCATTCATACTACATGTCCCTTTTACCTCTTGAGTACACCTTGAGTCTATATTAAACGGAGTACAATATAGACTCAATCGATGTGTATTGTAGTACCATAAAAAAATACAAATAATATTGACAAGACAGTAGGAGAATAATAGTGATAAAATTTTAATAATAACAAAACATGAGCTGTTTATTGCAGTATGAAATCAAAAAAAGGAAAAACGAATAAGTAAAACATGAATCAATTATTAATATTTTGGTGATTGTAGGCAAAAGAAGCATAAATGTTCCGTGCAGTGGATGTGAAACCCGCTCGTGAATTCAAAATGCTTTCATACGCCTATTAGTCAGAACGATAACGCGGTGCCGCTCTAGCGCGATATGTGCGGCATTTATCCTTAGCCAAACAGCTAGCTAAAGTAGCATTAAAAAAACCCGGTGTATAAAAATAGACTAAATGGGCCCAGTTAATCGCGCTTATTAATCCAAGCAAACGAAAGAGGTGATAAATTCAGATAAAAACTGGTTGGTTTCCTTGTCACGATAGCAGCCGCTGATAAAACGATTTTATGGCAGACAATTTATTTACTTTGTTAATGCCTAATTAAGCTTCTATCAAATAGACGAACAAAGTTGAAGACATACGCGAGCGGTCGCGTTTAGGTTCGAATTACGCAATATGCCGTACAGAGAATTTTCAATCGTGAGTGTGCTTGTTTGTGTTGGTCCCGAACTGGTTGGGAATTATTAATTTATACTAGATGAAAAATAAACTGTGCAATTTGCGATCCTTATTCGATATTTTCACGATATTTCATCTGGTAAAATTAATTTACACTATTTCTACTGCGTTTTGATGTACACCTATGTCTACCAGAAGGAGCCTTTTGACACATTTGCGTTCGAATACAAATAATTTCTAAAACTTCCGAGATTTAATGTGTAAAAACCTCTTTGTAACCTAATAAACTGTGATTGTAAAGGCAGCATTGTATTACCCTTTTTACCTGTTTTTATTAATATAAAAAATGGGTATAGAATTCGCTCAAACTTTAGAAAAATTTTCCGAGGCCCGGAGGGCCGAATGTCATATACCAATCGATTCAGCTCGACGAACTGAGCAAATGTCCGTGTGTGTGTATGTGTGTGTTTGTATGTGTGTTGTCAACTAAGAGGTCGAGATCTCAGAGATGGCTGGACCGATTTTGATCAAACTAGTCGCAAATGGAAGGTCACCCTGAACGCTATTGAATGGTTTTGAGATCGGATGTTTACTTTTTGAGTTATACGAAGTTTTATGTCAAAATTTTCAGTTTTTTTTAAAGTATCTGTCACAATTGACCTTGGAATCAGAATATATTTTCAGACTTAGATTCCGCACGGTAATACCTATCCGACAAGCCATAGATTGTTTAAATCCATCCATTTTTAACGGAGATATCGAAATTTTTGTGTAAGCGACTTTTTCCCCTATTCCAGCAGTAGAAGTTTTGAGCGCTGTCTGGCAAGAAAATGCTTGGGAGCAACATAAAACACGATTTTTATACTGTTACATACATTTGTTTCTAAGTACCCAAAAGACTGTGTACAGCATGATATTTTGCCTCGGACCGATTTTAGCACGGTTCGTTTTTGGCAACATAATCGTTCGAATATGACATATGAAAACCAGATGATGGCAGAATTTTCGACTTGAAAGCAATTCCATAATTATATTGATTTAAACTATTTACAGCAATAAATGATGGAAAAACATAACAGCCATATACCATTCGAATCAGTTCGTCGAGATCAGCAAATGCGTGTGTGACAAATAATTTCCCTCAATTTTTTTCGGAGATGACTCAACTGTTTTCTACATACTCAGATTCATATGAAAAGTCGTATACTCCCAAACAAGGTTCCTGAATTATGTTTGGTTTCGACCTCTGGTTTCGGAACTACAGGATGATATGTGAAACGAAATTAAAACTGTGTAGCTCATTTTTCTCGTAGATGGCTGAACCGATCTAAGATTCAAATGAAAAGTTCTAAGATTCTATAAAACATCTTGTTTTTCAGTCAAATCCAACTTCCGGTTCTGGAGATACAGGGTGATTAGTATAAAAATGTCTATTTAACATAAATTAATCAGGTTTATCGAGTTAGCAGATTTGGATAGTCGATAACCAAATAAACTTTCACTTTCATTTTTGGTTGTGTTCAGTTTCCGTTTCGGAAGGCACCCAAAAATTTTATTCGCACTACGATTCCTCAAAGATGTCTACATTGATTTTCAAACATTTTGAAACAAATGTAAACTACTCAGGTGAATTTATGTGACTTCGGCCATACCGATTTTAGAATTCCGTTTCTCAAAGCTCAGTCATTTTCTCAAAAAAAGCCTAATCGAATTTCAGAAACAAAAGTTCAAATTAAAATAAATCCAATTTTATCCAATTCTGACTTCCGATTCTCGAATTGTAGGAAGATGACAATCCCGAAAAGCTTCAAAGTTGGACTCAAAATTATTGCAATTTATTCGTCATATGGACATACGAATCGGTTTGGGTTATGCTGGTTCCTGAATGTCGGCTCTGGAGGATCTTAAATTACAGTTTCGACATTACAGAATAATGAGTGATTAAAATCTCAAATCGCCACTTAAAACGACTGACATTAGAATAAAGTCATGAAAACTGAAACACCGAAAAATATTCATGTAAAAAACACATGCGGATTGATAAAAAAGGTATCATCTTACTGCTAGGTCGATTAAGAACGTTTTTTCTTATTCGACTCAGTTCGTCGAGATTACAAAATGTCTGTGTGTATATGACAAATAATGTCTCTCAATTTTCTCAGAGATAGCTAAACTGATTTTAACTACCTTAAATTCGAATGAAAGCACTTATATAAACTATTATTGAATTTTATCCCGATCCGACTTCTGGTTCCGAAATTACAAGGTAATATGTGCAAATTTATGTTAAAATGAGCCCTTGATTTTCTCGTAAACTTCTTAACCGATTTTCACAAACTAAGATGCAAATGAATAGTCTTGAAATTCTTGAAAATGTCCTCGACTAAATTAATTTAATATCTGGATGCAAACAATCTGATTTATCTCGTAGCCATGGTAATGAAATAGTATTGTTTAGTACTCAATACAGTTTAAAAGGAAAATATCAAAAAAATATACTCCGATTGGGTTTTGAAGAAATCTTGAACAAGGTTTTTCTTCAAATATAACTTATCATATTTGGGTTCTCTCTGTTTTCTTGTTCTCCCTTGGACTCTGTTGTATCTTGAGTTACCTTCGTTAACTTCTGTTTTTGATTACTCAATATTTTTCAAGAGAACGAAATTGGTAAATTGATGTCTTTTTCGGGGAAATCCATACCGCTGTCATCGTACTACTGTAGGACTTCTCCGCTAACATTATTGTTATTATTATTATGTCTTTTATTTAACCCTGGCTTTAACTTCATTTTGTGACAGCTTTCCAAATTAGGCTCTTAATGAACTTAAATGCTCGGAAGAATACACTTTTTCAAGCATACTAGTACATCAGAAAAATAATTTGTTTTTCATGAAAACTAGGAGCATTTTTCCGCAGCTGAAAATACCCGATCAGATTATAAGCTTGTTTTGTAAATTTGGAGAAAGAGTTTTTTTTAAATATTAAAAGGATGAGTGAAAACAATTGTTGATACTTCCAATCAATAAATTGTGATAACATCGAATACAATGTCTTCGCTTTGGCGCTACCAAGCCATATCACTGCCAAAATAGCTCGACAATTGTGAGATACCGCTGTTATAGCAACGCAAAATTTTATTGGTGCAAAGATGTATGGGGATATCGTATTCCTACAAGAAGCTCACGTAATGTTCACTTGCCGATTTTAACATGACTAGCTAGTGCGACTGTGTGAGTTTTTATCCAAAAAGTACCAAACAAGGAGATGTGTGTTTCTGTGCCTCAATCGATACATGGTCGCTTTTGTGATTTAATGATTCGCGGGTTCAAGCCCCCGCCGTAATTAATTTATGCCTTTATTTATAGAAAGGAAATATAATTGCTGGAAACCCCGGCTTTCAAACGGAGCTTCGGCGATCCACACTGTTATATTCAATTCGACTCAACTCGACGGATTGGGATATGTATGTATATATGTAAGTGTGTTTACTTTGTACCGCGAAGCGAGGGCATTCGAACATGACGTGTTCAGCTGTTTCGTTCTCTTCTAGGTAACCAGGACAGGTAATCTTCTGTAGAACCTGTGCAGGTACCTCCTGAACTATCGTTTCATCCGGAGACTCTTGGAATGGGCCGATATTTCCATGTTCACCTACGGTCCTACGAGTGTTCCTATCACCTCGCTTGTAATAGCACTCCGCTTCCTCCTTGATTATCAGTCCAATGGGCATCATGCTTGCCAGTACTCCGTCGTACATGATGTTCTACAGAAAAAGATAGATTCTTGTGGTACTCAAGCCGTCATAGGGGTACTTCAAGTGCTTTTCTCAATCTCGTAAAGCAACACACGGCATTAACTTTTCAGAATTTTTCACAGCCGGTACTTTCAGTCGAGCTAGCGGCTCTGCGATGTCAATCCAGCAAGCATTGTTGAATGCGTTTTTCATGTCAATGCATTACTACCACACAGTAGCGAATTATTCGCCGCTTGGTTTGAATAGTGACCTCCGCGGTGGCATTCACCGTCGATTACCTTTACGAAATTCGTATTGTTCGTTGGACATTCCACTCGCCTTCCTAATAAACGAAACTAGCCTGTTCAAGATAGTTCTCTTGAGGAGCTTTCCTGTGTTGTCGATCAGGCAGATTGGTCTATACGGAGGTTTCCCAGGTTTCGGTAACCGTACCAATCTTTGCCTTTTCCAAGTGTCCGGGAACGTGCACTCGTTCAGACATCTATGCATGACCTCTCAAAACATGTCAGGTTTTGAAAAAATAGCTACTTTTAGAGTCGCGTTCGCGATACCGTCTGGCCATGGGGCTTTCTTAGGTTGCTGTCAGAGTGAAAGCGTCACGCGATGCGTCTAGGCGCGCTTGCGAGCTAGTTGCATTTGATCAAAGCAAACCTGTCAGAGTAAATGCGATGCGAAAGCAGTACATCGCATTGAATCGCTCCGCGTTCCGCGTTCCGTGCTCACTCTGAGATCCACCTTAGGCTGCTGTCAGAGAGAACGCGATTTGCGAGGCGGTGCGAAGCGTTTTGATGCGATGGACTTTTGCCGCATCGCATTCACTCTGACTGGTTTGCTTTGATCAAATGTAACTAACTCACACGCGCTTCCGGACACTTCGCGTGACGCTTTCACTCTGACAGCAACCTAAGAAAGCCCCATGGCCAGACGGTATCGCGAACGCGGCTCTAAAAGTAGCTATTTTCTCAAAACCGGACATGTTCTGAGAGGTCATGCATAGATGTCTGAACGAGTGCACATTCCCGGACACTTGGAAAAGGCAAAGATTGGTACGGTTACCAAAACCTGGGAAACCTCCGTATAGACCAATCTGCCTGATCGACAACACAAGGAAGCTCCTGTCAGAGCAAATGCGATGCGAAAACCGTACCTCGCATTGAATCGCTTTGCTTCGGTCCGCGATCCGCGCTCACTCTTACATCAACCTTATACCGTTTTTGTATTTGAACCTAGACGCGGGCGATTCTGACTCCAAGTAAAACGAACACGTGGTACGCGCCCTAAACAACAACTCATGAAAAATAGAAAAAATAAACAAACTCGCATGGATGCGTGGTGCGACCCGAGAAAATTTTCAGAGCGAAACTACGCGATTGGAGTCCGATCTAGAGCATCCTCAGGTTTCTAAAACAAACATATCAAACGTTGTTTGGGCGACTCTGGGTCAGCTTTCGGGCTGCTCTGACCAATAAACGAAAACGGTATTAGTGTCGAGCGATCTTGTTGCTAACAACAACTCTTCGTTTGTCACTCTGTCAACGTCGTAGCGATGTTGGCGGCACTGAAAGAATTTACTGGCCACAAACTGAATGGTTTTTGCTTCTACCGATCCCCATAACGATTATCAGATGGTTCAATTCAATTTCCCCTTTCGCCATTCAATTTCCCCTTTGTCAAAAAAAAACTGATTTGTATGAATATCATTGAAAATTGTTTTGAAACACATACACTTGTAAATTGAAAGATTCCAAAATGTATATGATTTTCGTTTCAAAATTTGGCATCATAGCCATACATAGCTATCTATGGCATCATAGATATACTACTCATTTTGTAATGTGTATGATGCTCATACATATACCCGAACGCCATAAACCGAATGAATTCAATTCACACCGATCGTCGGATGATATTAAGAAGATTTTTGTTGAGTTTTTGTATTATGTAGTCTTCATAATACGCATGCTATTTGAAATTATACAGCCAGAAATGAAAATAATGTAATATGTAAATGATCTAAGCTCTGATTTTGCTCCAGTTCAATTTCGATACATTTCATGTACAGAAAAATCTTTTTGAAATTGTATTCAATGAGTACGAATAAGACATTCTTAAAATGCCTAAAAAGGTTTCACAATTTTTCAAAATTAATGAATTGATATGTAAGTGTTTCTAACAAAGGTCGAAATGATCAGATTTGATGAAACAATTTTGACAATTAATGTCCCACACATTAAGATCTAACATACAAACATTTGGACGATATGTCATGTTAGTATTTGCAAGAGTCGTTTCGGATTAGAATTGAAGGATGCCCAACAAAATTTAAGGATAATCGCAATTTGTACTATTGCAAACTTTATACCTGAACGCATATATTTGTACGTATTTTTTTTACACATAATGTGAAATATTGTACGAACAATTTAGGCAGTTTCAACTTATTTCGTTGACAAAATAACAATAACAATAACAAGTTATAAAATAACAATAACAAATAACAGGTTTACTTTAATGAATTTGTTTTCCTTTAATAGATATAATATTTATCAAATATGGTCATTAAATAAAGTATTTTGTATCTAAAAAATAATACTGATTATTGAAGATAAACCCATCTTAATCCACCTAGTGGTGTGATAATGCCTTTCTCTTCTTTCATAACAGTCTCATGAAAATATATTTCATACTTTTATTATATAATTATATAACTTACCTTCCCACGTCGTGGCAGTGGGAGTACTTAACCACAAAAAAAAAATCAATAAAATTCATTGTAACAAAATCATTGAAACTTTTCCAGTAACCATAAGTTCGCATTTAACTGTTCTGTATGAACTACACTGGTACTAATGGAGATGGTCGAATCAAGTGAAAGAAAATTTCAATTCAATGTATTTTGTCATGTCAAGCCAAAAGCTATGCACTTCGAAAAACACCTATTATTAACGTACAAGAACATGTAATATTATGTGGTTGGAAAATTCTTTGACATGAAATTCATTAAAACAAAATAAATTATACTGATGATACAAATAGAATGTCAATTATCCGGTATATGGATTCTAGGTGCAATATAAAATCTTAGAGAAACAAAATTTCCCACAATAATTGTTTTTCTAAAGTTGAAATTGCCCTATAAGTACATGAACTCTAAGTCTACTACAGACTCTCACTTCAATGAATACTCACCAAAGTGCTCTGGCACAAGGTTTGCCAATATTTCAATCGAGCACCATTCTTAATCACTGATAAATCAATTTCATATCACCACCACAATACATATCGAAAAAAACATTTAAACTCACAACTTCGGTTAAAATAAACGCTTTTGTTTACATTCTGTCATTGGTTTTTCTTACAAGTTATTCAATGTTTGGTATGAATATAGGTGACATACTTACAATTACTGAATCGTCAAGCTCATTTGAAGCTGCAATGCAACATACGGAAAAAAATATTTTATAATCTGAAGGAAACACCGTGATAACCAAAGCTTCATTCAACTTTAGCGAGAAAAAAGTTCGTATGTGTTCGACTGTATGAAAAATTGAAAATACTGATACGATACAAGAAAACATATATACAATTATAATATAATTCATATAAATAGTGGAAGAGAATACGAAGAAATGTGTATGAAACTCCTTCATTGTTCAACATAAAATTATTCGAACTGTTCCATAATTCATTTTTAGGAATAAATTCTTCTCAAGGATTAAAATGACAATTGGTAATATACATTCAGTCTGATTCATGACGATTAACATACAGTTCACTAACATTTCAAAAGTAACTGACAGCTTTATAACATCTAGATGGAAACCACACATAATAGAGGTGAAACTCTATGAATATTGACCATATGATCATACAAATTGTTCTACCATTCAATAGTCGGAATTCTCAGTTATTTATCGCGTTGAATGAAGTTTCAATTAAAATGCGGCTGACGTTTTCTTTCAGTGCAATGGGAATGTCGTGGTGAGGTAGAGTTCCTTCTGCTTCGCTGGGCTACGTCCAGGGGGTGCTAGTCTCCCTACTTGTTATCTTGGTGATCTTTTCTCAATATCCTTTTTTGCTAACAACATCATTCTTCTCGCTATTTTCATATACTTTTAGCATATGAATTAATATCGTACGTAAAAAAAGTCGTACTAAATAACATCTGACCGTAGTTAAATTATCGTATCGTACTAATAAACTCCGACCATAGTTAAATGCGTTTATATTATCAGACTAGCATTGATCGAACAGTAGCTGAGTTTAATTTGTCATATCGTCACTCCATAAGTTTATCTCATTTATGCTAACAAGAAGAACCAAATAAAGAAATTGTCACATGCGTTATCATTGAGCATAAAAAGAAATACTCTCTGAATTAAGAAAATCAGCCATACCAAAATCGTCTGACTCAATTCTGCTCCTAGCAAGACAGGGAAAATTATAATCTAGCTGCGATACCAGCCCTTGAAAACAGTCTCAGAGAAAGGTAACAGCAATTAGAGAAAGGTAACAGCAAAGCAGTATAGTATACTGAAACTTGCTACAATGTCGAAGAAAACATTTTTTTTAGCATGGTAAAAAAGCCCAGAACCCAAGCTTCTCTTATTAAATTTTTCGTTCTTCCCTCTTTACTGTATTTATCAGTTGAGTACAACAAACGACTTCAAATTAACCAGCAGCAGTCTCTGGCTGCATCTTCGTAGCGTGTGATGGATTGGCATCGTAAACAAGCTTCATGTGCAACGGAAATACTGGTAGGTGGTTCTAATTCAAACGAGACCGGTGCAAATTTCTCGACTGCTTCATGCTCAATTAATGTATGACTATTCGCACGATGGTACCTAATATGTATGCAACACATACAGCCATGTTCTACTCAGCCAGACAGGAACACGTCTTCAGCTGCCCCTAAGGTATGCATTAAATCATGTAAGGCATTCATACCTAATGTGTAAAACTAGTGACTCTCAAGCTCAACTACATTGCATGCCCGTTCGAAGCGCTGCCGACATCAGGCACGGCAAGACTGATGCTGCTGTGCTACTTCTCAGCGGCACCTTTATGAAGATATTGCTACTCAACTTCTCGGTTCGGTTCGGTAGCAACGCGACTATGCATAAGCTATTTGCTAATTTACTCACCTGTTGTTGAAACTAATGATTATGATTACCGGCATGTATAGGTAATATTTATTTATGGCTATTCCTAAATTACAATCATTAAAATTGTACAATCTATTACGGTAAGGGTAGGTGCCGACCATTCGATCGTACCGGGTCAGGAACTAATTGGTTATCAATATGAAAAAATGCCATTGAACTAAATTGTAATATACATATTTCAATGAGCAATCAACAATTCAAGACTAATAGATTAGAAAATCTATTTGTTCGAGTTGGCAGTTCAATGCAAAGGGCACTGGTCTTACAAGCCAGTTGTCGTAGGTTCTCGCCCCAACCTGGACGGATTCTTAATATCAGTAGGATCGTAGCACCAGCCATGCAATGGTTCTGTACGCTCTTAATCGGCTTCGAATTCTGATAAAACAGAAGGTCAGATTTCACAAAAGGAACATAATACCAAGACTTTGCTTTGTTTTGCTCATCTATTTGGGTTTTGAAATATGAAATTACTGTTTGTGACAATTGTTTTCATGAACAGTGCTAAGTTTGTGTTTATTAATCAATCTTACAAAGCTGTTTGCATGATGCATGGAATAGATTGAAGAGTATTTCAATTTAGGCCTCGCTTCATGAATAACAAGATGTCTGATTGTTCGAAACAATTAGTTTGAAATAACTATCACCAGCAGATCGAAGAAGAGCCAAGACTGTTTGTTTCTGTGTGATTAACGAAAAACGTGATAGGCCGCAATTGACGCCAGCCTGGCGACGGTGGCCCCGTCGAACGGACGATTGACTATGAATGATGATTTGCTGTTCGTCTCCCCGTGTGTTCGTTTAGTCGAGAATGACGATGTTTACACAAATTGAACCTTCCAGTAGTTGGTAGGTAGGTAGGCAGTCGTCAGCAAAACCTTCCTTTACCACCGGGCAAAGTAGTACGAACCATTCCCATGGCCACGGATACAACCGGCCGATCCGGTCCACCGGGAAGGGTGAGTGAAACAGAAGTAAAAAGTATGAGTTTTATTCGCCGCAAGTCGTCCGAGGATGATGGATGATTGTTATGATACCCGCCCTGCTGCCACATGACTGATTGATATGTTGTAATAAGCGAGGCCTGGGAGGGAACATCGACTAATCTTCTGTTTTCCCCCTTTTCTGTCTGTCAGGCAGCGTGTTTGAGGTCTAATCATTAGGTGATTGAGGCGATGCAGACTTTTTTGATGGATGAAGGCGAAATTCGTTAAGATAATGAATGGAATCATGAATAAATCGTGTACTGACATTCTATGCGGGTCAACTAAAGCTATCAGATCGGTCAGATACAAAAATTTTGCAGAGACATTCTAATTGTAACGGATCACGTCTTTTTTTTATCAGAAAGAAGAGATCCAGAAGTTTAAAGACCGTGCAGAGAATCCATAATACTGTTGAATGTTTGTCTTATTCTATGCTCTACGAACTAACGAGACTACTTAGCAAAAACCTGTTTTAATCCATCTAGTGATGTAGTGATCCCTTTCTCATATTATTCATTCCATCATAAATATAACAGTTCTTGAAGAAATTCTTAATTGAATAGAAAAATGACAGTTTGTTCGGTTGTAAGCTAGTAAAAATCTGCAAATCAGAATACGTTCTAACTCCGCGGGAGTAGGAACCTTCACAAATTGAAGTATTCCGTATGAAACTACAAGACTTTTCAAACGAAATTTATTTTTTTTGGTTAGTGTTGCCGCGGAGACAACACGATTGGCAACACGGCTGAGCGAGGAAACGAACACTGACATTTCGGATAGGAAGGAGGAAGTGACTTCGAGCTAGCAGTGATCGTAGTCTGATATAATTCGAATATAATTGATTTTTTGTACAATTAGATGGTAAGAAAATGTTTGATACAGTTTATTTGCATTAATGCTTTATTGGATTCTTCATGCCACTGAGACTTTTGCCGTCAGTTTGATTTAATTACACTATTTTGTAAGTACTGGTGAAGTAATAATTCTGGCATATTATAATTAAAATGAATTATTCCAGTTTGAAGCGTACAGCTATCAAAAATAGTGCTTCCTTCGGTTCTGTAGGAACAGTTAGGAATAAAATTATCTGAGGAAAGACAGAAAAAAATAAATAAGTCAGTAACAGTATACTGATAGAATGCATAATTAACACTGCTCAGAAAGCATTAGTTGATGTACTCGTTTAATGCATTTTCAGTATCAACTAGCAGTCAAGTTTGAAGTAATTTTATTATTTTATACCTTTTTTGTGAACTATGAAAACCTCACTTTGGTTTTCAGATATCCGGTCATGAAAATACCGGAAATAGTGGTCAGAAAGCTGATAACTGATCCTTATTTTACAACCTTAACATTAAATGAAAGGTCTAGGAGCCGTCTTCTAATGTACTAATTTTCAAAAAATTAGGCCAAAGCCTTTTATAACAGAGCTATTTATATATTTTAGGTTGATAATCAAACAAATTGAATTTGATTTTGTTGATTCTCTGTTTACGGTTTTTTTAAACCAACTCAGAAAATTCTGAAAAGGCATCATTATGCCCCTACGTGGATTCAAACAGGTTTTGTTTTTTCTCATATGAGTGTATCTAACGTTTTTATGCACTAATTTTTCTCAAAGATAGCTAACCCGATTTTTAAAAGCTTAAAATCTAATGGGAGTCTTGAGACCGCATAGAAAATTTCTGAATTTCATTTCGATCCGACTTCCGGTTCCAGAGTTACAGGGTTTTTAGTGTAAGAAGTTCAATTTTAATTTACTAGCTCACTTTTTCGCCGAAGGCTGGATAGATTTCCACAAACTTAGGTTCAATTAAAAGGTCTTAGGCATAAATTTGTACTATCTCAATAGCAGCAAATTCGAATGAATAGACGGGGCTGTGAATGTTGAATCCCTTTATTTGCAGTATAGGAATAAGATATCACCGAAATCCAGTTATAACAAAATAATCTCTTATAATACTACGTCTACCTTATGCTGGAGGTCAAATGAACCGAGAAAAAATTAATAAACGAAAAACAGGCAGCTTTTGGAACTTTCAATAAATTTCAGTAGTAATAATTGTTCTACCCATTTTAATATCATTTATTTTGTAAATACAAAAAATAAGTTCTGCATACAGTTTTAGAAGGACATGACGGTAATGAATATGGGTAGCATGACACGGATCCCAAAACCTCCTGCACGTCAAAGTGCATTTATCTCTTTGTTCGACTTCAATTCTACAAGACTGCCCCTGGAAAATACTACCTGATTTACACAGTAGCAATCATTTACCAATTATCGTCTCAATTAGCAGTAAAAAATGTATTGCTACTTCAGTTACTGTTCCATATGATTTGACAAAAAATATTGACTGAATTATATACCAAAGTAGTATCTCTTGTATTTTAAATTCAAAGGAAGAGCTCCCCGCACTTAAAGAATATGACTTCCTCGTTCGTTCGATCCTGGAGACCGGACAAAGAGTGCTCAGATGCTAAACATGCGAAACAAAATGCTTGCAAGACGTTTCATAAACGGAGAGCACTCTTTGGAACACGGCCAAACGAATTAGGAATCGTAACGTAGGAAATGAGAATGAGGAATACTCGAACCGATGGATATTGGACTTTCCTACGGAGAGCATTATTCAAGAGTCTCCTCCAAATAATGGTTCCATTGATAGACCCTTTTCAATGATGGAATTTTCTAAGCACTCTTGTTTTGTAACAATAACGCTCCTGGGTTGGACAGAATTAAATTCAACTTGGTGAAGAATCTCCCCGATCTCGAAATAAGACGTTTGTTGGAATTGTTCAACAAGTTTCTTGAGCAAAATATTGTTTCACCTGACTGGAGACAAGTGAAAGTTATCGCCATTCAAAAGCCGGAGAAACCAGCTTCCAATCATAACTCATATAGACCCATTGCAATGTTGTCCTGCATCAGAAAATTGATCGAAAAAATTATTCTTCGGCGTTTCGACACTTGGTTCGAGTCGAACGGCTTATTGTTAGATACTCAGTTTGATTTCCGTAGAAATAAAGGGACGAATGATTGCCTTGCATCTATTTCGTCTGACGTACAATTTGCCTTCTCACGAAAACAACAAATGGCATCTGTATTTTTGGACATAAAAGAAGCATTTGATTCAGTTTCCATTGATGTTCTTTCAGACAAGCTCCACCAACATGGACTTCCAGCGGATATAAATAATTATTTTCACAACCTTTTGTCAGAGTTGTTGTTCACATGGCCATTTGGTAACATTCAGAATTAGCTACATAGGTCTTCCGCAAGGTTCATGCCTCAGTACGCTCCTCTATCATTTTTACGTGAACGACATTGACAGCTATCTAGTAACTTCATGCACACTAAGACAATTGATACATGATGGCGTGGTTTCAGTTACTGGACCCAAAACAGTGACAGTACAAAACCATAGAAAGATACTTTAGATAACTTGTCCGTTTGGGCTGTTCATCTGGGTATCGAATTCTCTGTGGAGGAAACAGAGCTAGTCATGTTTTCAAGAAATCATGATCGCGCAGCTTCAGCTCCTTATGATGAGAAGAATCATCGCGCTGGTTTTTACTTTCAAATACCTCGGGGTGTGGTTTGATTCCAAATGCACGTAGGAAGACACATTATGTATCTGATGACAAAATGCCAACTAAGCTTAGACAGTTCGGCTGAAAAGTTCGTATCGTTTAATAGAAACACACATTTTTTTTGCCAAAATTCGTTTTTATTATTCAACATAATTGCCATCAGAGGCGATACAGCGATTATAGCGATCTTCCAACTTTTGGATACCATTTTTGTAGTACGATTTGTCCTTTGCCTCAAAATAGGCCTCAGTTTCAGCGATTACCTCTTCATTGCTTCTAATTTTTTTACCAGCGAGCATTCTCTTGAGGCCTGAGAACAGGAAAAAGTCACTGGGGGCCAAATCTGGAGAATACGGTGGATGAGAGAGCAATTCGAAGCCCAATTCGTTCAATTTCAGCATGGTTTTCATCGACTTGTGACATTGTGATTGTGAGCTCACGCGGCACCCATTTTGCACAAAGCTTTCTCATATCCAAATATTCGTGAATAATATGTCCAACACGTTCCTTTGATATCTTTAGGGTGTCAGCTATCTCGATCAACTTCACTTTACGGTCATTGAAAATCATTTTGTGGATTTTTTTCACGTTTTCATCGGTAACAGCCTCTTTTGCACGTCCACTGCGTTCATCGTCTTCGGTGCTCATATGACCAGTACGAAATTTTGCAAACCACTTACGAATTGTTACTTCGCCCGGTGCAGAGTCTGGATTACATCAAGCCATTTTTTGTTATCGGCGGCACTTTTTTTCATCAAAAAGTAGTGAAATTCTTTTTTTTCCATTTTTTTCACAATAACAAAAGTAGCTTCACTCAAAATGCAATATCTCACAAACTAATAATCAGACAGCTGTCAAATTTTTACACGTATCTTTTGAAGGTTGGTACTAACTGAAAATGGTATGGATTTAATTCTAGTGGCGCCCTCTCATAGAAACGATACAAACTTTTCAGCCGATCTGTTAGTTGACCGCTCGTGAGTTTCCCGTGATTGATCAGAAACCAGTTGAAATAACATATTGAACCAAATGCATGATACTTGGGGAGTTTCATGTTCAACGTGCAACCCAAACTGACTTAGAACATGGACTGATCAATAACGTAGATGGCCACGCTCATGCAGGTCAATATAGGAAGGGAAGGAATGTTAGTTCAAAAATTGTTGCTACTAGCAACCGTGGACTTCTTTGCATCACCACAAATGTCACAGGAAAGGAGTGGTGTTAGTGTGGCGAGGAACTGAGCAGGAGAGTAAATTTTTTTCGAACAATAACAGGATCTTGGTGGGGTGCTCATTTGGAAGATCTTATAGAATTATACCAGACAACGCTACATTCAGTGATGGAATGTGGATGCGTTTGCTTTCGTTCCGCTGCAAACTCTCATATTATTTTTTTTTTATACCCGGCTTTAACCTAATTTTGGTCGTTCGCCGACTCTCATATTATTGAATTAGAACGAATTCAGTACCGTTGTTTGCGAATTGCCCAAGGCTGCATGAATTCGACACATACAATGAGTCTCGAAGTTCTGGCGGGAGTTCTTCCATTGAAAGATCGCTTTCGGGAGCTTTCATCACGACTGCTAATAAGATGTATTCGTGTCAGTCTGCTAAATGTCCCTGACTCAAGTTTATTTTTCGACACATCCATGCAGCGCGAAGTGCGTGGAATCCCGGATCACCTACGCTCGAAGGAAATTCCGAAAATATTTTCAAATTCAGGCATATAGACTCCGTTGAAAATGTTTTGACCGGACGGATCACGAATTGAAAAGACGACTGGGTTTGGTAAGTTCAACAATAATGTTTCGGTTTCATTTGTGCTTCAAGAACCTGCATCTGTTTATAAAGCAGAGTTAGCAGCAGCTCATTATTGCTTGAGTGTAATCGTCACATCATCTCCATATCTCTCCAACTCCTCTTCACAGATAGTCTGAGCGCAATTGAAGCCATTCACTCAAACGCTGTTGGGAAACATGAACCGTTTTTCTTGGGAAAAATAAAACAGTGCCTGACCGACATATTGAATAATAATTATCTAATCACAATAGTTTGGGTCCCGGCTCATTGGTCCATTCCAGGCAATGAGAGATCCGATACTTTAGCAAAAAAGCTAAATTTAAATAGAAATGATATACTGATACATACAAACTCGGAATAGTTTATGAAATTATCAACAAAATGTATGAAAATAACAGCTTATTTTATAATTCATAGCAGTTAATCGTTTGGTTCAAATAATATTCTTGGGCAGATATAATAATAAATGACGAAATACCTAATATGATGTTTAAAATATAAGAGGAATATGTTTTATTGAATTCAAATAATGATGACTATATTAGAATTATACTAGGATAAGAATTCTATGTAAAAGTGATGCTACGGCGAAGAAAATTTTATGTAAACTGCCTTAAGAAATAAACGTATTTATGGAAAAATTAACTAGCTTAAGGTATTTTGATAAGAGCTTTTAATGGATAATTGTAGTAATAGCAAAAATTTTCATTTCATTTTGAGAGAGATGGAGTAAGAGTTCTCTAAACTTTCATGTAAGCACTATTCTCGTAGACTAGATCACATACAGAAGCCGAAAAATTGGAATCAAATGAAACTTCCGTGACGTAACATTTTGGCAAATCCCCCTCCCCCTTTACGTCTCATTGAATTGTATTTAAGCAAGTAATCCCCTTAAATCACATTTCTGCTATGTCAAGTATGCACGTGAGGCTTTGTCTCAATTCAACAAACAAAGAAAAAAAACTAATATTCTTGATTTCCCACATCCGGAATGCTGTATCTAATTTTTACCTAGCTCTAGAATTGCATTGCATCCCGTACGGTGATCCTATCTAATGGAGCAATGCGGCAACGCATTAAGGGTTATGAGAGATTTCATAAAAATACCAAAAGCCAATTCCGAACACGTTTTCCAAGTATAGGGGCACTATTTCATTTTTATCTCGATCGGATTTGTTTGCCAGTAGGGGCGGTGAGGCCTAAATGTGGTAAAATCGTCATTGGAACATCTTCTTCTACCGTCGCAAGCAAAGTACGCAGGAGAGACATTTGCACTATTCTAGCCAAACACACCTACAGAATTTAAACAGTCGATCCCGAAGGTGCAGAAAATATCAATCCCGAAGCGAAAATATCCCCAAATAAAAGCGTTAGTTCCAGCACAATATTATATCCGCTGCAAGAAATATAATAGAAATAATTCATTTTTATTGCAGACCTCTTCCTTCCTTCCGCACGTTGATAAACATTTTCAGCCTGGGATATTTTTCCTTGCCAAAACGAAATTAGCCGATAAAGCGGCAATAATGGTGTCATAAAAATGGATATACGAGATTAAAAATAATACATGTCCCACCCGAAAGGGAATGGAAGGGTCGGATTCCGAATTAAGTGTCGACAATATTTCAACACAGTCTCTTCAGTTCTAGTTGGCTGCCGAAAGATGTATGTTATTAGACCAGATAAATTTCGTATAAATTTTTCTGTGTCTATACGCACCTAGACGGAACCATAACCGTACAACTATGTTAACCCACCTAATGGTGTTAGAATTCCTTTTAGAGTCATGCCTAGCTACCCTATGTGGAAAAATATCCCCTTTTTTTTTAGAAACCTAATTCCAAATCCAACCTAAATTAAACTGAAAATGTTTTAACTCTAGAAAAATAAGCTACCCATTGTTGGTTCTTCTCCGCAATGATAAATTTGTGTTTTTGATCACCAAATCAAAAAAGATTTTTATCAACTTTGAGACCTATTCTTTCTAAGATTAAACTTCTCGTTGATATTTTTTTATTTAGAAGTCCTTTCGTGTTTGAAAAAGTATACTGAATATAAAATGTTAATAGCATCATAATCTATGCTTTAGGGGTTATATACAAAATTGCGGATCCAAGAATCGAAGCTTTTTTTACATATTCTGAAAGTACATGCCTTCGAAAATTGCTGTGAGAGTACAGAAGTTCGTATCACGCAGATTTCATCCATAGACATATGCCGAGACAAAGTTCATTTCTTTAGAACTATCGTTCAACAAAATAAGTTCAAGTGTTTTGTATAATACAAAGCATCATTTTGTTATTTATTCGTGGAAAATATTGAGAAATAAGTCGGTGCAAAAGTATTTTTCAGCTTTGAGCTTAATAGAAATCATGATTTGCGGTGTCGATGTCTCAGCGCAGACTTATCAGAAGTTAACAAATCGAAGCAGCATAATTACAGTAGATGTTTTACTAGACCTCAACGTTTCGTTTAATTTTTTTTTAATTATTTGAATTTTTGGTAGTTGTTTACGATTTTTGACGAAAAAATCCGCCATTGTGTAGCTGTATGACCTCCCCAAAGTAACAAACCAAATATGCAAAATTCGAAAACAATGACGATGGACACGGACTTTCAAAACCTGCTTTCGAGAAAAACGCGTTCAAAGTTTATTGTCTATAAAATCGAAAGAAAAACACTTTATTTTTCTAGGGAGAGCGTAAGGTCTAAAACTATCGTAAAATCATAGGCATTTCAAGAATGTTTTGTCAAATTTTCAAGTAAACCGAAGCAGAACTGCTTCTTCGCAGTATGAGATAAGCAAAGGTAAGGGGCCATAACTTCCAGAGTTTTGTTCCGATAGGCTTGAAAATTTGACAAAATATTCTTTAAATTTTTTACTATAAGAAAATACTAAGAAAAAATAAATTTTGATTTGATTTTTCAAAAGCGTTGAACCCTACCAGAGCTGCTCTATGTCCCTATCAACTAGCAACTTTGCACGATGCCAACCAGGCTCTACCAATCTCCATATATTGAGTGTATGAGAGCCGATCTGTCAGAAGTTAAATTCTCTTGATATTGCACTCACCAAGACGCTCATTCCCAGTGAAATTTGTCGACCCGCATAAGTCCGATCAGCGGCCCGATTATCGGACCGATTGAGCACGATATGGGGCCGATCGTAGCGCTTCGATCGGCCCGTCATCGGACAATTCTGCACCGTTTGTATCAACCGCGTCGATCTAAAAAAGCTTCATGTTTACATTATGTATCGCTAGAGAAACAGAGCGAAGGAATATCAAACAAGGCGTTTTCGAGCCGGCGTCTCACTGATAGGATGTGAATGAGTGTTAAAAATTTTTTTGTTTCGATCATAGAGGCTTTAACCTTAAGGTCATTCGCCTCTTAGGGCCAGAAAAACTCAGGCCCTATGTTCGGGGTTGGAAATCCAGACCCGATATATCCCATCCCCTTAGTATCAGACATCCGCTCTCTGCTTTGGTATATCTTCACTCTTTTGTTCTACCGATACACTATGTAAGCTCGAAACGCAATCAAAAGCTTTCTTGCACGATGCGTCCGATGTTCGAATTTACTGGGTTGATTGCCGATGCGAGTGATGTTATCTTCATTTCTTCTGTCACTGCTTGATTTCGATGTGACTAAATATTAATCAAACTGCCTAAACATTGCATTTACACCAATAAACTCCGAATTCCGATGACTTTTTGCAAAAAACAATGAACTTTATCAATTTATGTTTATGTTAGTACTCATTGAATTTTTTTACTTCAACAGGGAATAGGAGAATGAGAGAGAAAACAAAAAAAACGCCTGCCTTTGACTGAGTATACTTCTACTTGGTCGTAAAACTATCGGGTATCTCATTTGACAGACACTTTCACCGTACCAATTACAGTTGACGATGAATTCAGTCAGTCTGACATGACTGACAAATTGCAACTCTAGACCCTACCCGCCTCATAAATGCAATTAATTCAGAATTAGTAATTTTTCTTTCTCTTTATAAAGTTAATAGAATTGCTGGAGAAACCGACTTTTGATTTGAGCTACGGAGACCCCTAGTGTTGTATACCATTCGATTCAACTCAACGAGATTAGAAACTGACCGACAAACGCATTTTTTTTCTCTGCTCAAATTTCTCCGAAAAGGCTTAACCGATATTTTCCAACTGAGGCTCGTTTGAAAGCTACAGCAAATACAAATTATAATACGGAGTACTTCGACAAATTTTCAAGGACACATTTTGCATCGTGCGGTACACTGTCATGATACACTGTCAGAGTGACAATGTACTTTAACGAGTTTTCTATAAAACTAGCAACACTGAAGGGTAAGAACAAGTTCACCATAGTTACTGTTTATTGCAGTGAAAAATAAACTTGAACTATGTTGTTGTGTATGAGATATGGTTATTCCATATCGGATTTTGTTTTTTGTCCTCCTTGGCTTTTCAGAAATTTGCTCCTTGGCTTTTCGGAAATTGCTCAGTATTATATGTTAGAATGTCTCGGCACTGTTCACCGAATCGTTATGGTAGCCATCCGTTCTTTACATTGCAAATCACTCCCGTCAGAGGAGTAGGAATTTTTCCAACATCTGCTAAATGCGGGGAACCTTTACGTCATAATACTAATAGAAAATAATTCAATTAATAAGTTTATCCATCATGAAAGAAAAACTGTTGGGTCTGCCACCGTTCGGGCTATAATCAATTTGTCTGGGTCACGCATATATGAGTGACTATTGGGAAAACGCATACACAGCTTGAATTTGTTTCTCTTTTAACTTTTATTTTATCGTGTAGAGCGCTAATCGCTGTTTCCGTGGTACGTATACGAATCGTACCCATGTTCCACACCAAGGCCCGTCTATGAAATAAAGTCCCATCACTGCCAAAAAATATCGCAATTCTTCATTCATCGATTAGCTGGAGTGTATCTTTGAATTTGTTGCAATACAACAACGGAAAACATAAACAAACAAACTTGTTTTGCGCCGTAGCAACTAGCATAAAGCGTTGCCAGAAACGATCTCCTTCCACATTTTCAAACTATCGCAACGAAAGGGAGTAATTTGCTAGGCTTACTTGTTCAGGCTGTGAACCAAACATTGGCGGTTCGTTTGTATGGGACTTAGGGGTATTATTATTTGTATTTGGCTACAGGGTTCGCCATGTAACTTTTTTTTTTTGAACATGCAATAAAACACAAATGGTTCATCCGATTTCAAAATTTATTTTTTCATATTAAAGTATAATCCTTCCGGTTAATTGTGAAATATAATTGCATTCAAATGGCTGTTTTTTAGTACATTTTCGATTATATGCAGCTTTATTTCAGCTATGGCTGCACGAATGTTGTCCTTCAAGGGTTGAATTGTCTCTGGCTTGTCCACATAACACTTATCTTTGACAGCCCTTCAAATATAATAGTCTAACGTCGTCAAATCACAGCTCCGAGGCGGCCAAACGACATGCGAATTTCGACTGATCGTAGCGTTGGCTGTGTGGCACGGAGCGCCGTCTTGTTGGAACCAAATGGTGTCCAAGTCTTCCACTTCAAGTAACGGGAATAACCAATCGCTAATCATGGCGCGGTAGCGCTCGCCATTGACCGTGGCGGCGGCTGCTGCATCATTTTCGAAGAAAAATGGCCCAATGATGCAGCCAGACCAAAATCCGCACCAAACCGTCACTCTCTGAGGATGCATCGGTTTCTCCATGATAACGTGCGGGTTTTCTGTCCCCTGGATGCGACAATTTTGCTTATTAACATACCCGCCGAGATGAAAATGTGCCTCATCCGAGAAGATGATCTTTTGGCACACATTCCGCAACATTACCATGATTTTCAAAGTAAAACTGCACTATTTTCACGCGTTCCTCAAGCGTATACACAAACATTTTCGTTCAGCGGAAGGATAAAACTAAGTTTCTGTCAAATCAGAAGTAACATTAAGGTTAGCAATGTCGAAATAACCGCTAGTTAAAAAAAAGTAAGATTGCGGACCCTGTGAATTGTGAATCAAGTCCGAAGATCCTGTAGCTGTTGCTTCCGGCTCCGGAGATATATTGGTATAAGTAATGTGACCGACAAAACGCATTTTTTTCTCTCCACTAAATTCAGTCAATTTCCTCCGAAGGTGTAAAGGTATAAGTGACGTAAACGACAAAACTCATTACAGCTCAATTCTCTCGGACATAGATGAACCAATTACTTCAGAAAGTGATCAACGATTAACGATAAACTTGCTTTTTTCTACGGTAGTACTAGCTATGAATTGTCTTTCGCTTGTTCAAATAGAATTTGCATCTAACCCTTAGTCAAATGAATGAAATTAACTCACTTTATCTTCTCAACTTTATATATAACTCCTTAATTATCAAGTTTTCATAGCTATTTGGTGCAAGACACATCGGGTATCCCATTTGGCATGTAATATTCCCACAACCAAAACCCCACTTAAACCTGGTTCCGGAGAATTTTGATTAGAACTGCCAAATATCTGCAAGAAATGATTTTTTGCTTGCATTAGATTTCGATTTAGAAAATCAAACATGTTTCTCAAGAAACAATATTCACAGAAACGTAATCATGAATCCCACAACTTCTCATTCCGACGGTGAATATTGTTCGATACACCGGGACCGAGTATAGAGTGATCACCGCATGAATTATTACATCGCTAGTCAATAACAAATGCACTCGTATATTTTCAGATTCGTACAAAATCGTGCACGTAAGGTGCGATCGTACATTTCTTAGGAACCCCCTACATTCAACGCACTGGCATGACCACTTACTGTAGACCTACCTCACAGAACTGCTGGGGACATATTTCATCAGTTTCCGACCCTAGCCCGAAGCGCCATGCTGTTCGCAATCACGTTTTTTTTTTTAAAGAAGTATGCAGTAATACAATCATTGCCAATGGGTCTTTAGAACCCGCCTAATTTATTGCACAAGTCCATTGTTCTGACAATAAAAATCGGCAGGGTTCTGACAAGGTGCTGTTAAACAATGTGTATAGGGGATGGAAAAGTGCTGCTTTTTGCTGGAAAGGAGAAAAAAAAGATCACAAAATATTGCTGAAAAGAAAAGCGAATCGAGAGATAAAAAATGAAACGAGAGTAAACATATGCTCGGCTCTTTATTTATTAGGCCTTTGGGATCCCTTAGAATTGGCAATCTCTGTCCGAGCCTAACCAGACACAGTCCACATCCAGCAAGGCACACTGGCAATATAAAGCCTCTGCTTCGCGGAGAGCCGGGCACAGAAAACAGATCATAAATAATTGCATGCTGAGAAGGAAACGTATAGACCTCAGCTTAGTAGGAAAAGGAATTAACAGAAGATAAAAAGGAATAATGAATTCTTCACATTTCGGTTTCGTATTTTATGGGATTTTAGGTTTATGTTTATCGTGTTTGGTGAAATCTCGGCGTGGATGAAAAATTTGTACATGCCGCTCTTTACGTTCCTTTCTGGTTTATCATGGCAGCCTGAATTGGCATATGAATTTGCTTGTGTCAGATTTCCTCTTTTTCTTTGTGGTACTTTTTGTCACTTCACCTTCTTCCCACCTTTTTCTTTTGGTTTGTTATAAATGAGATGTGATTTATCTGATAAGTTATTAAGTAGAAGTGAACAATATATTATCTCATCTCGGTTGTTTGTAATTTGAGAACGGTTCGCATTATTTATTTCCTCAACATTGTTTTCGGGTCTTCCTTCTCAGTACAAGCAGTTTCTTTTCCTCCCGACATCAGACCGAAGGCGTAGTGTGCGAGCTTATTGTGATATATTTTCTTGTTAAATTTTGACCGTTCCCTACAAATGAGGACGTTTTGTCCGTGTCGTTTATGTAAACGTATTTATACCAAAGGCGTCGAATAACATTCGGAGGAGGATGTCTGTTTCCGTAACACGCAACATCCATTATTCCGAAACCGATCATGCGATAATGATCTTATCCAGCTGATGTTCGACTTGACACACGGTTGTGTGTTGAAGACATGTTTGAGGTTTCTATGCAAACTTGGAACGCGATGCAGTTGAAACTTCACGAATACAATTATTATAAAAATTGACAACAACTGAGACAATTAAATTAAAATACATGCTTTGCATTTACTAATAAATGGAAGCATGTCTCATAGGATAAACTAATAGCCACTATGAGGCGGTAGGTAAATTTTGAAAAGTTACTCAAACTGTCAATTGAAAACGTACAAAACTTAATTTTAAAGAAAATGTTCGAATTTTTTTCTAGTCGGTTTTCGATGATATACATTAGGGAGCCAATAAAAACGGGGTCATCTCTAATTTCATTTAGCGGTAGTATCTAAATGTATAAGCACCTAAAAAAAAATTTCAGCTGAATCAGGAATGCCAAAAGTTAAAAATTGTTTGATTTTGAAAATCACCAAAAGGTACATGAAATATTTCACATCGATTTTTTTCTGAATTGCATGAAACTCCGAGATGTGGTGTTATCTCGTGATTTTTTTAAAATCGACTATTTGGGTATTTTAAACAGATTTATGGATTCAAATGCTCTGAAGTCATCTTAAGTCACTTGATGTGTGATATTTAATTTCAAGATCTAATCTCATCTCAATTTTGAAATTATGTCCCAGAGAGTCATTTTTTTCAAAAATTTTGCATTTCTAAGACATTGAAGCAGAAAGATTTGACGAAAAATTATATTGACACCTCAATACACGTGTACGAGCATGGAAAAAATACTTTGTTCAAACTGTTAACGTGAGACTTTGAAATTATTGCCAAAATCAAGGTCAATTTTTAATTTGAATGATTGAACAGTAGGTTTTTGTGTTCCAAATATACTTGTATAAGATATAGCGAAATCTAAATTCAAAAATATTTTTTTTGCGAATTTTGCAAAAAGTACTAAGAATGCCGATGAAAATCATTGTCTCTCGTACGAGTCGAACGGCGCATGAAATAAATCCGCAGAAAGTCTTCTTGTTGACGTGTACTGCAACCTTCTCCACGGCGTTAACGAATCGCACAGAGTGTAAATTGTTTCAATACTAATTCTAGTAGTATATATGGGCACTCCCAAGTAGCAATCCGCAACTAGTTCTCATACGACTTAGTCCAAACTAAGTGACAACAAGAGCACGAACATTTCGACTTCATCACTTTTTGAAGCATTTCAAATCGGATGGCAATTTGCAAATAATATTACAATGAATTTAAAATTTAACAGTGATGTTAAATTAATAATTATTTGAATATTTTAAATTGAATGCTCGATCTTTAAAATCGAGTGAAGATGAATTTTATAATTTTCTCAAAGTTCACAAAATTCATATTGCCATTGTGACAGACACTTTTCTTAAACCAAATGTCAAATTAAAAAGTAATCCACATTATGTGGTTCATCGATTTGACAGGTTTACTAGAATGGATGGTGGAGTTGCCATTTTTGTCCAACGGCAAATTAAACATCGAATTTTACCTTCTTTCAATACTAAAGTTATTGAAAGCTTGGGAATCGAAGTCGAAACCATTCATGGAATTTATTTCATCGCTGGAGCATATTTGCCATTCCAATGCACCGGCGAACAACTGAATTTCTTTTAAGGCGATTTGCAAAAACTCATAAGATATCGATCGAAATTTTTCGTAATAGGGGACTTAAATGCTAAGCATGTCCAGTGGAATTGTAGGCAAAATAACAGTAATGGTAAAATACTTCATAATCAACTATCAGCTGGTTACATCACAGTTCTTCATCCCAGTAATCCTACTTGTTTCTCTTCCGTGAAAAACCCGTCTACAATTGATCTGGTTCTAACGGATCAAAGTCACATTTGTAGTGAACCGATTACACATGCTGACTTTGACTCAGATCATCTTCCTGTAACATTCAGACTTTCCAACGAAGCTATAATTAATCCAATTAGTTTTATATTCAACTATCATAGAGCTAATTGGTTGGATTACAGATCTCACATTGAAATTCATGTGGATCATGAAACTATTTTAGACAATTCTGCGGACATCGACACAGCAATTGATAATTTGAATCATTACATTATCGAAGCTAGAAATCTTTCAGTTCCCAAAGCTCAAACTAAATTAAATTTTCCTATCGATAACAATCTTCAACTGCTCATTCGGTTGAAGAATGTTCGTCGACGACAATATCAACGTTCTCGTGATCCTGCTATGAAAAACATAGTTAAGGATTTACAAAATAAATTAAACATAGATTTACTCTAATTCTTACCTTATTCTTAACCTTTCTGGAAACTTTCTAAGGTTCTTAAGAAACCAATTCCTGCTCTCAAGGAAGGAAATCAAATACTTCTTACAAATGGCGAAAAAGCTCAAAAACTTGGTCAGCAGTTCGAGAGTGTCCACAATTTCAATTTGAACGTTGTGAGTCCTATTGAAAATGAAGTCTCACTGAAATATGATCATATTTGAACTCAAGTGTTATTACAAGATGACATTATTGAGACGAATTTTGATGAAATTAATTCAATCATTAAGAAACTTAAAAACATGAAGGCTCCTGGTAATGATGGAATTTTTAATATTCTTATTAAAAATCTTCCCGATTTTACCTTGAGACTGTTTTGCTTAAGCTTACTTCCCAAAAAGATGGAAAAATGCTAAAGTAATTCCTATCCCCAAACCTGATGAAAACCCAGCAGAAACATCAAGTTATCGACCAATTAGTTTACTTTGTTCTATCAGTAAACTTTTTGAAAAAATTATCTTGTTGAGAATGATGTCTCATATAAATGAGAATTCAATTTTTTTACCAGAGCAGTTTGGATTTCGTCATGAACATTCAACTACTCATCAACTTGTCAGAGTAACGAACATGATAAAATCAAATAAATCTTCTGGGTTATCCACTGGAGTTGCTCTTCTAGACATAGAAAAAGCATTCGACAGTGTTTGGCACAAAGGTTTAATAGCAAAAATGTCTGATTTCCAGTTTCCTATTTATTTGATCAAAATGATGATTTAAAATTATTTAATTGATCGTACTCTTCAGGTTAGCTATCAGAATTGTAAACCTGAATTGCTACCCGTACGAGCCGGTGTTCCGCAGGGTTCGAGTGTAATGTACAGAATCATTGCATGGCTAGTACTATGGATCCTACTGACACTAAGAATCCTTCCAGGTCGGGGCTCGTTCATACGACAACTGGCTTGTAAGACCAGCGTCCTATGCATTGAACCGCCAACCCGCGACTTAATATAAACATATTTTTAATAACAATTATGCTTTGAGCTACTAGTTGACAATAAGTTTGTTTGACGTCCTAAGTATGAATCTACAACTTCTGATGCGTCCCTATTAATATACTGTTTGGTACGGTGTATGGATTGGTTTAATCATCGGTCCATATTTCTTCAAATATGAGGACCAATTTTTAAGGATATTCTTTTTTTGCCTTTCTCATTTAGAAAGGTTATGCAATCACTGTGAAAACCAAATGTTGAACCGAGGCCCGGAAGACCGAGTGTCATATACTATTCGATTCAGTTCGTAGAGTACGCAAAATGTCTGTGTGTATGTGTGTGTGTGTGTGTGTTTAGCATTAACTTTTCTCGAAAATGGCTGAACCGATTTTCGCAAACTTATGGGGTAAAATGTGCAAAGCATTCAAAATATGTGTACTAATTTTTCTCAGAGATGGCATGACCGACAACCATTCAAATGAATGGTCCCTTGGTCCTTCACAAACCTTCCGAATTTCATTTGTATCCGGCTTCCTATTAAATGGTCCTATGGTCCCACAAAAGTTCTGAATTTCAGTTGGATCCGACTTCCGGTTCCGGAATTATAGCGTGAAGTTTGTAACAAAATTTATACCATCACTTAGAGGGGCGAAACAAAAAACGAAAACAAAAATCTTAACTAACCTCAAAACTACTCCATTTGTTAGTCATTATCAGTAGACGGCCAAATAAACTGATTTCGGCTATCCTGGTTCCCAGATTCCGATTCTTGAGGCACAGGAAATAGTGGTCATATTTTCTCAAATGGATCTCACTTACCAATTGACCAATTTTCACAAACTTAGGTTTAAATGGAAGGTCATGTGGTTTGTACGGAATTTCAGAATTTCATCCGAATCCGAAATCTGCTTCCGGAATTATAGGGTAAAGTGTGTTGAAATTTTTATACCTTCACGCGGGCGTAACAGAAATCGTGAAAAAAATCTGAATCGGCCAAAAAACTAATCTAGTAATCATTATTAGTGAACGGTCAACTAAACCGATTCCGGTAAATCTTTCAAGATTAGAAATTCTATTTTGAAGAATACCACAGTATTATATATGAGAGTATGTTTGATATGAGAAAAGCATCATTACACCACTAGGTGGATTAAAACACGGTTTTATTGGTTTATTTAGCCCCGACTTTAACCAGTTGCTCATTCGCCGGGATGCTATTTCTAATTGATTTCATGGATTGCATTACAACAGACTCCTAGCAACTAAAATAGAAATAAAATCAACAATAAATGAAAAGAATGGAATAATATTCAAAAGTTCTTCAAATTGAGTGCTGAATTATTTGTATGACTATATATTTACGAAGAGTAGAATGCGTAGTGCGAAATTGATATGCAGCGATGAGTCGAAGACGAAGCGTACATAAATTAATATTATTATCAACTAATATTAATTTATGTACGCTATCAAACAGTATAAGGAAACATTGACGACGATTCGGAAGCCTCAAGCCAGAAGTCGGAGTGGAACTGTCGACCGGAAACTGCGTGGTATGATTTTGAAGACGATTAAGAGGAATACTAATCTGTCAGACCGTGATTTGGCCAGAAAATTCGGTGCTGCCCATAGTACCGTGAGGAGAACTCGACTCCGGCAAGGAATCAAGTCGTATCGAGCTTGCAAACAGTTCGACCGGTGTCTTCTAATGGGCGATGAACCCTATGTCAAGGCTGACTTCGGGCAAATTTGCAAGAAAATTTATGATTTGGCAGGGCATTTGCAGCTGTGGCAAAAAACCAAAGTTTTCGTTACAAATAAGACAATGACATCGGAACTATACCAAAAAAAGTGTCTCCAAAAACGAATTTTGCCGTTCATTCGATCCCACGACCGTTATGTTTTGGCAAGATTTAGCAAGCTGTCATTACAGCAAAGTCGTTCAAGAATGGTATGCAGAGAAAGGAATCCAGTTTGTTCCGAAAAACCTTAACCCACCCAACTGCCCCCAGTTCCGCTCTATTGAGAAATACTGGGCAATCATGAAGAGGATACTCAAGGCAAAGGGAAAGGTTTGTCAAAGACATCAATCAGATGACAACCTGGTGGAATAAGATAGCTAAAACGATGGACGAAGAAGGTGTGCGCCGCCGTGTTACAGGAAAAAATCGAGAATCCCTTCGAAATCGTGACGAATGATTTTATCCGTATTTTTTATTAAAAGTATGAAGAAAACACTACATTTTTATAAAAAAAAGATCTTGAATTCAATAATAAATAACTGAAATACAGGCAATTGTCTTTGTTACAATTCTATCTGAAGCAAGCTTTAGTCCCGAATTAAGCACTGCTCAAAGTTGTGTAGTAGATAGTTAAACTGCGAACTTAGTCCTGTTTATTGACTGAGGCATCTTTGTAGCTATCCAACTATAGCTTAAATACCTGGATTTACCAAATCAACATTTGAGAAGTTACTTTACAGCTATCCGTAAACTTTATGTTTTGTT
This sequence comes from Malaya genurostris, assembly GCF_030247185.1. NCBI lineage: Eukaryota > Metazoa > Arthropoda > Insecta > Diptera > Culicidae > Malaya > Malaya genurostris. The sequence goes on along the minus strand of NC_080571.1, from coordinate 194,053,229 downwards.
TATACTCTGCACATTTGTTTTCACACTTACCGATACCACTAGTGCACCTTTTTCTGCATTCACCATAACTTGGATCGTAAATCTTGCACCTCGGCAAACAATAACCCTCCAATTCTGCTCAGGGTCATGCATCATTCTCAGCTCAGCAAATTTTTTCGCCCAACCCCCGACGAATGTGTCTTGTCGGCAGTGTTTAAGAGCCTGAAATTGTTACGGGCAGAAATAAATTTTCCAGTGGGTGGTTTATGGTTGGTCATAAATTCAAATTACACGTCACCTCTGCTATTATACCTTTTGGCCTCTATCGTATTTTGCTAGTCCGTAGTCGTCCGGTGCGATAAGTATTAACCGATTGCATGCTCTGTGAACGATTCCGGTGTAAGTATGTCTAGTCCGTTCAGGTCATAACTTGCTAGTTACATTTTAAGTATTTTTTGTAATTTCTTACGGTCGTCTAGTTGATATTTATTACCACTAACCAATTTGTGTGCATGAGTTAAATGTAACTTTAAAGCACAAGAAATAGATAATTGTAAACTTCAACATTAACTATTGAACAAAATGATGATGTTTGAAGTAAAACATTACTTTGAGCCTTCATATCAAAACACATAAACTGGTTCCACTTGAGAAAAAAGCAACATATCGAATTTTGTCATTTTTAGAGAATACCACGAACCGATTATTTAATAAGGAAAAATTACTCGATAAGTATTCGGTAAATTTTGGAATCACAGAAAGAAAAGATGAAACTTACACGACGTGTAAACCGATAGTACTATGAAATAGACATCATTTGAAACGAAAATCTGATTTAAAACCATGTTTGATGTAAAATTACTTTAAAATTCATTTAGTTTTTCATTGAACAAGACTGTATATTTACAAATTGCTTTCACAGATAAAAATATTTTGTGATTTTACATTTATTTTCATGCACATATTTGGAGCAGGTAATTGAATGGAAATTTACATTACATTCGCCCAAACTTTGGAAAATATCTATGTGTATATGTATGTGTGTGCAAAATTAAGAGTCCTGAGAGATGGACCGATTTTCACCAAACTAGTTGCAAATGTTAGCATGCTTCAATCGAATCTACTCATTCTCTGAAAGTTTTCTTCATGATTCGAAAATTATTTCAAACACAAAACTAACAAAGTGTCAAAGAAAATATCTTATATTGCTTAGATTTTTATTAAATTATATTAGCACAAAGGAATTTGCAAAGGTAAGATTTATTAAGCATTCAATCACGAAGTCCCTTCCTGCCTGACCTCCCAATTTTTTCGCAGCTCTCATATTTACCTTACCTAACAGCTATAGTCCTAAGGTGTCCTTTGCTGTATCAAGCATACGTCTTCACATAAGCACGAATGCTTCGTAGAACGCCCTCCACTTGATCGAACCATCTTGCTCTTGTTCTTGTAGTAGATTATTGAACCATTTTCACTGGACTGTCATCCGACATTCTAATGAAATCAGCCAATGGGGGTCTTTAAATTTTAGCTGTCCGTAAGATGGGTGGTTCTCCTAGCAACTGTTGCATTTCGGGATTCATCCGCCGTCTCCACGCTCCGTCCTCCATCCGCACTCCGCCATAGATGGTTCGCAGTACGTTTCTTTCGGGTGCGTTGATGGTCAATTTCGTGCGGTGATTTGGTTTTCCGTATGTTAATCAGGGAAGAAAGCATTTCGGACAACCATCCCGAGTAAAGTCTAACATCAAAATTAGAACAAATTGATATTTGATTATGATAACAACATCAGATTGAAATCCTAATATGATATCAACTTATCAAATTTTCAATTAATATCACATTGTGTTCTCATTTTGCTGTTTAAAGGCAAAAGTTTTGTTAAACTCAAAAAATAAAAATATTAAAATCAACAACTTAGTGAATCCATTGAAATTGAGCAAATTTCAAATGGCAGCACAAAAATACAAAGTTAAGTTTCAATGGAAGAATTATTCCTTCAATCCTTTGTTGCCTTTTACAAAAATGCTTTGACATCCTGCCGAAATCCTGTAGTTGACCGCAACCATAACAGCGAAGAAACGATTTTTTTTTCAAAATTTTTTCAACTTTCACGCAAATATTGCTCTTTATTTTTAACCACGAGAATATTGGTGACAAACCACACGTCTGGGAGGCATTAGATAAATTGGCAATCATCGGTACCACGTTTGTCTGAAGCAGGTCAATCTGAATAGTGGTTTTGGCATTCTCATCTCGCTGATCGATATTCGATATTTGTAGTCACACGACGTCTCAAAGTTCATTCCAAAGTTTTTAGACCATTATTTTCAGTGCATCCAGAAATCGGGGACCTGGATGGCGAAAATAATGTACTCGCCAAACCCGTTCTGAAAATACCCATTACTTTATATCCAACAGTATGGAAAAAATCATTGTTTACGAAGTTCGAACATCGAACATGGAATGTCTCAGATTTCAGAACCTAGAGCTAATTCTTAATAATAATTTAGTGGCTTAGAGGAGCCACCAAGAAAATATATGTTTAATTTGTATATTCCTAAGTAGTCCACAAACTATGTCGAAGACACTCGTCAAAACAATTCTCACTCCTAGTTATAAATGCTTAGAACTTTATATACTTACTAACGCTAGATATTATGAGAAGTGTTTTATCAATCATCTAATAAAGATTGCTTCATTTAGAATTGGAATAAACTTTTGCTCATATTGTGGCGCTCCTGGTGGACGGATTTGGAAGTTCTTGGCGCCCACGTGTTGGGAATTTTGTCAGCTTCACGTATGATTTTTGACATTCCGCAAATCGACTGTACTTTGTAAACAATCAACATGGAAGCCGAAAGAAGGAAAAAAAATGTGCACAGTTATTTGGAAAATCTATTGTGATCTGCATTTAGGCTAGCTAAACATCTGAAATTGCCCAGAAATACCGTAGGGCGCGTTATCAAACGGTATAAGGAAACATTGACGACGATTCGGAAGTATCGAGCTAGCAAACAGCCAAATCGTACCATAAATAGTGTGGAATAGTGTGGTCAAAATTTGTGCTCGGAAACTATATGACCAGGTGCTGACCAAGTTCGACGGGTGTCTTCTGATGGACGATGGAACCTATGTCAAAACTGACTTCGGGCAAATCCCAGGTCATAAATTTTACTTGGCAACGGCTCGGGGGGATGCTCCAGCCAAATTTAAATTTGTTTTTTGCCGACAAATTTGCAAGAAAATTTATGATTTGACAGGGCATCTGCAGCTGTGGCAAAAAAAGAAAGTTTTCGTTACAAATACGACAATGACATCGGAACTATGCCAAAAAGAGTGTCTCCATAAACAAATTTTTCCGTTCATTCGATACCACGACCATCCCGTAATGTTGTGGCCAGTTTTGGCAAGCTGTCATCCAGCAAGGTCCAGTTTGTTCCGAAAAGCCTTAACCCACCCAACTGCCCCCAGTTCCGCCCTATAGAGAAATACTGGGCAATCATAAAGAGGAGAATCGAGGCAAAGGGAAAGGTTGTCAAAGACATCAATCAGATGACGACCTGGTGGAATAAGATAGCTAAAACGATGGACGAAGAAGGTGTGCGCCGCCTAATGAGCCGTGTTACAGGAAAAATTCGAGAATTCCTTCGAAACCGTGACGAATAATTTTATCCGTATTTTTTCCTAAAGGTATGAAGAAAACGCTACATTTGTATAAAAAAGATCTTGAATTTAATAATAAATCACTGAAATACAAGCAATTGTCTTTGTTCCAATTCTATCTGAAGCAAGCTTTAGATCTTGGAACTTTAATACACTTTTCTAAAGAAATCGTCTACCTAATTCTTTATAATTTTGAGTCACAGGACTAATTCTGCATCAAATGATTGTAAATTATAAGTCTACACAAGAACTAAAAATTTACTGAAGAGATTCTGGTTCTATCTGTGGTCAGAAGCGAGATAATCGTTCATTGTCCCAATTAGTCGAAAAAACGAATGACCTGGAATACCTTATTACCGAATGCCTAATTCACGTTCCCTGTGTTGTAGAAGACTTCAAAGTAAAACGTTCGGCCTTCAGAGCCTCTAAATTCGTCAAAGTGATTACATGTGCGAGTTGTTTGAGATCAAGAAGATAACTCAATTTAATGTTATAATGTTTGAATGCTACATCTTTGGATATGAGAAGGACAAAGAGAACATTTTTATACTGTGCTCAAATAGCCACATTGCTATTCATGGTGGATGCGGGATGGAAGCGACGCAACGAGTGTGCATTGACAGAAACTACCTGCATACAACTTTGTGAAACAACACAGCTTGTCATATAACCGAACATTTTCCATCTCCTTATAGCTAGCACTTACACTCCATAGCAATCGCAAAAACTCGCATTCCAAAACACCTAAGTTTGAAACCGGTTTCTCTCCGCGGTAGCGTGGAGATTGCATGAAATCTTTTTTCTTGCTTGCGACTAATATGGAGATTGCAATAAAATCTTTTTTCTTGCTCGCGAGTAATATCGCCTAAATGTATACTATCCCGGCTATTTTGGCTGTTCTATTTTTAGATTATGCTCGTGACGTGTCATTTCGAGAAAATCTACATCATATTAAGTTTTCAATGTGCTTTCACTGAGAGCAAAACTAGTTTCCAGTTTGATGTCACACACCATTTTTTTGCTTTCAATTTTGATCTTTTAACCGTTAAAACGACCAAAACGATAGCAAATTAAGTAATCGATATATACGAATAGCACAACATCAAATTGAGTTTTCTTTTTAATCTCACACTCTACTCGGGATTCCATGGGAGGCTGCAAAGTTCACGCATCGTTGGCCGTTGTCATTTCTTGCCGCATGCAGGCTCTCCAGCCCGATCACCGGTCTGTACATTGCCTTCGAGCCTTCTTAAACGTTCATGTCGCCGATGACAAGTTTTACATCCCGTCGTGGACAGCTGTCGTAGGTTCGCCCCAACTGCAAGTAGAATGCTTTCTTCTCATTATCGGCTCTCGTCTCATGTGGGCAGTGCACGTTGATGATGTAATTGAAGAAGTGGCTCTTGGTCTTCGCTACGCACATCCTGCCACTGATTGGCTACTACCTAATCATGCGCTGGCCCATCTTGCCCAACACTACAAATTCCGCTCCTAACACGCTGGTTGTGCCACAGTTCTGAGAGAAGGTAGCCGCTCGATACCTGCTTTTCTACATCTTCTGTCCCATCCAACAAGGTTCCTGCAAGCCGAACGATTTGAAGTTCCATGTGCCAAGCTTCCAATCCGATTGCCCGATTATTCCGAGCCGTATTTTCTCCTACAGATAATCTCTGTAACTACTATTTTAGGAGCGGCTTGCACCAACCTACTGCTCTCCGAAGGCCTATCATGCCAGCCCTGTTTAAAGTCTCACGCTGACACAAGGACCCTAATCAGCCACTCTAGCCGGCACCGCGAGGAGATAGGAATATGAGTTACAAGACAAGAGGCTAAGGACCACTATGGGGCCTATATTTCCCATTGTCCAGTCGTTTACCAACCTAGCTCTCGTGCCACGTGTGGGTGTGGGTCGCCTCGTGCAAGATGGCAATATCCGCCTTTGGAGGAAATTTAATCTTTGCCCATTAAAGAGTTCCTCAACGGTTCACAAGAAGCTACTGCAAATGGCCGGTATCGAAAATTTCTACACGATGGCCCGTGGATCAACTACAACTCTTGGCAACTTCGCTAAGGCTACTTATGCGACTCTCGCTGAAACTTACGCTTTCCTTACTCTGGATATCTGGAAGAATTTTCCATTGAGCCAAACTCTACCAGGAATATGCTGATTTCTTGGAAAAGAACAGAGAACGTCGATGCGCTTAAATAGAGTACCTGTTCCTAATGCAGGTATTAAATTAGGCTCTCGTTTGAGAACAAAACAAAAAGAACGGGCTTCTCGACCACCCAAGGAAGTTAACCATTAATGTCAACTTCCCTTTCGAAGCAGCCTAGATAGCCATGCAGTGTAGGCAGCGGTTCCCACCTGGTTAAGAATATCGATACAGTCCGCCAGTACCGGTAGTATAAGTCCATCAAATAGGTAAGCCGGTAAGTGATATCCGACAGAATTATTTTCAACCAAGAATTGATCTACTGGTTTCCAGTTCGATGTCGTAAAAGGCCACGAAAATAGAAGCTCCAAGTCAAGGTGTATGGGCCTGAATGTCTGCAGGAGCCTAAATAATGCAGTTGTGTACGGAGTATCTTGGGCTTTCCCCTTACTGTGTCGCTTCTCGTGGGATTTTAAATGCATGAACTATCCCAAGAAAACCTTCTATAGGTCGCTATAGGTTTCTTCTTATTGATGAACGATAGGTGCTTGAGATGAAGTGTACATTACTTTATTTTGTAATGGTTAGCACAAATCAATCTCCATCATAAACCTACAGAAACTATGAATCTATCAAAACTTCTGCAAGAAGGTCAAGATTCTATAGCTTTGGTTCAAGAAACAACGTTCCAAAAGGGAAACTTCTCCGTTGGAAAGTTCCTAAACCCAGTCTTCGTTGCGTTCAACAAGAACGGTATGACTAATTCACGGGAAATGCATCGAGCATGTATAATAGTGAATAGTGCTCTCGTTGTATCTCTCATATCGGAGCTCACAACTCGAGATATTTGTTCTGTTACAGTTGGTCTTACTTTTGATGACATAGACTGGAACTATGTCTATTGTTCGGCATATTTGCCGCATAAACCTTCATCGAGTTATGATTTCAAAATGGTTGTATCATACTGCTGCGAAAGTGATTTACCGCTTATAATCGGCAGTGACGTCAATGCTCACCATATTGTTTGGGGCTGCACAGATATAATTTCGAGAGGCTCTCATATGATGGAATTTGTGAGTAGTACAAACCTGCACTTAGTCAATGCAGGAAATCGCCTAACTATTGCGAGTAGTCCACCTGGAAAAGAGGAAGTTTCGGGCGTGACTTTTTGCTTTGAAAATATTTCGCATGAGTTGGTTGAGTGGTCCTCGATCAGCTCGAACCTTCGTTATCTGATCATAAGTACATCTGTTTTGATAATTTAAACGTGAAATTTGATACGTTATCATAATCCCAAATCTACAAGCTAGAACCTCTATGAAGAGATCTTGGTGATTAGATTTTACGAATATCAACCAACAATTGAAACCCCAATTTCGTAAATTTGGTCTTTTTATATTAAAGAGTATAAATGTGGATTACTAGCTCAAAACTGTTTAAAATTTCAAAACAAATTTCCTATATAATAATGGTACCTCTTTTTCGTGTTTTATTCCAACATTTGGGAGAATCAAAACAGACAGTAATCAAGATCTTGTTTTGTAACACAAAAACTAAGGAAGGGGAAATTGAACAATAATTCGTTCACCTTCAGCAATGCCATCTCATCCATTGTAGCAAATCCAGCGAGGAAAATTCCTGATTCTGTCAGTCATCATCAATCATACGCTGCATAGTGGAATTAGGTTGAACATGAAACTGCCCCCTGGAATCATTCGAGCGGGCAATAATTTATTACGCTCATGTCATAATTTATCCCTGCTGTGCCTAGATCATACTACCAAAGCACATAGCCTGACGAATATTTATTTTCGACGTGAAACTAATGGCTGAAAAATTGAGGCAATTATTTGCGGATATAAACGAGTTAACGCATATAGTCACTCTACTGTGTTTTCACTGTCTAGTTGTTTGATAAGACACCAACGGGATATGATTGAAATCATATCCCGGAACGGCCTGCCGGCAGGATAAAAAAATTTTCGGGCTGGTTCACGGTGCATATGCACTTCCAGCAGATTTGAACGGCAGGGGTTCGCCTTTTGCTACGGACCACGAGGGAAAGTACTCAATCTGCAAGTAAACCGCAAAATCCCCTGTAAAAATCAAATGAATCCGTAACAATCGTAACAATGGTACAAAGCAAACAGAAAAGGGTGTGACTGTGTACACGCCACTCTCAAATGGCCAGGCTGAGGGGGGAATCAATTCTGGTGAAGAATTACGTTCTGCTGGTGTCAGTCGGTCTATGGAAAGATTTTATTTGATTTTCAAATTTATGTCCTGCGTCATTAAGATAATTGGATTAAATAAATCATCAATTTCGTTCCTGGTCGTTATTCGAGAGTAAATTCTCCGATTTAGCACCTTTTCTCTGTCTTTGCGTGCTTGGAGCGAGGGTCGCATCGACACATCGAACATCCTTCATGGGATTACGGCGACACTACGGTCAACACAATGGAGCAGAACACGGAAACTTTTTCGCAGAAGAAAGGAGAAAAGTTGTTGCTTTCTTGAGACTATGTCCGTCACTATGGAGTGAGAATGGTTCGAGAAAAAAGAACTAAACGGAAAAGTTCTTATTTCATGGCTATTTTCAACAGCAAACGTCATAAATTTGAAATCCATACACACACTTTTTGAGTTTAATCGCTAAAAATGATATATCGTTATTATCCCTTGCTCTGTATGCCGCTTTACCATAATGGTTTTATTTTAATTTATATTTTTACTCCAGTATCATGTTTTATGGCGCTAGTTTTTCCTCGCCGTGGTGAAAAACGTTTGCCGCTGCAATAAACGACAGATTTTTTTATGCGCTCCGGAATAAAATATTTATTACAATGATAAATAGATAAACCTTATGAAAAAAAAACGGAATGGGAAACAGTGCCGCGCCTCTTTTCGCTGTCGAACGATACCAAGTGGTGACTGTGGAAATTTACAATCTGTGTAATATGATACGCGAGTGAGAACGTTACAGAAAGCCAGGTATCCTATTATAGCGCTTTCATTCGCGCTCCGTTCGACAGTGACTGTCAGTTTTTGCGCTTCCGCCACTCGCGCGATTCGGGCTGGTGTGTGCATGATGGCGCCTATATATGGAACAGGATTGAAATTCATTTTGATTCATTTCTCTGCAGATATGTTCGGGGTGGTGGCCCTGCCATACCGACTGGAAATATGGTGCAAACGCGACTAAACGGCAGGAACAACAGGCCATAATTCACACTCGTTCTGCCACACTTTTGGCAGGCAATGAGAAACCACCCTAACATGCCGTTAGTTTTGACAGTTAGGATATTTTTTGATAAATGATGTTCGTTATTTATTTGTTTATTTATCCATTTACGTTCTTTTTCTTGCCTCTCAACACTTAGCCCAGTAGAGTCCACACTCTGATGGACGTATGCGAGAACGAGATTTCCGGTGGCCTCTTGATGACCATCAAGCCCGACACTTGCACTAATGTGTGACGTGGAATGAGATGTATAATTAATCACGGTGGCGTTTTTGTGTGTTCTCTTTTCTCCGATGCCTATCTGGTTCGTTGTTTACAACACAAAACATTTGCTCTAGTAAATACACGAAAGCATGGGAAATAATAGTAGGGAATAATATATTTTCAAACAATTCAATAGTTCGCTTCGACCACTTGCAGAATCCTTCAGAATTTCTAATGTATTTCGAAGGTAAATGTATGCTCAAAAACTCACATTCTATTTAGTTCAACATAATGAGTAGTTCGTCGCAATTTCTAATGATTTCATAAGATTTATACATTCATTACAATGTAGGGTTCAAAATAATCGTGAAACTCAACGTTTTCGAAAATATAATGTTCAAATCAGTTTGTCAAGATCGTAAAATGTCAGTATGTGTGTAGTAAGTGAACAAAATCTGCACTTTCTTCTCTCCGAGAACTAGTTTCCCCAAATTGAGAATCAGCATTTATAGTAGGAAGTTGTCGTGAACTCAGAAAAGAAACTTGCAAATATAGAATTATTTCCGGAACCGACTTCTGGATGCGACAATATAGGTGATGAATTTAAGTGGATTATTTATCCCACTTTCAATCTATGTGATAAAAAGCTGTTCTCAAAAATCTATTAAAGGACCAACACTTAATCAATGTACTGAGTGCATCGGCTAAGTGTTCACAATTAACTGTCATATTTATATATTAAACCTGTTTTAATCCACCTAGTAGTGTGATGAAGCCCATGTCATATCAATCATATTTTCATATATTGGTATTCTTCAAAATACTTTTCTTCGATGCTTTAAAGGAACCAGAAATCATTTGGATAAAAAAAGCAGTGAAAGCACGATTGGTTCAAAAATCAATCAATTTTCTTCGTTATTTTTTTGTCAAAAATTCAACCGACATCGTTCCGCAACCACCGTATTCGTCTGATTTAGCTCCGTATGATTTCTGACTATTCAGTAAACTCAAACGACCGCTCCGGGGAAACCGTTATGAGTTAATCGAAGACATCAAACGTGAATCGCTATGTGAATTGAAAAAAAAAACATTGGCACAAGTGTATTGGGACCGGGGGAAATTTTTTTGATGCGGTACGTCCCCATGGAATTCCCATGGGGTACGTCCCCACGATTTGGAAGAATAAATAAAGAATTTTGAAATTATGAACATAGTCTCGTTGAAAATCCTGAAGTTGTTACTATTGGGTCAAAAAATATTGGAAACAGTTATCATTGGCATCCAACTAGCAATGAGTAGTACTTCAATTTTACATGATATGATTTTTCGGCACAAATATTTTTTTATCGTTTCACACATTATATATACAGCAGCTCCAATTTCGCACGAAATGTTAGAAACGGCACTTCAACGCAATTGCTACAAATATGACATAAATATAAGAATTCTGAACGAAATGCAAAAAAGCAAGATATGAATTTCAAATTGATGTTCTGTTTTTGCCTTTCTCTACAGAAACAATATAGAAGTACGAGGAAAATCGACCTTGGATCAAAGTCAAGGTAAACCCTAGTGTTACACATCATTCGACTCTGCCTTCACAATATTTTTCTGTACGCTCAACTTTCCCAGAGATATCTGATTTCAACTATTTTTGAATGCTACTATTGAGTCATTGATGAAGTTCTACAATCAAACGATACTTTCGATTCCGGAGATATGATGGTATAAGTGACGTAACCGCCAAAACGCACTTTTTACTCTCCGCTCAATTTTATCGAAGATGGCTCAACGGATTTCAACTCATTCATGATCGAGTTCCAACTAATTCATGATCGAGTTCCAACTTCTCTATCGAATCGATCGTCGCTGAGATGACTAAACGGATTTCGATAAATTTGGGTTTATTTACAAACTACTATGAGGTCATTGATAATGTTCGGAAGCATTATGATAAACATTTTCTGGTTCGAGAGATGTAATCTTATTGGTGGCTAAACCTGCAGTTTTCCAATACGCTAACTTTTCTCAGGGATGTCTGAACTGGGGTGGAATCATGTAAGGTGATTATCACCAAGTGATTATCACTTTTGAAAATTTGGAATCATGTACTTGATGTTTTCATCAAGTTCTGTCACCACTGCTGAAAGGCTAACATCACTATCAAATGTTGGCATTACGTAAGGTGATAGTCACCACGATTTAATCACCTTCATGTCAAAATGGAGGTGATAGCAATTTAGTTATCACTTTTAGTAGTGATTTGATTTTTTGAGAAGTGGCTTTGTAAATTATTGTCCGCTAGGTGAATTTTAAGCTACTGATATAAACATAACCTACCAGAATTGGTCAGAGAGGATAATTTTTTAATAAAATTCGTACTAATATTGTGTCAAATTTAAATACCAAAATGAAAAGTAACTTAGTTTGTAAAGTTTAAAGAATTCATAGAATGAACGGTAGTATTTATCAATTAAATCAATTCATTTATGTTGTAATTATTATTTGAAGGAATATCATTGGGGTACTCGTAGAGTCAAAGATAAATTGCTTTCTGGAAAAGTGATAAGTTTATGAATGTAGACATCTCCTGTTGCACATAACGTAACAACATAAATAATCTATGCTAACATTTTCAGTAGAATTAGATGGTCGTGACTTAGTGAGCAACATATCAGTCTCGTTCAACTGAACGAGTAAAAAAGATTAAACTGTGTTCTTAATTATCTTCTTGTGAGTTGAATCAATATTCATATTTTACTTTTTACATATTTACTGAAAAATTGACGTTTCTTGACAGGTGATAAATGGAGTGAAGTTGGCTCAATCACCGGTGATGGTGATAGTAAAAGTGATAACCTTCGGTGATTCCAAACATTCTGGTGATCACCTCTTTATCACCAGGATAAGAGACGAACCAGCCACCGGCTGAAAGTCTCTTTAATAAAGAAAACTAACTAACTATCACCAGGAGATGATAGTCACTTATCACCTTTCATGATTCCACCCCTGATTTCAAAAATCCTTAAAGCGTGTATTGAGAAGTGCAGACTTTGCGATCGCCAATGTCTACGGAGGTTTAATGCCTGGTAAGTAGGGGCACAGTAGCTTAAAAATGACCTTACAGCGACTGTCTTCGCATGAGTACTGGTTTTCTCCGAAGTAGTTGCATCAAGCAGTCCCGAGAAATCCAAGGTATTTAGTGTTTTAGTTAATAGGTGCTAGTTCATATCTATTACCATGGACAATGTTCTGTGAACAAAACCTTCAAAATTAGTGTCCCGAAAATGTAAAAAAGTGTATCCCGAAAACGTCCCGAAGGTTTCTTTCAGTATAATTCAATAAAACACAAACGAATTTTGAATCAAATATTATATTACTTTTTACGTATTAATAAATATCACTGATAATTTAGATAAATAACGGAAAATTGTTCTCATGTTGTCACATTTACATGAATGGATGAATGCCAAAATCGGTTAAGTTAAATATTACACCGTCAACATTCGGTTTTACCTTTTTTTATAAATATAAAAAATAGGTATAGAATTCGCTCAAACTTTCGAAAAATTTTCCGAGGCCCGGAGGGCCGAATGTCATATACCAATCGATTCAGCTCGACGAACTGAACAAATGTCCGTGTGTGTGTCTGTATGTGTGTTGTCAACTAAGAGGTCGAGATCTCAGAGATGGCTGGACGGATTTTGATGAAACTAGTCTCAAATGAAAGGTCTCCCCGTCACCCAGAACGCTATTGAATGGTTTTGAGATCGGATGTTAACTTTTTGAGTTTTATGTCAAAATTTTTAGTTTTTTTACAGTATCTGTCACACTTGACCTTGAAAACAGAATATGTTTCTATACTTAGATTCCAGACGGTAATAGCTATCCAACAAGCCATAGATTGTTCAAATCCGTCCATTTTCAACGGAGATACCGACATTTTTGTATAAGCGACTTTTTCCCCTATTCCAACAGTAGGAGTTTTGAGCGCTGTATGACAAAGCAATGCTTGGGAGCAACGTGAAACACGATTTTTTATACTGTTACATACAATTGTTTCTAAGTACCAAAAAACTGTGTACAGCATCCTTTTTCATGACAATTTGCCTCGGACCGATTTTAGCACGGTTCGTTTTTGGCAACATAATCGTTCGAATATGGCATATGTAAGCCAGATGATATCAGTATAATCGAGTTGAAAGCAATTCCATAATTATATCGATTTAAACTACTTACAGCAATGAATGCTGGAGGAACATAACTTCCATATACCATACCACTCAGTTCGTCGAGATCAGCAAATGCGTGTGTGACAAATACTTTCACTCAATTTTCTCGGAGATGGCTAAACCGTTTCTTACAAACTCAGATTCATATGAAAAGTACTATACTCCCAAACAAGGTTTCTGAATTACGTTTGGATCCGACTTCTGATTGCGGAACCACAGGATTATATATGAAACGAAATCAAAATGATGCATTTAATTTATCTCGAAGATCTATCTATGATCAAATGAGAGGTCTTAAAATCCTATAAAACATCTTACTATTTAGTCAGATCCGACTTCTGGTTTTGGAGATACAGAGTGATTAGTATAAAAATGTTCATATCACATAAATTAATCAGGTATTTCGGGATGGCAGATTTGGAGAGTCGATTACCCAAAAAATTTATTTCAGTTTAAGCGGTATTCGTTTTTGGATTCGGAATGTACCCCCAAATTTTAATTCGCACTACAATTTCTCAAAGATGTCTACACACTCCTCTGGTGAATTTGACTGATTTCGGCTACACAGATTTTAGAATTCCGATTCTAGTATCGAATCGTTTTTCAAAGCTCAATCATTTTCTCAAAAAGACCAAATCGAACTTCAAAAATAAAAGTTTAAATTAAACGACTTAAGTTCCCATACAAAATTGGTGAATTTTATCCGATCCTGTAATTACAGATGATGAGTTTTTAAAATTCATACCGATATAGAAGATGTAAATTGTGTGGCGTATTAATTTATGGCCATTCGAATCATTTTGGGTTATGCTAGCTCCTGAATACCAGCTCTGGAAGTATCATAAATAATGACGAAAAACTCTAAAGTGAAACTTACTTCGACATCTCATGGAATGTTCAATCGATTGTCACACGTTAAGATTGAAATTCGATACGATTTGCAGTTTAGACATTACGGGGTAATATGTGATTAAAATCTCAGTTTGCCGTTTAAAACGACGATAATTCAAATAATGTCATGAGAACTAAAACACTTAAGAATATCCATGAAAAAACACACGCGGATTGATAAAAAAAAGGTATCATCTCACTGCTGCTTTTTGTATTAAAAAATACTTAACAAAGTTTCCCAAACTTAGTTGCACTTGGTGCATTCAGTCATTCACATGTGTCTTTGTGAGCTTGGGACAGTTATGTAACATTACACTATATTATTTATTCCTGTACTATCAATTCAACCAAACCATTTTCGATCAGTGAGTATGCGCCTTGTCCCACGATCGTCTTATTTGACACAGGATTTGCATTATGAGTACGATTTCAGTCCGCAATACTTTGTTTTCCCATTGTAATTACTATTTAATGGCACACGATAGCACCATGAATACAGAATTCGAGTTTTAGCACCATACGGATAATAGATGTATGTACCAAAATGCCACCCTCTTTTCGGCACCGAGAATAAGTGACTAACGAGGGTAAGAAATAATACATTCTACACAAAGACCATTATTTACTACCCACCAATCATCTTACCGCAATGAAATAAAAAAAAAAGCATGAGGAGAGTATGGGGAAATTATAGTTTATTGCCTCTTTTTCGAAGAGGGAGTTTTTATTACACTAAATGGCACAGGAAACGTTAAAGATTTTGATTTATGGTGCCAATAAATCCAACAGTTTTCCTTCTGACTTGTGAATTTAGGGCCGAGCCACATGTGAAAACGGCAACGCCAATGGCAAACGGTGCTTTTCGTATTATCGGGTCAAGTCCTTCTCCAGAGGTTCTTGGTATGATTTATAGCATATGTCTGCGGTAATTTGAGACTATATGATTGTTTTCTGTCGCGAAACCGGACAAGCAAACATTCATTATTTCGGTTAGAAGGAACTGATAAACTAATTGAATGTTTCGTATCAACCTCGAGACAGGTAGGGACCATTTGTTGGGCTGCTAGATAATAGGAACTTCTAAAACCACGAATATAGTATTAAGATTATGTGCTGAAGGGGTACCGCGTTGGCGGTTCAATGCATAGGACGCTGGTCTCACAAGCAAGTCTCGTATGTTCGAGCCCCGACCAGGAAGGATTCTTAGTGTCAGTACTATCGTAGTACTAGCCATGCAATGATTATGTATGCTAAGAATCGGCTGCGAAGTCTGTTGAAACAGAAAAGCCAAATTCGACAAAAGGAATGCAATGCCAAGACTTTGCTTTTCTGAAGGGGTTGGGAACTTTTTAGCTTGGGAAATTTAAAAAAAAAACACTATTCATAAAACAATAGAGCAATATTTTTTTTATCGTCTCGAACCATTTAATTCACCTATGTAAAACTCCCTATGCTAGTTTCCCTTGCCGCAGTATCCAGAAGACCGCTTGTGGCTTACGAGTCGTACGCTCCCGACGCCTGACCTATTGATGTAATGATGCCTTTCTCATTATCAATATACAGGGTTGCGCAAAGAAATCTGACACATTTTGTTCTCCACTTACACTGGATCCAAACAAATATGTTTCCCTTACTTATACTCATGTCATATACCAGTTCGTACGCAAATTGTCTGTATGTGTGTATGTACGTATGTAACATTTTTTTTGCACTCACTTTTCTCGGAGATGGCTGAATCGATTTTCACGAGCTTAGATTCAAATGAAAGGTCTTATAACTTCACACAAAGTTCCAAAATTTTATTCAAATCCAACTTCCGGTTTCAGGATTACAGGGTGATATGAGCAAACAAATGAAAATAATTACTAACTATTCTCAGAGACGGCTGACCGGTTCTTACAAACTTAAATTTAAATGAAAGGTACAATCGTACCATAAAAAGTTCCTGAATTTTATTTTAATCCGACTTCCGGTTCCGGAATTACAGGGTGGTCAGTGAAAAAAATCTTACAAATTACAAATTACTTCAAATTACCGATTTCAAGAAACTCGGGTTGAAATGAAAGGTCCCATACAAAACTTCCAAATTTCATTCGGATCGGAAGGTTCCGAAATTATAGGGTGCTAAAAATTTTGATACGATCACTTAAAGCGGCGAAACAAAGCACATAAAAAATGCTAAACTGGCCTACTATTGCAATCGGTAGCCGTTGTCATTAGACAGCTAAAGATTAATTTGGATTTCCTTGTTTCCGGTTTTCGATTAACGACCGAAGATTATAGCCATAGACTCAAAAATGGATCCGAGTCACTTTTCTCGAACCAACTGCGATTATAACGGTTCCCGGATTCCGGTTTCGGAAGTACCTGCAATAGTGGAACTTACTCCGTTTCCTCAAAGATGGCCTAACCGACCTGAGTACTTTTTCACTCTGTAGGTTATACCAGTTTATGGATGAACAGTTATTTTTCAAGAATCAAAGAGAATTATTTTGAAGAATATCACACATTTATATATGAGAATAAGATATATATGAGAAAGGCATAATTAAAACTGGTTTATAAACTCGCGAATGGTTGTAACGTACGACTGATTTTGAATTTTTGAATAAGAAATAATCTCTCCATATCATCTCAAAGATAGGGCATTGTTAACTTTCTTTTCATCCTTCAATACAAAATATATGGCGCAATGTTGAGTTTTGCGACTAGAGTTCTGAGGGCAGTCACTGTTCAATAATATTCGATATTACTGCTTTTTTTCTCTACTTTTCAGAAGTCACTAGGCGATCCTGCACATTTCTGCACCTCAAAATTTATTTTCAATTGTTTGCGGGATCGACAATAAGAATCACAGAAACAAAGGTTAGAGTTTTGTAAATGAAGTCGGTGTGAATAAAATTTAAATAAACGGCTATTTGACAAATAAATGCAGAATAATGTTAGCATACATAACATCAAACACCTGTATAAATGTCGTTATATAAATATTTTAATTATATATCAGGCGTTGTAATAAATTAGTACCTTTTTTTCTGCTAAGATTTTTTGTGAGAGCAGACGCGGCAACAATGGGGGAGGGAACCACTTTTTGAACCCCATCAACCCCCTCCACCAAACCCAAAATTTATTGCAGTGGCCATGCCCCACCACCGTAATTTTTTCCGTCATTTTTTCAGTTTAACAGATCGGCTGAAAAGTTCGTATCGTTTCTATGAGAGGGCGCCATTAGAATTAAATCCATACCATTTTCAGTTAGTACCAACCTTCAAAAGGTAGGTGTATAAATTTGACAGCTGTCTGATTATTAGTTTGTGAGATATTGCATTTTGAGTGAAGCTACTTTTGTTATGGTGAAAAAAATGGAAAAAAGGAATTTCGTGTGTTGATGAAACACTACTTTTTGATGAAAAAAAGTGCCGCCGATACCAAAAAATGGCTTGATGAGTGTTATCCAGACTCTGCACCGGGCGAAGCAACAATTCGTAAATGGTTTGCAAAATTTCGTACTGGTCATATGAGCACCGAAGACGATGAACGCAGTGGACGTCCAAAAGAGGCTGTTACCGATGAAAACGTGAAAAAAATCCACAAAATGATTTTCAATGACCGTAAAGTGAAGTTGATCGAGATTCCCCTGAACATATTCACATCTAGTCTTCTTCAGGGCCCGTGAATAAATGTTTCGTGCATTGGTATAATTACGCCAGTGACATTCATTATTAGTTCTACAGAACCTCTTGTACTGTTTATCTCTCTCTCGTTTTAATCGTAAGAGGTCCATTGAGTACCAGCTACTTGAGCTGTTCAAACTAACGTACTTTTCAGTGACTAATTTATTAGTACACTTTTTTAATACGTCCGTAAGAATAGATGCCCTGCGATCCAAATTTCCAGTCAACTGCGTACAATACAAGCTACTTGATACAAGTCGAGACATGGCTTGCTTTGAATATTTTTTCCAACATTTAATTTTCACTGTGTTTTTGCAATCTCTAGGGGTACTCGCTATGGAAATTGCAATTGTCTCATGATCTGAAATCTTGCAATCGGTCTCCACACACGAATAAACTCCGTCAAAATTGGAATATACGTGATCTATCAAAGTTCTGCTATGTCTCGAAATTCTTATAAATTCATTCACAGTTTGTTTGAAACTGAAGAATTCTGCTAACTGTTTCAAGTGATTCGAACTCTGATCACTGAGCCAATCAACGTTGAAATCTCCCGCAATAATATTAAGTTTACTAAAATCTACAAAATTTTCCCACCAGTTTTCTAGAATTTCCAGAAACTGGCAATCGCTTGAACTAGGGGAATGATATACAACTCCATAGTTTCCCATCTGCATGCCTCTCTCAACTGATATACCCAAGAACCAATTATTTCCAACTACTTCGTTTGATAGAATGCTGAACTTAATCGATTCTCTGGCGTAAATGACCAACCCACCCGTGTGTCTGGAATGTGACAAGCAAAACGCAATAGTGTAACCCGGAATACTGAACTGATCGAAAGCATCAGAATCAACTATATGTGTTTCTGAGAGCAAAACTAACAAAAGACAGTTATTCTCCACAAGATGCCGCAATGCGACAAAATTAGTAGATAAACCGGCTTTATTTAAGTACAATATTTCCGATAATCTCCCCTTCGTTAGTTGCTATTCACTTATGTTGTTCTTTCTCGATTCAAGCAGTCTCAAATATACCGGACACTGCTTGCTAAATGCTGGATGGTTGATGTCCAAATTCATTTTACGTACAGTGTTCATTTTCAGACAATTAACGCATTTAACAGTTGAAGTACACTCAGATGTTCTATGTGCAGCATTGCATTTGGAACAATTTTCTTTATTCGAACATTCGGTGCTCTTGTGACCAAACTCACCACACCTGAAACAGCGCAATACGTAGAACGACTCGAAAACCGAACACCTATCCCAGCCGACGCACACCTTGCCAGCGGCCATCAAGCTAGAATAAGTGTTCTTATTTACCTCAATTATAACACTATATTTGTTATATTTGAAGCGAGGATTCTCAAAGTCAGTTACAACTTTTACGTCTTCAATCACAATTTCCTGATTTTGACTTTTCAAAAGATCAATAAATACATCAGCGGAATATCGATCACTCATCCCCACTATTTTCAGTTTTGGTTTACCAGGCGTGGGTACAACAGCATTGTAATTAACTCCCAAATTGCTTTCGATGTTATTTTTTAAAGTCTGAATGTCTTCTCCTGTTGCACACTCAACAATAATCGAACCATTTTTACCATTTTTAAAGTTACTAATCTTGTGTGCCCTTGGATCCAACTTGTCTTTCAAAAATTTTCTTGTATCATCGCTCGTTTGTGACGACTCGATCGGTTTTATCACAATAACCGGGCGAGTCTTACGATTTTTGATGCTAACTTTTCTAATTTTAGATTTCCCTGATAAAATATCTGCGTATGAAATGTCCTTTTTAGCAAAAACTTATTATTTTCGTCATTATCATTGTCAACAAGCATCGTTTCTTCATCATTATTCGACAATAATTTTCGTTTTCGGCAGGGATTTTTGTCAGACTCCGAATGAGTCTTCCTCTCAACAATAATTTTTTTTCTGTTTTTTACAGCCAATTCATTGTAATTTTGCATATTATTTGAAATCGGTAAACTTTTCAAATCTTCCAACTTTTTGGCAACACTGTTTACCAAGCATGCCATCTTTCTCTCGAAAGCTTCATTGGAAGACCTGATCAGTCTCTCGATTCCACTCTCTATTGCGACATTAATCTGTTTTTCGATGCTCTCCCGCAAACCAGCGAACGATTCAGAAATGGATGTTAGTTTCTCCATCTCCTTCTTCATACAGCTAATGAACGAATGAACATCGTTATCGACAATACTAGATACAACGTTACCTTCTAAGCATTCTGCACATTTAAACAATAGCGCCGGTAAATCCGCTACCCAATTAGCAATAGCTCGGGTAAGGCCAGAACAGCTCTGGTGAAATACATTCTCACAAACCAAACATTTAATTCCAACATCTGATATGGCTATGTTCTCCCCACACTTCTTGCATTCCCCCATGCTTCATGAACAAACCAAGCGGCCCGACACACACAAGAGGAGAACAAATCACAGAACAAAAAACGGTGCAAAAACAATACCATAATCATTCAATAAATTACGGAACGACGCCGCTTCTTTGGGCGAACGTCGCACGGTAATTTCGATACTTTTATCAATACAAATAGAAGCATGCACAGAACACACTACTTATCTGTATTTAACACAATTCAAGCACTAATTCAGCACACAATTTTTCACGAATAGGAAATTATTTCACACAATTTTTGCAATTTGATTCTGCACTAAAGACGCACAAGTTGTCATGTTCGCCATTAACAGAACAATCGGCCGGTAAGGTTATGGCGTCTGTATTTTGGGATTCGCATGGTATAATTTTCATTGACTACCTTGAAAAGGGAAAAACCATCAACAGTGACTATTATATAGCGTTATTAGAGCGTTTGAAGAACGAAATTTCAAAAAATCAGCCTCATTTGAAAAAGAAAAAAGTTTTGTTTCATCAAGACAATGCACCGTGTCACAAGTCGATGAAAACCATGCTGAAATTGAACGAATTGGGCTTCGAATTGCTCCCTCATCCACCGTATTCTCCAGATTTGGCCCCCAGTGACTTTTTCCTGTTCTCAGACCTCAAGAGAATGCTCGCTGGTAAAAAATTTAGAAGCAATGAAGAGGTAATCGCTGAAACTGAGGCCTATTTTGAGGCAAAGGACAAATCGTACTACAAAAATGGTATCGAAAAGTTGAAAGATCGCTATAATCGCTGTATCGCCTCTGATGGCAATTATGTTGAATGATAAAAACGAATTTTGGCAAAAAAATGTGTGTTTCTATTCAACGATACGAACTATTCAGCTGAACTGTTACATAGTTTGAGAAGATACTTTCACATAATAAAGACTGTCCGAAAATATGAACGCAACCAAAAACCGCTGCCATTTCGCAGTGGTTCAAAATCTGTTAATTTTTATGGCTGCGTCCAGTTGTTTACACTCTTCTCTAACCACTTGTGCAGTTGTTTTTTCGTTTTCATTAGTTTGAATCTTCGAACCTATAAGAAGCAGAAACAACCAAAACGTAGTCCGAAACAAGAAGCATCGATCAGGCCGAGGGTTCGAAAGCTGTACAATACGATTCTTGCTGGAAATTTGAATTGCATAATCATGAACGACGAAACCTACGTGAAACTCGATTACAAATCCTTGCCGGAACCACAATATTATACGGTGCGAGAAGGGCAAGTGTTAAACCAGTCCGAGAGATCGATTGAAGTCGAAAAATTTGGTAAGAAAGCTATGGTCTGGCAAGCAATTTGTAGCTACGGTACACTTTCGAAACCCTTCATCACCACTGCTTCAATGAACAATGAAATGTACATCAGGAATGTTCACAAAAATGACTTCTACCCATGATACGAAGCCACAAGGATCCTGTTGTCTTCTGGCAAGATCTTGCTTCTTGCCACTACTCGAAATCAAGGGTAGAATGATATACTACCAAAATTATCACTTTCGTCCCAAAAGACATGAATCCACCAAATTGCCCACAACTTCGACCAATTGAGGAATTTTGGGCATTAACGAAGGCACATCTCAGGAAACATCCAAATCAATCGCGAAATAAAAAAGATACACAAGTTGATTAATTAAAAAAAATCGTCATTTTCTGGTCCGTAGCGAACGATGCATCACGTCACTTTTAGGGGGATCGAATATTTTTTCATATATTATCAAGATAGAAATATATTCAGAGACCTCAAATTGTTCATAAAATTCCAGCTGACGTTTATCGACATATTTAGGATTTTTACCAACTTTTGTATGGAGAGGCATCACTGTGCAGTGGCAGAGCCAGAAAAGTGGTGAAATGCAACCCCATGAAAGCAAGTAAATTGTAGAATTACTTCAATCCGAAGAACGTAAATTCTTCTGTCTAGTTCGTTCAGTGGATGATGAAGCGGACCGAACTGCATGTCTTCGAGTTAAGAAGGACACCTAACCGAACCGATAAACAAAATACGGGGACCGAATCCCGCGCTAGAAAGATGATCTATATTCTCCACACAAACAGGAGTTTTGAAACCAGTTTTACGATTTAATAAATTTATTCAGATGTAATGAATTTCGAAATGAATGAACTGCCATTTTGATAATATTATTATGTTTGTGTTATGTCGGCTTTTGCGAAAGTCTCCATGATATCGAAAATAAATTTGTGATTTCTTGCAATTTTTGTATAAATCTGTTTCAATGTTTCAAAACTTGTACATGCATTCTGAAAATGAATCATAAAAGTTCATAATATTTCCTCATTTTTGTAATCGAAGTTTATTTGATGTCAATAAATGGTACATTAAAGAACATCAAAATGGCGGTCATTAAAGTTTTCTTAATGCAAATTACGCTTTACCTAAGAAGTAATAAATAAAAAAAAGCCCACAACAAATGTGTCATGAATGTACTTTAGAACCATCAGATTTGCTCTGAGTGAAACTGTCATCCAATAATAATGCACACACAAAAAACTGGATTTATGAAAGAATTGAGCTGACAATAATGTTTTAAAGAGAATGTCTGAAAGCAATATTTAGGGGGTATGCATGGTTTTATTCTAGTACAAGTTAATCCGATATTTAAAAAAAAAATTTCTAGGTTACATGAAATCTCGACATTTCATGCTATTCTAAGACATTTGGCATTAAAAAAATGTCGATTTCAAAAACTTCATTGCCATTGTTAAAAAGTTTCAAGCTTTCTATTCACAAAACAATTACATCTACATCATCATCTATATAAATATTTCCGAAGTGAAATCAGAGATTTTCCACGATGTCTCATTAATTGAAATCAAAGATGGTCAATGGCTATAAAATTTGTTAAGGAATTGCTGGAAAGTTCGAAAGTAGACAGCCAATATTCTCAAATATTTATCGTTAACAGATAAATAGATTATAAGATGACTAGCCAAACAATTTTTCAGCGAATCGTTTAAACAGATCTAAATAAAACACATGAATCGCCGCCAATTCACTCCTAATTTTGCTCATATCAATATATTTTCGTAACCGTAACAGTTGTTAGATGCGGACACCTAAGAACTGAATTCAGAACCAGAAGACAGCATTTGATGTGTGACTGGAACAGTAACGTATAGTTCGCCCCGAAGAACATAAAACATAACGTAAAGATATCCTCCTTTCAGCGGCAAACACGTAAGATGAATGGGTAGCCAGTCCCCTCACACCGGGCTTAAAAAGGCAAGACCACTAGCTTGGTGCTGTGCGAAAAACAGTAGAGTATTTGTGTATCATTTTATGAATGATTTATTGTATCCTGTCTAACCCTCGTCCTTTCGACAGATTCACTGATTCATCCGGTCGTTTGTTTTGTGTGCTACTTTTTTGGTTAGTCGCTGCCAGGATTCTCTGTTTCTCTCTCTCATGCATGTGAGTTTAGGGAAAACCATCTCGAAGTGGTTCTGACAGTGGCTAAAAGTTGCTACAACCGACAACCGGTGGGTGGTGGAAGATCCGACAGAGAGATTACTGATTTCGAAAGTGCTGCTCCCGGGACTAGCAGGCAGTCAAGGGCGAAAAATTGTTTGCCACAGGAGGTGAACTTTTCCAAGCTCTTCATGTGCGCGGACGATGACGACAGGATGAATGATTTTGCTGATTTCACACAATCACTGAGGTGTTTCTGAAAATGGATAGCATAGCATTTGTTAGCATGATGATAGCATATCTCAAAAGCGGACCTTCCGTATTGGGGGAATGAATCATGCACTGTCATCTCTGGCACCGTTTCAACTTGTGCTACGTAATATGAATTATTAATAGAAAAAAAGGTATGGTCATCCTATCAGTAAACTTTATGGCTATAATTATTTAGAATCAGAAAGTTTCGTATGCTAGCACTCGATTCTAGGCGGAGAATAAAGATAAAGCCATCATTAGTTTCTTTTCATCCGGATGAAACTTTACCGCTACATCACGACTAGTGCCCCGATGTGTAACCGAAAAACCATTAAAATTTTGCAGTTATACAATTGAGCATACTTTCTAGTATTCACGTAAAAGTAAAATTTTTCGATGGTATGAGTTAAATTACATAACCTGTAAATTGAAAACTTTTTTTTTTTATATCTTTTTTTTACCCTGGCTTTAACATCACGGAACGGGCCACATACAACAGTGCAGTTCCGAAAAATTAAACAATCAAGGTAGCAAAGACAGGATCAAGTTTCTTCAATTTATATAAAGCATTGTAAAACTTTGTACACGTCTTCAGTGAAAATTTTCGAGACCGATTCGACTCAAGACTAAATTTAAAAATAAAAAAGGATTGCATTTCTTGCATGAGCTTTTGTTGAATCGTTGTAACTCGAAAACTGTTACTTGAACAAAAAATGATCTTCAAGAAGAAGCAGTAGGAATGTTCTAAATTTGGAACTAAAATAGGTTTATCCATTACAGTAATTATAAAATTAACAAAAAAAGAAACAAAAGTAAAACAGCTACAGTAGAAACGGGACTCGAATCCGTAGCTAACTTTTATCCGGGGAAATCGTTTTGTCAATTAAACTACCCTGTATGTGAAACCCACGAAGAAACAGTCTAACTGAGCTGAGCTGAAATTGATCACCCGTAGTTGCATTTCGTGATTGACCGAATGAGCCGCAATGCACAATGAACCAAGAAAATGAAGCTTGGGAGAAGCAAATCATTTTCACTGTACATATCCGCTCACTCCTAACTTTTCTTTAAATGATCAATAACGACACCGGTACGACCAAAAGGTTGTGCTTCTGAAGGAAAAAGAAGGAATGTTAGTCCGATACTCGTTGTTTCTGGAGACCGCGGGTACAACTGTATCTACACGAGCTTCACGGGATAGGAGATGTATTATTAGGAAGGGAAAGAGAGCCGAATATGTTTTGGTAAACAATATGATCTTAACAAAAGCTGATTTACAATACACAGGAGAAATATAATAAGGTATTATTAGTAAGAAAAACCAGTGTTAATCCACCTTGTGGTGTAATGATGTCTTTCTCATGTATAATATTGTGGTATTCTATTCAAAAATTTTGTCTTCGTTTTTTGAAAGAAACCAAAAGATTGCTTGTGCATTAACTAGTATAACATACAGAATAAAACAGTGCTTTGATTGCGTAGGTCATTCTTAAAAAAATGAAGTGGGTTCACTATTATATGCACTTTCGGCACCGGAACCCGAGAACCGGTATAATCAAAGTTAAATGTTTGTCGCATCCGAAAATATGCAGTATGTCTTGGTAGGACCATAAGACCTTTCAACTGAGCCTAAGATTGGGAATAACGGTTTAGAGTCCAGTTTATAACATTTTGTACGGTTTTTGTTCCGCCAGTTTAAATGACGGAGTACAATATTGAACACACTTTACCCTATAACTCCGGAACCGGAAGTCTGATCCGGATGGAATTCAGGAATTCCGTATGGAACCGGAAGACATCTCATTTGAATCTAAGTTTGTGGAAATCGGTTAAACCGTTGCTGAGAAAAGTGAGTGAGATCCATTTTGGTATATATGACCACTATTTCCGGTACTTCCGGAACCGGATACCGGGAACCAGGATAGCCGGAATCGGTTTGTGTAGTTGCCTACTGATCATGACTATCGATTTGTGTTGTTTTAAGACCAGTTTAGAAATTTTTTTACGTATTTTGTTTCGTCGGTTTACGTGACGGTGTACAATATTGAACACACATACCCTATAACTCCGGAACCGGAAGTCGGATCCGGATGAAATTCAGGAATTCCGTATGGGACCACGAGACCTTTCATATGAATCCAAGTTTGTCAAAATCGGTTAAGCCATCTCCGAGAAAACCTAGTGAGATTATTTGACACATATACACACACACAGACGAACACATACATACACATACACATACACACACATACACACACACATACACACACACATACCACACATACACACACACACACACACACACACACACACACACACACACACACACACACACACACACACACACACACACACACACACACACACACACACACACACACACACACACACACACACACACAGAGACAGAGAGACAGACAGACATTGCTCAGCTCGATGAACTGAGTCGAATGGTATCTGACACTTGGCCTTCCGGACCAATTTTCACTAGTCGGTTTTTCAAGTGATTGCATAACCTTTCTATATGAGAAAGGCAAAAATATAAAATATCTCTAATGCCCCGTTTACACTTCTGCCGCCCGTCAGCACCCTGGGCCCTCCAACACGCTATCAGCATAATGTGAAGGCTTCCAGTTGCTGGTTGTTGCCAGTATGGAATTTTCTGATCGTTCTGAATTTCATGCTGGCGAAGGAATTCAAGATGGCGACGGAATGAAAATAATGTACTTCTCGATCGTATTTCATGTTTTTCGCAGTTAAAAACATTTGTTCGCCTAAAGTGGATCGATATAAAAAATGATACTGATTATTTATTTATATTTATATATTTATTCATATTTATTTGATTTATAATTTTCACAAATTTTCCAGCAAGAAATGGTCAGCAATAACGTAAACATTGCCAGCTGCTGGCGTGCCAGTATACTGGCACCAGCACGAGGGCAACAGTGTAAACGCTACATAAAGAACGATCTCACAAGTATCGTTTCTCTCCCATTCGCATTGCTGTTAACAACGCGAGATGAAACACGACCACTGAAAAATTAATATAAAACAAACACTCGCAATTGGGCCTGCTGCAGACCAATCCTAGACCCTCAGCCTGAATAACACGATTGACTTGTAAACCTTCACACATTCCATAGAAGTCTGATAACACCGATAATGATATGCAGACGGTGCCTCGATCGGTTAATATCGTTGAATTTTGGGGCGGTAAATTCTCAGTCTCCGCCGCTTGAGTAGTTTCAATTTCGCAAAACAACTCTTTTCAATAAATAGCACTCTCACTACTAAACACATACTTGGCACACCCGTACTACTGC
Organism: Malaya genurostris; assembly: GCF_030247185.1. NCBI lineage: Eukaryota > Metazoa > Arthropoda > Insecta > Diptera > Culicidae > Malaya > Malaya genurostris. Next base: position 194,025,756 of record NC_080571.1, on the reverse strand, counting down.
TCAAAATAACTGCTTCAACCAAATGTTTAACTATACGTATTAAACAACACATTGAAAACAGACTTTTTTTGAGAGCAGCACTTAGACACCCCATAGTACTCCAAGTGATGCTAACTCCTTTCCCTCCCCACGAAGATAAAGTCTAATTGAACCTAAGAACCGATCATGTTCAGCTTAACTCGAGTGCCACGCAGTACAGTTGTAGTCATATCTCTATGGCAACCCCTCCGCCAACAATCACTACACGTCGAATCGCAATTCTCCGCTTTGCCTTTCATATGCTGAATTGAGATTTTTGTTTGTCTCTTTCGCTACCTTTGGGTTTCACATGCAGGGTAGTTTAACTGGTAAATTGATTTCCCCGGATAGGAGTTAGCTACGGGATCGAGTCCTGTCTTTGCTGTAGCTTTTTCGCAGTTTTCATTTCATAGTTGTATTTGCATGTAATTAGTTCAATTTGTTTTTCTCGTTAGATACTGATCAAATTTAAAACTAGCTCAAGTCGACTCTACGTCTTAACAAAACTTAAATAAATCGACCAAAGTAGGATTCTACAGATAAAAAGAAATAAGTAGACTTTATTCTGGATGAATCAGTTCTCGAAATATTTAGACATGAAATTTAAAAAATAAACTCAAATATCCATAAAAAAAACTAAATGGACACTGCATAATCAGGTCTGGATTACCAATATCAAAATAACTAGAGATTATAAGAATAAAGAATGAGGAAACTATCAATCCAGGGTACTCAAAAACAGCATAACTAAACTTTACATTCCACCACGAAAAGAAGCAATGCGGTGGATCGTCAACTATAAGGAGGCAACCCTATCACGAGGTTGGTAACCCTATCACGAGGTTATGACATAACAGACAGCATACCGAAATATAGACACATAACCAAAATCATCGAAAATTAAAATACAGTACGGATCATTTGCCTCTTCGGTCAGAAAAACTTTCTTACTATATGTACCTAAATTTTTATGTATAACTCTTATGTAGTCGGCTGGGCGTGCACCCAGATTGATTCCTGTACCGTTCTCTGTATCTTGTGCTTCGCTTTCAGATGCTCGTCGTAGTACTGCTTCCACCTGTCGATCGCCTCACGTTCGTTCGTGAGAAGGTTACCACTGGTATCTCTGCACATTTCGGCCTGTGGCGTGTAGCCTTTACGTGAGCGGTTCACCTTTTCATAGAACTTCCGTGTGTCATTTGCGCGGTACAGCTGTTCCATCGCTTCGCGATCTTGGTCTTCCTGGTGGCGTTTTTCCTCCGGGAAACAGTGTTCTTTTATGGTCTGCTTATTTGGTGATAATGAGAGTACATCTCCGACTACAACCCTGGAATAACTTTGGCTGACTTCCTTACAGAGGAGTAGAAAAAATCTCAGTACAGGTTTTATGTTTTATAGAAACAAATAAACGAGTGAGCTTTCGAATGTTTTTCAGTCGGGAACCTTCTCTCGTTTTTTTCTGAGATTTTGGGGACTAACAATATTATGTCGCAGATTGACGGAGCACACGAATTGCTGCCTTAGCGCGTTTACCTCTTCTACAAGTGTTATTATAAGTTTCCATCATTTGCGTTCTTCGATAAGCTTCGGCTTTGTCATAAGCTCCCTCGACAATCACCAGTATGATGGCTTGAAATGAGAGTGGGCTTGACGAAGCTTTTGCTATTTCAAGAATCAGTTATTGTATCCTGGATTATCATAGTAAAGTTTTCATGAGTGATCTTTTCGTTGCAAACACCAACCACGAAATTCGGTTATTAGATAATTTTACTGAGTCGGATGATATTTGAAATTGGAATGAAAGAGGTACTCCACAGATGTTGTATGGGAGACTGGGATTGGTTGGTAAGGTTTCGTTTCCGGAATTCCTGTACTCATTCTGGTTAGACATTTTGATAAACGGTTTGCGCTGCCATGAAGATACAACTTTTGATTGTAAATGTGAATTTGGCAAGGGGAGAGTCACTCAACACAAACTATATTGTGCCTTCAAACAAAACACGTGATATACTGTGAGCCTAAGTGTGCCACTCTGTGCCCCATGAAACAACTGGAAACACTGTTTTTACACAGCTATTTTATGTTAAGATATTGAAATGGAAAAATTTACCTTATCCATTGAAAACTTAACAGCAAGAAGAGATAAAAATTTTAAGTCACTTGTGTTTATTTTACCGTTGGCATAACAATGATTAGCAGTGCAGGCAATACGATGGAAATAGCTACTTGTCAAAAGTGAACCCTTTGTGTGCCGAAACTTGTGCTACTGAATGAAAACGAAAGTGCCAATATCGAGAAATGCACCAATGCATTGAGTTAATGTGTGATTGGCACACTGCTCTAAGCGACCCGCCCCTTGGAACTTGGTCACTACCGAAGAAAAATTATGAATGGGTCAATTCAATCATTTTACCTGGTTTTCTAAGTATAACGATGTGGATTTTGGGCTGAACTTTAGCCAAAACGTACAATTCACCATTTATTCTAAGACTAACCGGATCCCTTTGTATAAAGAATAATAATCAAAAGCGCGGAAAATTTCAAAAGCGCTGGAATTGCGAAGCTGCGACCAAAAATGAAAACAAAAAATGCACACATTATCGTAAACGTCACTAGAACTCAACAGCGCCGATGGAATTTTTTAACAAATCAAAGGCCATAAATCTTTACCACTTCCACAACATGCTCTCTTTCTGTCGGCACCGCCGAATCAACATAATGTCCATCTCGTGATTTGTGTGGCTTGACGGTTGCTTGTGGTAACAAAAGCGATTCGGTCAGAACAGATTTTTTTTCTTAGAAATCCTCGTTTTTCGAAAAGAATCTCATTCTTCGTTCCAAGAAAGCAAACTAAATAACGGTGTATAGGAAATTGATGAGATTTTGTCGGTCATTAAATATTCCCAAATTTAGTAGAGTGTACGCTCTAGTATATAAGATCGTCTGTGGAAGTTCTTGTACATCTAAAACCTTCATGGAATATAGACTATTAGTGAGTTTATTTGTTATGGTACTCACTCGTGGTATCACGGTTTTAACTAATGGGATTATTGTGTTGAATTATTAGGAAATGCTTGTACATCCCAAAACTACCTGTAGTATAGGCCTTACCAGCGTAACCAAGTGAACTAATAAGATCCTTGAACATGGTCCATGCTCATGACACCACATTGACTTATTGTGAATGTTCTTTGGACATCCAAAAACTACCTGGAGTTCATCCCTTAAAACAATAAAGTGCATTTACAACCTTAATATTAACGCTCCATACTCGTGATGCACTGTAGTCCTTGAATGACTGAAAATATTCCTGAAACAGATCAAATATTCCAAGTAGTTCTTGGACCTTAGTATATCTCTTACGGATTTTATTATTTGATTATTATAATTCGAAGCTCTGAAACTCCACATCGAAACAACTGGTATTCTTATTTTAACAACGGGGTGCATGTAGTTCTAGATTTTCATATAAATTCATCGAAAAAACATTTTTTCTAATGCTAAATTGTTATTTTAAGCAGATCGGCGGCACTGCAAAAAAAGTCGGTTTCATTGAAAAACCCTATGTTCTATTTCATACATTCTAATTAGCGAAGATAGATTATGAAGTGTCCAAGAGGCAAACCCCCACTGATTCAAAAACTATAAAAGTTTGCGTTGGTGACTGTTTGATCTGTTTGCGAATGAAATAACAATAAGAACAATGCGAAAACGACTGCTACAGAGTGTCATAAAACGCAATCATAACTTATACTGATTACAACCAAAAACAATATGTATTCTAACATCATATATTAAAAAATGTATATCATCCAAAGTTTGCAAAAATAGAACAAACATAACACTCAGCATCTTTGCGAAGAAAAACGGTCTGAAAATGTCAACGCGACGCAAAATGAATAATGATGAGAAAAAAAATATTTCCATTTCCACGACATGCATGTGCTAGCTGAGTCATGAAGCAGATTCCACGACGTGATAATTGAAATTGTGATACATGGCACCTCATGTGAATGTGAGCGCGGAAGAAAAGGGCCACCAAGCGGAAATTTAGAGGTGCATGTTGGTTCACAGCTTAAACAACATGACAGCAGCAGAATGGTACTCACCACAGTCGTCCGCCTGCTGTCTCTTTCACTCTCGCTCGATCGGAGTCGGCCTCCGCTGATGTGCTGAGCTGTCTAGATAAATAGCAAGCAAACGAACACATGTCATGCCAAACATCGCGCGTGACTTGACATGCCTGACGACAGTGACATGTTACGAGTTTCAACCACGCACCAGCAAAAAAATACGATAGCAAGTAGGACACAGGGTTGACATCGAGTTTGGCTCACATGCAAATTCCTTCGAAGTGCTGGCAGGACTAATATTTATTTTAGGACTAGATGGATTACAATAACTAATGAATCATTGTTGAAAAATAGGGTTACAGTTGACATGAAAACCTTCTGAGTGAAATGTTACTGAAGTTTACTATCAAACTTTACATCAATCTTTTTTTCCGATTTAACAATATAAAGGGTGATTTTTTAAGAGCTTGAGAACTTTTTTAAACAATAAAACGCATAAAATTTGCAAAATCTCATCGGTTCTTTATTTTAAACGTTAGATTGGTACATGACATTTACTTTTTGAAGATAATTTCATTTAAATGTTGACCGCGGCTGCGTCTTAGGTGGTCCATTCGGAAAGTCCAATTTTGGGCAACTTTTTCGAGCATTTCGGCCGGAATAGCCCGAATTTCTTCGGAAATGTTGTCTTCCAAAGCTGGAATAGTTACTGGCTTATTTCTGTAGACTTTAGACTTGACGTAGCCCCACAAAAAATAGTCTAAAGGCGTCAAATCGCATGATCTTGGTGGCCAACTTACCGGTCCATTTCTTGAGATGAATTGTTCTCCGAAGTTTTCCCTCAAAATGGCCATAGAATCGCGAGCTGTGTGGCATGTAGCGCCATCTTGTTGAAACCACATGTCAACCAAGTTCAGTTCTTCCATTTTTGGCAACAAAAAGTTTGTTAGCATCGAACGATAGCGATCGCCATTCACTGTAACGTTGCGTCCAACAGCATCTTTGAAAAAATACGGTCCAATGATTCCACCAGCGTACAAACCACACCAAACAGTGCATTTTTCGGGATGCATGGGCAGTTCTTGAACGGCTTCTGGTTGCTCTTCACTCCAAATGCGGCAATTTTGCTTATTTACGTAGCCATTCAACCAGAAATGAGCCTCATCGCTGAACAAAATTTGTCGAATTTGACACATTTCGAACCGAACACTGATTTTGGTAATAAAATTCAATGATTTGCAAGCGTTGCTCGTTAGTAAGTCTATTCATGATGAAATGTCAAAGCATACTGAGCAAATAATAATGCATGAAAATCATAACCTCAAAAAATCTGAGCAAATACTAATGCATGAAAATCCTAACCTCAAAAAAATCACCTTTTATTTAGTAAGGCACACTGCTTTAGCTTTAAGATCCCGAGGGCAATTTACATGAACCATGTTTCCGATTTAAAACTTTGCATAGTTTTTTTTAAGTGTAACCTAACCATCTAATGCTGGTGATATGAATTCATGTGCATCCAGGTTCGAAAGCATGTGAAAATATCATACACAGCTTTATATTATTACCCATAAATTTTTTGGGTTTAGTATAACTTTCTTCGTTCTTAAAACAGCGTTTGCGAACTTCACATAAGGCTTGTTCGCAACAACAGGGGTGTATATACGTATATCTCTGGAAATACTTCCTCAACAAATAATTTTTTGGCAAAATTATGCGGTTTTTTTAATTGCAACTTTACGAAGCTATGCGGTTCTTTTTATGTGATATATGCGATTTTTTTTGCGTTTTTCCGCGTTTTTCGCTGCATGTATCCCTCGCATGGTAAAAGACTTCATTCAGTCTAATCTAATTTAAACATTTGTAAGATCCCGAGGATAGGATCTACACTGAAAATAATTTGCACGCTAGTATCATGTGCAAGGCATTTGAAATATCACTACTTGTAGAACACATGGAATTCATGAAGATATACACTTAACTCATAAAATGAGTGTAAAAACTGTTGATATTTGGTGGAAATCATACTACATTTATCTGAAATGCACATCAAAACGATAAGATATATCGTTACTTCTAGATTTTATATGAATTTCATATGAGTGTCACATTGTTTTCCACAAAGATTTCAATTGAAACACACTTGACCGAATCAAGTGTTTTGCACATACATTTGTGCTGTACTTATTTTCACTAGAAAACGAAGTGCTTAACACATGTAGTTCGATTCGATAGCAGAACACATCACATCTAAAGGAAAAACACATCAAAGCTAAGTGAAAAATGATCAAATATGGCCTCTTAGTGAATTTGCACATAAAATCTTAAAACAAATCGCTTTGGTTATGTATTGAAATGGAAAAGCATATTAAATAGAAGTGCTATTTACATATGAATCGATCGTACAAATTTTTATCAGTGTAGTATTATATGCAGGCGCGTAGCCAGAGAAAATTTTCGGGGGGGGTTTTAGAACATGGTGATAAATCAACACATGTACAATTTATATCACAATGTTTCCCATGGGCTATAATTTTTTGTTTCGGGGGGGGGTTTGAACCCCTAAACCCCCCCCCCCCCCCCCACTGTATACGCGCCTGATTATATGCATATAAAAAAATCAAATAGTAGCTTTCAAACGAGTCTAAGTCTTTAAAAATCGATTCTTTCATCTGCGAGAAATTTTAGTGCATTAAAAATTTGCCAAGATACGACACATATGAGATTACATATCTCAATCCGGAAATGTTGACCATAACCCTTCCAAATTCGATTGGCATTGCTAGCTTTAAAATAAGTTTCAGTTTATCGAAATTCGTTGAGTTATCGTCGAGAAAATGCAGTCGATGAGAAATACGCGGTCAATCTAACCATTTGATCTTCAAACTTGACCAATGTCATTAGTAGCTTTCAAAAGAGCCTAGATTTGTTAAAATCGGCCAAGCCATCTCTGAGAAAATTGAGCGGCAAAAACATCGTCATAATCCACCTAGTGGTGCGATAATGCCTTTCTCTTGGACAATGCCTTTCTTTTGACTTAGCCAAAGTTCAGCAAATCATTTATGGAATTATCAATGGATTATTTGGTTACTGACTCTCATGGTCTGCAAACTAGTAAAATTAACTAGACAACAAAGATGGCATTTCACTAGAGTGATACACCAGGGCGTAGGTTTCAATTAAACACTGCGGATACATTTGCTACGCTCCACACAACGAGAAAAGCGCACTTCTTCTCAGTGTCCAGACAGACAGACTTTGAGTGCGTGCTTGTGTTGAAAGAAGCTGGTGCGAGAGAATAACATTCTCTTCGCACGAATCGCTCACACGTGCTTTCGCCTAAATACACCCAAGTGATCACTGGCGCGTGATGGTGAGCGAACACTTCTGTGAACTTCAATTAATAGAGAGTAGATCTGGCCTTGCTATGAAAAATTTGCAATGAAAACCGAAAATTTAACGATAAATTGTTTTATTTTGCTGATTTTGCCCACGCTTCTTCTACGCGAACCATACACCAAAGTGCTAACCGGCGAGTACACTTCTGTGAAAGTATCTGCATCCACCTCAGAGAATTTATTAGCTCTGTTCTAGCACTTTGGTGCGATTCAGTGGAGGAGGTAAAAGAAAATAAACAAACGCACTCATGATGCGTGCACACTTTATACAACAGTGGTGAGTATATGTGAAAGAGAAGAGCTCTCGTTGAAGTTGTCAGTGCGAGGGAAGAAATTTCGCTTGCTCTTCGTCACACAGAGGAGATGGACATCTCTGCTAGACAATATAAAGAGGTAGTTTATGAAAAACTAATCTTGAAATTGACATCTACCTCCAGAATCAGAGGTTTGAATATTGGAATATTCGTATGGCATCTTAAAACCTTTCAGTTGAGGCTAAGTTTGTGAAAATCGGTTTAGTCATCTCCGAGAAAAGTGAGTGACATTGTTTTCGCTTTTTTTGGTGCATATTACCCTGTAATTCCGGAACCGGAAGTCGGATGCAAATGAAACTCAGAAACTTCGTATGAGATCCGTAGTGAACCGTAAGAATAAACAGAATGTGACGGCTAAAACCAGGGTTCCAAAGATATTACGCGAATATTTGACGTACGATGATACTTATGTGCAGGATAACTTTACGCAACTTCCGAAATATTTTATTATACTGTCATGCAACGGAACGGCCAAAAGGTATATTTCAGGACAAAGAAAAAGGGTAATTTTCTCAAAAGATTTTTGCCAAAAGAGGTATATAATATAATAAGATAGGTAAAAATATAGGTTTAGCTGTGGTCGATTAAGATTCATCACGAAACGGTAAACAAGGTAAACTCAAAAGTTCGTAGTTTCATCATGCAACCTAATTCAGTAACTGTAATTAGTTTTAATGGATTGCAACGGATGAAGGATGTTAGGATGTTAGGAGATTTTTAATGGAATGTAACGGTCGTTTCGTAAAACGTATTTTTTTCGGAAAGTGCCACAAGTAGGTTTTAGATTCCTTGGGTCGTGCTGGGAAATTGGACGCCTGGTAGTTCTTTCGTCAACGTTGTAATTACTTCGTTTACATCAGATGGGTTACATGTAACACTTCGCACTACTATAGGAAAATTCAATGATGTTTTAAATTTATTTTTCGGGATGGCTGCCCTGATTGGCTTACTTGAAGATATTGGTACAAAAGCGGAGTTCATAATAGTTTTTCTTCGCGCTATACGTTTTTTGTTTTATATCCAAGCGGTCGATATATTATGGATATTTAATTCCCCTTTCCATTTTTGTCTTTACGATAAATAAGTGTATTTGTCTTGGAAACAAAAGTGGAAAAATTAACTTACAAATGATGCGACGGATCTATAGGCAGCCGGCTGTCTTGGATTATACGAGTTTCAGAGGTTTATTTCGTGCACCGCACTTTCTGTTGAGATCGCATTGATTACCAACACATATCCCAGATCTTCTCCCATCCTCAATAACACAAATCCTCGCCAGTGGTACTCGTGGAGATGCAGTGGTACCCGCGATCTCTAGAAACAACGAGTATCGGACTAACATTGCTTCCTTTCCTCAGTAGCACAGCCTCTGATCGTTGGCGGCATCGTTATTGGCCATTTCATGAAAAGTTTTGAGTGAAAATGAATAACCACTCCCAAGCATCATTTTCTCGGTTCATTGTGTATTTTCACTTGCTCGGTCAATCACGAAGTGCAACTACGGGTAGTCTAGTTCAGCTTAGCACAGTAGCCTTATTAAGAGGACAATTAATAAAACATCAATGAACCGAATGGCATGAAATTTTGACAGATGATGGTTACTGACACTGAAAATCTTTCCAGGCCGGGACTCGAACATACGACAAGTAGCTTGTAAGAATCGGTTGATCCAAATATCAATAAACATCTCAAACGAATTATGCAATCCCGCGTACTACAACCTTTTCTCGTATTTTTACCTAAATCAGTCATTTTTCTCATTGGTGCTCACGCAAATCTTTATGTATTACATCTAATCTTTTTTATGTCATCAAACTAGACACATTCAGTATGCATACCCAACGACATGGGTGAAAATATCGAGAACACAAGTAAAACTCCAACGAAAATGGAGCGTGTATATTATAAACGAAATTAACATGACATATTGCTATTTTTTATATGTCACCTTTCGTTGCAAAAACTGTCACTTAATATAAATGATACTCTACTGCTGACATTTTCTCCCTTTGCCGGTCTCGCTTGACAACTTTCTCCCTCCTCAATGACACCTCAGTACAAACCCAACAGTCCTCTACGATGGCGATACAGTGTCACTGATATGCCCGTTGGCTGAGAATGGAGTTCTCGGTCCGTTGGAACCAACAAGCCAGCATGAGAGCAGTTGAAAGAAGAAAAAAAATAGCAAACAGTGCTCGTTGTCAGAACGTAGAACCAGTTCGTGACATGAGTTTTTCCCATAATGACACCGTCAACACATTTTTCAGGAACCGATAGATTGCCAACAGTTCAAAAAGTTCCATGATCCAGATATTAGATATTTAACGATGTTATAGGGTTGAATTAATCAATAAACGATAAATAGAGAAAGTTTCGATGAATCAACACTCAATTAAACCCTCAATAGAACAACTTCATAAATTATTACTGTTTCGCTTCCCAGCAAAAGTCATTTGCCAACATCGAGAACAATAGAGACCAGAAAAGGGCAATCATCACTTAACCTCTTGGCCCAGCACGCTTGTAAAAATGTACATTTCCCAAACCACCAGCCACGACCCGACGTCGGATGCTTGTTTGTGTGAATGAAACGAGGTGTAAAACCGCCAACAACAAAGAGATAACAGCAGCGGCCATAATAAATTTGACGTCACATACATCAACACGTTGCAATCATGGCGAACCGTAAAAGCGCATGTTCCAATCGAAATTTACCAGCTGTGAAATAATCCATTTATGCGAGCGAGTCTCACTCTCGCGAAGACGACACTAACCATAAACATTGCATAGCTCGGTAGAGCCGAGCAATGTTGCTGTGTGCTCTAAGCATCGACAGCCATGTGCTTCGTCGTTGCAACACAAGTGCACTCAACAATCTCAGTTCTAACAAACACTGCTACAAACACAGGCAACAGCGAAGAAGGGGCCGTTTTTGGGTGGGCTCCAGACTATACCCCATACCCCACCCAAACGACTCTTGAGGTGTGATGGAGCAGATTACAATTCGCGTTAGCATCGGTATGTCTTGAGAGCGTGAGCGAAACGATGGATGGTACCCCTCAAACGAGAATGTGTTTGTGAACATTCGATTTGAGAGAATATTCTCTCCATCTCTAGCTCACACAGATACAAGAAAACGTGTAGCTGTAAGGTTTTCCACGAGCGACCGGAGAGTGAGAGGAAAAACTAGTAGTCGAATGTTTTTGTTAGTCGCTGTCAGTTATTGTGATCGTTTAGAGCAGCACAAATGTTATTAATCACTTTTGCATGAAGTCTGCCACACCGGTCGTTGTGGTACGCGTTAGCTCAATACGCTAAGCCCGTTCCGTCTGTCGAGTTGAGTTTCGTTGACTGGCCGCGAGTTCAAAAATCTGCGACAAAAACATTCACCCTATCTCTGTCACACTCGCGACGGGTCCGCGCGATTACCGCCACCGTGCGATGGATGATGCGATAGTATAATGTAATCCTTGGTGATAGCACAATAGACAATGCGGCCCTAATGATTGTCTTTTGAATTCCTATTCACAACCGAGTGTGTATGTGATGGGTTGTTGAATTTATCACCGCATGTTCCCCCTTCTATGGGTGTAATTGGTACTGATTTAGGTTGATTGTTTTTATTGTCATCAGCTAATCGTTGCGCTTGTACCGTTGATCCTATTGTTGTACTACATCAATACAATTCAAATTACAGTAACAAGAATAGTTGTGAATAAGTCCAGTGAAAACCATTAACCTTCGTTATCGCACTGCAATAAAACACAGAGAATATGGTTGCAGCAATTGCTCAGTGGAAATAAAATGTAGACAAAAATGGATTAATTTACATAACTTCAACTAAATGTGGATTTATTGCATCTAAATGGATATAAATCTAGCTCAGGGGATTATAATTTAGTGATTTATGTAGTTTTTATTCCATGTTTTGCTTTGTTTTCGACGACCTCACTCTCTCTATCCCTCTCTCTCACTCGCTGGATACCGACCTGAATACAATGAGAAAAAACGGATTCCACTGGAAAATATTACCCTCTGCAGTGTGAATAAAATTATGGCCGTGATTACTGCTGTAGATAAATTTATGTATTTTTCCTTGAGTCAGAGCACGCAGTGGTTTTATTTACGTGCCACATATCATAAAGCTGTGTGAAAATATTGGGTCGTCACTTAACTGGGGCCCTCGTCAACAACGTTCAGCGCAATTGTGTACATCATGAAATACGGAGCAATAAAAGTGAAGTGAAAGCAAAAGTGACAAATAAACGTAAACCAAAGGAAGTTGGATTTATTACGACTTGATTAATGAGAATTACTTCAACCATGTGGCACAGTGTTAACACTCGAGTTCCCTGATAAGCAGATTCACTTCAATTATATGGTACCAAAAGCCATTGGAAAACAAGTTTCATTATAAAATAAATCCGTAGTCAACGGTGAGAAACATCCGAAAGAAAAACGACATCTTTACTAGTTGAGGAATAACCTTGGAGCGACCAAAATACACCGGAAAAGTTGTTTTGCCAACACCAGTCAAAACAATGTTGACTTCAAGTAATCAGTACATACGGCCGGAATATGTGTCCCCTCTACCAAACACGGTGAGTAACTCAAATGTGTATTTAATGATAAATTTGTATTTATAATGAACAACAAATAATTCAATTAACCAAAAAAAAATTAGGCGGTTGGTGCCCGTTCCTGCTTTCGCATTATCATAGTTTACCAAAGATTAATTATTTTTCCAACGCAAAATGCTCAGTAGTTTGTCTTTTGCTCGAAGTAAATGTTATCATTTAATTGCAGCCATCAAAATAAAGTCAATAACATTAGTATAAACAAAGTCGTATTGCGATTGGCTAGTTCGTATAAGCAAACTAGTCCGCTTGAGTCAATCTAAACATCAAACAACAAGCGCCGTCTTAGTTGAAATAGAATTCCAGAAATGGACTGCACAAGGAACAGTTCTCCTAATAAGGGAAACGAAGCACTTGAACCAATTTGTTCTGATTCTTGATAAACAGCAAATTCAGATACTCATACTACTTTATTATTATTTTGCCGATTATTCGGCTTTCAATCAACGAATTGTGATAAAATACTGGAACCGTTACCCTACACTTTGAACTTAAGCTCAAAACCAGCTCCTGGCGACAATGTGTGTGTTGAAACGTCGACTTCCGGACTAATAACGACGACGTTTTTTCTCGATTTAAGCTATTTAATTCGACTATATCATTACCAACTATAAAACGGTACTATGCTGAATTTTATAATTGGAGACCTTAGGGCATATTCTGTAGTGTTCTAGTTCCAGATGCATAATTTATGTCAGTTGCAAAATTTAAATCTGAATTTTAAAACAAGATAAACTGGCAGCCCCAGCCGTGTTTTACTCGTGTTTCAAATATACAAAAAATAAGAACGGCATCGTAGACCAGTTTTGAATTTGACAGAAGAACTGGTCGAATAAATAAAACTACTAAATAAAACGGTTTGCTGGGGATACGTTTGTTTCAGTTTCAGTTATATTATAGACCACCCATACGAATCTTGCAGCTGCTGAATTTGCTCTTATATTGTTTAATTTGACATTGTTTTTGACTTTCTGGTATATGTCTCAGTTCGTCTATATAACAAAATGTCAAAAAGTTAATGCAGATCCGACTTTCGGTTCCGGTATTACAGTGCGCTTAGTGAAAATTTTCGATTTATTAGTATTTTTGCACAAGCGATGGCGAAATGAGGTGCAAATTTTTATACAACTCACTCTAAGTCCATCTAGTTGGCTGATGTTAATTATTGAATATATAAAACTACATTGAGACTACTAGTCCCCGATTTCCGCTTTCAAAAGCACCGAAAAGATCCAAAAACGGAACTCACTTCGATTTCTCAGCAAATCACGATTTTCACAAATCATGATCTAAATCAAAACTTTTATTGTCTTAAAAAATACGGTGCAATTTTATTTGTATTCGACTTCCGGTTCCGAAACTATAGGCCGATGATAGTAAAAACATTCAAATCGTCATTCAAAATGACGATGCAAAACTGGTACGCGTTGGTACGTGAGTTACGGAAGAAGAAAACACCACCGGCTTTGATCCGTTCGCAGCGTGCTTTGTTCAATTTCGTATAGCGTGCAGGGTTACTCCATTCAATTCTATATTTTTCAGATAAAAAATATGCCACTCTGTAAATCAACTTGTTAATATTATCAAAAAAAAAATGATGACGATGCTTTTCTATAAAAATATACTTATTGCCTTTCTCTTATAGAAAGTTTATGCAATTTCTTGAAAAATAATGTGGGCTAATTGTTCTATATCATTCGACACAGTTCATCGAGTTGAGCAACGTCTGTGTGTGTATGTATGTGTGTATGTGTCAAAAAATGTCACTCATGAAATAAAAAAAAATAGTCACATAGGTTGCTATTGAATTTCATCATGCTTTCATAGGGTAAAGTGTGTGTTAAAATTGCACACCGTCATTTAGAGCGACCATGCAAAAAAGGAATTTGTTTTTCTAGATTTGGCTAAAACCTGATTTAATTTGTAGACTATATTAGTTACTACCTAACGACACGACTTCGGCTATACCGGTTCCCAGTTCCTGGTTCCAGATGTACCGGAAATAGTGGTCAAAAACTTTAAAACGAAACTCACTCCATTTTTTCAATCGATTTTCACAAACTTAGGCTCAAATGAATGTTCCTATAGTCTCATAGGTTAATGTTTAATATCATCCAGGTCCAATTTCCGATATAGAGTAAAGTGTGTTTAATCATTCAGTGCGACGATGCAAAACGAAGAAAAATTCCTATTAACTTGAAATAACTTTTAACAAATTGAAAAGGTTATGTTAGTTCATACCCAAAATAGTTTATTTAATTCAAGATTGAAAAAAAAATTTCTTGGCAGAATCTGTGATATTCTAGTGATATTTTTTTAAAATATAAGTAATATGAGGATGGCATCATTACACCACTAGGTGTATTAAAAAAGGTTTTTAAAAACAGTCTTGAAACCAATCCGTTTCTCTATGGTGTAAAACGAAAGGTTATACTAAAGATATGTGCAAAGTTGAATCAAGTCTATCCTGATTTAACCACATTATCTACTGTTAATTTCTTGAACTGTTCTGGTTCAGGTTCAGCTTGGGTAATAAATTCAAAGGTATTCTTATTTCTTTTAACATCTTTTCATCTGATTCACTTCTGTTTGAATCAGTTTTTGATCGACGGAATGCAAGCAGCATACAAATTATGGAATATTTCTTGTTTAGCTTACTCAATGCTTATCATTCCTCTATTTTACTTATTATTATTGCGAAGGCATACCTAACATGTATCCAAAAATGGATGAGTTTGTGAAGATTAAACACCTGCCCACTATTTTATAGCTTTGCGGAAATCAACGACTAAATACCGTCGGTGACATTCTGTTGTAACAGATTTTATTCAATGTACAGTTTTGAACGTTCAAATAAATTATTATTTCTCCAACGCATGAATTCATGAACGTTTCTTGATGACACAAATAATCATACTTTAAAAATGCCTAAAATAAAAGCGATTTTTCCGGAAATCTACGGATGTAGATCTCCTTAACGTTTTTGGTGTTCTGGTTATAGAAACCATTGCCTACGAAAGCAAGTTTTTTTATAGTAGCTCATTTTTGAGTTAGTTACAATTTTCAACCATACTTACGTTATTCATAAAAGCATGGAGTTTTGCTACTTTATGTTAAAAACCTTTATGCTACTTTTCCTTGTTATACCAACATGATATACAACCTTTCTAGCTGGAAAGAAAAACAACGTCTAACAAACAATGGCTTTCAGAAGAAGCTTTTTTTTTAAATTACTACTTATTGGAATATGAGTTAAAATTAAATTATTAAGATTTAAATTGGGTGTTCAACCAAAAGTGGTGACATTTCAGCCCTATTATATACATGATTTGGTTATTACCATGAAGACATCATTTGCTTCCACAATTCTGAGATTTTTGTGTAGGGAAAGCTTCTTTGTAGGCGACTGCAGATCACTCTTAGATTTCTACCTGTGGCTAACAGACTTGTGTCGTCACGGAATAGCGATTTCTGACAACCAACGGGTAGATTTGGAAGATCAGAAGTGAAAATATTATACAAGATTGGAGCTACGCTGGAATATTGTATAATATTTTAACTTCTGGTTCGAAACACCTGCTCGTACGGGTAGCAATTCAGATTTACAATTCTGATAGCTATCCTGAGAGTACGATCAATTAAATAATTTTGAATCATTTTGATCAAATAAATAGGAAACTGGAAATCAAACATTTTTGCTATTAAACCTTTGTGCCAAACACTGTCGAATGCTTTTTCTATGCCTAGAAGAGCAACTCCAGTGGATAACCGAGAAGATTTATTTGCTTTTATCATGTTCGTTACTCTTACAAGTTGATGAGTAGTTGAATGTTCATGACGAAATCCAAACTGCTCTGGTAAAAAAATTGAATTCTCATTTATATGAGACATCATTCTCAACAAGATAATTTTTTCGAAAAGTTTACTGATAGAAGAAAGTAAACTAATTGTTCGATAACTTAATTTTTCCTCTGGGTTTTTATCAGGTTTGAGGATAAGAATTACTTTAGCGTTTTTCCATCTCTTTGGGAAGTAAGCTGATGATGTGTCAGTTTTGCTTTTTTTTTCGCGAAATGTGTTGTTAAGGGTTCTTATAATTAACAATTCAAATACCATATTCAGGAGTACGCACAATCCATCGGATCCATCAGAAACTGTTTCCATAATTATGACGCTTCTTCATCACCATCAAAACTTGGATCGATTATTTTAGATGTATTGATTGAAGCATCAGTCATTAATAGCAAATATTTAGAAAATATTGGCATCACCAATCACTCTCGTGAGTAATTGACGAGTTGTTTAACGAAAACATTCTCGCAAAATGCAAACAATTATCTTTGTCTATGACAGCTTTGCTGACGATGAAATGTAGTTGATTGATGCACGTCTATAAATTTACAAGCACAACTGATAGGGAAGGTATCAGAAACACTGGCAATTTTGATTTGATATGAAATGTATTCACATAAACAGATGCGTGCAGCTATTATCAAGGATTGAAGGTTTTGCATGCGGGAGAGATAAAAGCAGGTACTTACACGGAATCATCCGCGATCGCAATCCAACTCAAATGTTAGTTTTTATTGTTTTTCAGGTTTTTTGCCTTTCTTTATAGAAAGGTATTAGAATTGCTGGAAAAACCGACTTTCGAACGGGTCTCGGAGACCCATTGGTTATATACCATTCGACTCAGTTCGACGAGATCGGAAAATGACTCTGTGTGTGTATGTGTGTGCGCTTTTCTTAGATATTTGAACGCGCTCAATTTTCTCAGAGATGGCTGAACCGAATTCAACAAAGTTATGCTCGTTTAAAAGCTACTATTCATCAAGTTCAAAGATCAAATGGATGTGACTTTTGGTTCCGGAGATATGATTGTATAACTGACGTAACCGACAAAACGCGTTGTATTTTTACGCGCTCAATTTTCTCAGAGATGGCTGAACCGATTTTAACTTGGGCTCGTTTGAAAGCCACTATCGGGCCATTGATCAAGTTCAAAGATCAAATGGCTGTGACTTTTAGTTCCGAAGATATGATTGTAAAAGTGACCTAACCGACAAAATACGTTGATTTTTACCGCTCTTATATATAAGGGTGCCAATATTTTGGGATCACCTCTGATTTCGTAAAGCGCTAATGCTTGAAGCACCTCTAAAAATGTCCTCATACAAAATTTGAGCTAAATCGGACATGCGTAAGGGGTGCTGCCCGGCGGTAAAGGTTTGAAAATTTTCGATCTTGAAAAAGCACCATAAGGGGGAGTACATGAAATGTCCAAAATCGAAACTGCATGAAACGTCGAGATTTAGTGTCATCACAAAAAAAATTTGTTTGGAAAAAATCAACTTTCTGGGACTTTTGATTTTTTTTTCTAAGTCCCAAAAGGTCGACTTTTTTAAAAAACACTAAATCTCGACGTTTCATGCAATTCTAAGCCTTTTGGTATCAAACTTTTTTTTTCGTTTTCGGAAATTCCATTTTTATTCCGATTGACTACTAAAATTTAGAACGACTGATAGATTTTTGTTTGATTGATTGTAAGTTTATTTGACCACTTGTTTAAAAAAAAATCGACGTTTTTCAATCAGGTGCAAGAATTCTGGTATTCAGTGATGGTTTGGAACTATATGCCTGCATTCGATGTAGGAAAGTTGGTAGTTATCAATGGAATCATGAAGAAGGAGCAATATTTGAACGTTTTAAGACAAAAAAAAGTAATGAAAATAAAGGGTAGGGATCGGCTCTTATTCCGAACAAAACAAAATACATCGCAGAAGTCGTACGTTCTTGGCTTCTGTCAAATAACTCCCCAACAACTTCAAATATTCCCTCAATCACCAGACATGAATCCAATTGCTTGATCCGTTTCGCAAAAACAGCTAAGGTAAACTATTCTTGTAGAGTGGTATGAAATAATTGTTTAAATAATTGTTCAGTTGTATTTGGAGCCACGGCTAATGTTCTCTTAACAATGTCCGTTATGATTCATATAAGTGATATTTAGGAAAGATATTGCGAAATACCCATAGTGGTTTTTTCTGAACGATGTACATTCGAACTATTTCGTAGCGTTTTTGCCTTACTCATATAGCAAGGTTATGAAATCACTTTGAAAGCCGACTTTTGTACGAAAAATGTCTCTATGGGTGAATGCGTGTTTGTAAATATGTATGTAACATTTTTGTGCACCCAATTTTCTCAGAGACGGTTGGACCTATTTTTAAATACTTAGATTCAAATGAAACGTCTTGTAGTCCCATACAAAGTTCCTGGATATCTTATATAAATCTGACTTCCGGTTGAGGAAGTGTAAGTGTGATTAGTTTAATACCACTAGGTTTTTTACGTTTGTTTGCTTCGCCTTTTTAGGTGATGGTCTAAAATCGGATCCAGATGAAGTTCAGAAGTTTAGTATAACTATAAGAATTTTCTAAGTTTGTAAAAATCTAAATTTGTAAAATCGGTCACGTCATCTCTGAGAAAAATTAGCACGCATATTTTATTTTTTAGTACATTTTACCCCACAACTCTGGCACCGGAAGTCAGATCCAAACAAAATTCAAGAATTTTGTATTGCATCTTAAGACTTTTTATTTGAATCTAAGTTCGTGAAAATCGGTCCAGCCAACTACGAATGACCGTCACTTATGATTCCGCAAATTTAATGATATAATTTGAGTAACCGACATAACGCGTTGTTTTTACCGCTTAATTGAATGCTACAATTAAGTTGTAAATCGTCCGAAAATCAAATCATTGCCAATTCCGAAGATATAATAGTACGAGGGGCTTAACCGACTGATCGCACATTTTGCATTGGTTGAATTTATTCAAAGATGACTCAACGAATTTCGATAAACTTTAATTTATTAGAATGCTAACAATGTTGGTTTAATTTGAAAGGATTAAGGCGAAGTTTTTCGGTTCGAGAGATGTAATAATATATGTGACGTACCCGACAATTTTCGGTGTTTTTTAATGATCAAAACTTCTCGGAGATAAAAGAATCTATTTCGCAACTCTTATGACCGAGGATAGAATCTTATAAATTTATCAAACTACTAGGTTTGATAATGCCACTAGTTCAATATTTGGACATTTCGCAGTTTTCAAAGTGCTGCCCTTATAATCCTTGCGCCATGAATTGGAACAATCGGTAATCGAATGGTGCAATATTCGATGAATAGGGCGTGTGGAGCAAAGCGTACCATTTCAGCGTATTCAAATAAATTTGTAGGACTGTCGAAAAATGGGGTCATGCATTGTCATGAAGCCAAACGACTCTGTCGTGAAGATCTTCATTTTGGGGTCGCTTTTCCTGTAATACTCTGTTCAAACGAATCAATTGTCGTCTGTATACTAAGGAGTGTTTGGCACGGGTTTTTATCGAGTCACCAAATTTTCATCTCAGAACCTTTTCGGTTGTCCGGGAAGTTCCGGGATGAACTTGTGTCCTTCAGATTTTGGGTAACGGAGGTACTTTGGTCACTCTATCAAAAGGAAGTACATCGTGACTCATAATTTTGAAGAATTTCCCATTCTTTAACATATAAGGTATAAATATGTACTTCATGTTGATTACAACCAGAATTATAAGCGGCGGGTCAAAATACCTCCGTTACCCTATCTCATGAAAGTAGAATTCCAGTGGATCTATTCTTAGCGTACACGGAAAGAAATCCGTTACTGCTGTCATGATTAGAAAATCATGAAACCAATCATTTTAACTTCTCTTGAAACCATAAGCAAAAAGTCTTCTCCCATGAAAATTAATCATGGTCCGAAAGTGTGTTACTTGAGGAATGTATTTCTTTTAAAGCTCGTAACTCTAATTTTCTATCCGGATATCACTTTGAACCCTCTGCCTCAAGCGATGTGATGGATTGTTTAATATATTAATGGTAAGACAAAAAGCAGACATTGAAAAGCATGAACTACTTAAAATTTTTGCTTGATCCTGAGGCATATTTATTTTATAATTGTGTTGGTTTACCCACCAGCTGACAGAGAATTGACAACATAAAGATAATTAACCGAAGATTGACATCATAAGTTTTAAATTTGGTATGAATATATCTGAATGTATTCTTACATATTCGATGTGACTGTTGTTGTTAAAATTATATTCCGAAAGATAACGTAAACCGAAAAATAATTTCGACTGTAAATTAGAAACACCATCTAACGAAAATTAGATTTTTTTTGTTCAACAAGTTTGATTAATTTGTTTCATAGATATAAGAACACAAGCTGTATTGATTCACCTAAATATTTCAAATAAGACGATTCTTCAAACGATGTTTTGAAAACAAAAAAGGAAAATTCGATCCGCGGTATTTGCAAAAATTGAATATAGAGTATCTTTTTAAGAGGTTTGATTCACACGTGTATTTTCGTGCAGTTCGTTTATGTTTTTCAAATTATGAAACAAAAAATCAAATCTGGAGCAATGAACGCAAGTAAACACGTTATTTTAGGTTTCGTGGATGTTCAAAAATATATTTAAAATGTTTATGCTTCAGATTAGAAGAAATTCGTTGCGCTTTTCACTTTTTTGCTATTCAAATGTACATTATTTGAGACATTAGTTGAAATCGTATAAACAATACGCCACACACTTTCACATCATTCCATTTAATTCATATTTAAAATCTTCATATTTTAAAACATAACGCCTGAGTTTATGTTGCAAAGATTACAATCGTAGCAGAAACACGCCTGAAGTTATACCCAACAACGTCAAATGCGTTACGCTAAATTTCAACGAAATCAGTACAAATGGATCATGATCCGAGAACTTTTAATCATGGTGTATTATCATAACATGAAAATATACTATTTTCCCCAAATCATGACTCGACTTGCTCATTCCTTGAATCGGAATTTTGCCCGTGTAGCTTTTTTTACCTCCAGAACTAACACGGCCTCTAGGCTGGTCCTGTCGGGAGAAAGAATGGTAGGAACTAAAAATCTCCCGGTGGATGCGGGTATACACTTGCTTCCTACGAATCAACAATATAACTTTGCACATCTTAACTTAAAAACTAAGTTGAAATATTAAAAATATCTTGACATCAATTCTCATATACGAGAATAGCTTGCCAGTAAAGAAATTATGTAGAGCAATCCATACATCTTCAATAGATTTGTAATAAATGGATTCTCATGTTATGCATGGTGTACGTGAAACACCAATAATAATTGATTAGCTCATGGGAATGGTTTATAAAACCACTTATTGGATAGCTACCGCTTCGACTCGAGTCTATTCAATCTATTTAGTAACAGCGTAATCTATCGCCATCCACGCTGTGGCACAATTTTTAATGACACATTACACTACTCTTGTTATTACTGACTATAGTAACCAGTCCCGGGTCCTGAACGAGTGAGCCTAACGAAATACCCGGACTGGAAGTGAGGAACAACTGTCTGTCAGATGGCAGTTGTAGTGATTTATGGGATCGTTACAGCACATTTATTCCCGGAATCATTTGTTATCATCCATCACGCACGGTGACAGGAGAATAGCGAACAACAACGTGGGCCATCCGTTTCACTTTTCGTTTGTTTGAGACTCTAACGGTAAAGCTTAGCATTCGAACATAGTCACATAGTGCCTGCGGCAAATACGCACTTAGTTTTTGTCCAGCTAGCTTAGCTTTGGAGAATACATGAA
Source organism: Malaya genurostris (assembly GCF_030247185.1). NCBI lineage: Eukaryota > Metazoa > Arthropoda > Insecta > Diptera > Culicidae > Malaya > Malaya genurostris. Next base: position 194,003,631 of record NC_080571.1, on the reverse strand, counting down.
GTACTGATGGTTAAAAATATTTGCCTTTGTCCGAAATGGAACCGGGTGTCTAAAATAGCTATTAATCATTCAAACTTTAATCGCACTGTTTACACTTAGCAGACTGCTCTCGATAATGAAAGACAGAATAAACATTTTTGACTGCTTTAATTACCCGAAAATGATAAAAAAAATCTTGCCACTCATCATAATCATAGCTGTGGTAATTACAGTTCCATCATAGAAAAAAGAATAAGCAAAGAAACTGAAATACGACGCGTTATCAATAATGTTTCACATTTGTTCTACATCAGTTAGAGGTCAAGATTTAAAATTTCAAATTGAGTAATAAATCAACATTTGTTGATTTAAACAGCTATCAGGTTTTATTTTGTTTCGGAATCTTCTAATTACTTGTAAATCTTTCAAATTTTGACAGCAATCGAATGAAACGACCTTCCAGAATAGTTGCGTTACTGATAATGCAATCTAAATTTATTGTTTTATTTTCTTTATATTATACGTCAATCCATACGGATTCATTCACTGAAAGCATGCTGGCGAACACTGAAATTACTTCAGTAGATACGATTTGTCTTCGTTTCATCAGATGTTCCAGGATACATTAAGGTGCTTTTTGCTGTCCGTGGACAAGTTTCCAATGATGGCAGTACAGTTGCTAATACCTTGGAATACAAAAGAGAACTTAACATACTAAAACACAGAAGTACTAAAACATATGTGACATAATGACAAGATTGTAATCCCTACAATAATGTTGTTGAATAACATTAAAATTTATGTAATCCAATGAACAACGAACACTTCGTCGACAATTATTGATAAATGTTGACTTGAGTTCATTTGTAAGTTTTCAATTGATGACACTTGCATTATTTTTAAATGGTGATTGCCCGGCGAACGACCGCAACTTGGTTAAAGCCGGGTATAAATAAACGATATAAAAAAAAAATGGTGATTTGAAATTTTTTTGAATTAAAAAAATAAAAATTTTTATTAACACGAACTGGAACCCTGGCAGGGCATATCTGTATCTCTATTCTATGCAGAAGTGTGCATACTAATGGTGCCATGGGTTTAAGAAAAAAGCAAAACAATGTACAAGAAAACGTTCCTAATTCACCTAACAGTGGGATGATAACTTTTTTTTATAAATTCGCGTGTGTTTTTTGCATGAATATTCTTTGGTGAAAGTTTGAAATTTCAATCACTCATCAATTTGTAATTACAGACCAGTAAATCTGATCGAAAAGAAAATTGTACGAAATCATAAAATCGTTCTTTTCTCTCCAAACGTGCGACAATCGATTAAGCATTCCATGAGATGTCGATGTGAGTTTCAGTTTAGAGTTTTGGATCATTTTTTGCAGTACTTCTGGAACTGGTATTCAAGGACCCAAAACGATTCCTATGGCCATGAATTAACATGACGAATAAATGGTTAAAGCCGGGGTGAAATACATGATAAAAAAACGAATGAATGGAAAATGTTTTGAGCTTAGTTTTGAATCTTCTATAACGATTTGAATTTAAGAAACTCATCACCCTGTAATTCTAGAACCTGAAGCCGAAATCGGATAAAATTCATCATTAATTTATTCACTTGAATTTTTGTTTATGAAATTCTTTTAGGCCATTTTTGGGGAAACAATTGAGCTCCTCTATTATCCGAAAGTATCGGAACCGGAATTCGGAGACCGGTGTAGCCGATGTCAGTTAAATTCTAATAAGGGATTGGAAACCATTTCACTTGATTTCAGATTTTAGAAAATCAGTGTAGCGTTCCTGATAAACTTTTGGGTTCCTTCCGGTTTCGAAAAACGAATACCGGTATAACTGATCGATAATCCTGATTAATTCATATGACATTTACATTTTCACACCAATCACCCTGTTTCTCCTAAACCGGAAATCGGATCTGATTTAAAACAACTTTTAACTGTTCAGCTATCGACGAGAAAAAGGAGCTGTTTCAACTGTTTCGACTGTAACTTGCGTTTTCTTAGCAGGTGCGACTGTTTGAATTTAAATGCACCTTTTACCAGCCAAGGAGATGTGTGCTTCTGTGGCTCAGTCGATTAACAGACGTACTTTGGGATTCCTTGTCGACTACAAAAGTTTTGACTGTGTCAGCATATTTGATTTCTTTCGTTCAAATGACTAGAGGATGTGCATTTCAAATTCTTAGTACTACTTTTAACCATCTCAGTTCTATTTACAGTATAGTTCTATGTTCTTATTGCAAATCAACGCGTCACCAAAAGATTATAGAAAGTACGATCACACGTGCGACCAAAAAGCGTAAATGTTCTCTAGAGCAAACGCAATAACATTTGTGAGCTAGAGTCAAAGTCAAAGTCCTGGCATTACATTCCTTTTGTGGAATTTGGCCTTTCTGTTTCAACAGACTTCGCAGTCGATTCTTAGTGTACAGAATCATTGCATGGCTAGTACTATGGATCCTACTGACACTAAGAATCCTTCCAGGTCGGGGCTCGAACATACGACAACTGGCTTGTAAGACCAGCGTCCTATGCATTGAACCGCCAACCCGGGACAAGAATACAGTCTTAATCAAGAATACGAGTACTTCGGGATTCCAATCGGTATGTTAAAATATTACAAGGAATTACTTAGCTAGCAGCTATAGACCTGGGGTATCCTTTACTATACCAACTAACTCGGACCATAGCTGCTCATCGCCAGTCACTTGATGCACAAATACTTCGTAGATCTTTATCCACTTGATCGCTGCTTCACCTTATTATTCTTTTTGTTCCAATAAGACCAGATCCAAAAACCATTTTCATCGGATTATCGTTCAGCATTCTACTGACATGCCCAGACCATCGCAGACAACTACAGCTGTAACTCTGATTAATAAGTCGTCTCCACGTCCCGTCTTACATAGATTGTTGGCTGGATAGATCGGAGTTGAAGGCGTATATTTTCTTCTCTAGCACTACAGCCAGTACCTCTCCTCCATATTTGAACAACTCGCTTTACAATTGGTCATCCCAGATAGATTAGGTACTGTGGACTTTCCCACTGTCCTCTCGGCAGATGTCAACCTATGACGTTTGGCATCTCGTAAGACCTTCTTGTACAGCTGTTCCATTAGTTCTCGATCATATTGTTCCTGGTGACGCTTTTTTTCTCTCCGGAAAACCAATTTTTGTCTGTTTTGCGCTTATTTGTATCGTTTTTCGATCGCTTCCGTTTCCCTTTCCAAGTATAAAACACTGTTCTTGAACTGTATTTCTCAACTCTTCTCGCATCAATTGTGCAATTGAAAAAACGCACTATGCTTGTATGATGTGAAAAACGTTTCTTGTTGACTTGTTTCACTGCAGTAATAGCCGGAAATGAAACTGCTTAACTTATTATACAGTCAGATGCAAAAGCCGATTTGGAACTTCGCTCTTTACATTCCCAGTCTCACCATCGTGCTCATGATGAAGCTTCGCTGACCCGATCATAGACCTGCACATGACGGCGTCCTTGTCGCTGATGACCAGTTTCACATATCGCCATCGATAGCTATCGCTGATCTGTGCCAACTATGAGTAGAATGCACATTGACAAAGCTGTAATTGAAGAAACAGCCTTTAATCTTCAATACACTCATCTTATTGGTGATGGGGTCTTATTCAATCCCGCGATGGTGCATCTTGTCCAGCGCTTTAAAATCTTTATCTAGTGTACAAGATACAGTCCTAACTCCTAATCAACTGTGATTTGTTGCGTCCACTACCACTGATCTCCCAGTCTTTATTCAGTATGTATAATTGTGTGTGTGTATGGTCACGATTAAAGATAAATATCAAACACTCTACTTGCAATATTTCAAAGAATCGTCGTCATATCCTCGAACGATTTAATCGCACACGATGATGAATTATAAGGTGCCGCATCCCGAGGCGTACTCATACTCATACTCACACTCACCATACATTGTGGAACAAAATGTTATTGACACAAATTAGCACCACCATCAAGAGCCCATTGGCATCAGCATCGGTCTGCCGGTTTCGGTCGGATCCCAGGAAAGGAGATCAAATCTGGCCGCCGCCGGTAAATTATGGCCCATTAGAAACGTCTTTATAGGCACTAAGAGGATTAAATAAATTTCATATTCATAATCAGCGCGCATATATACGATTCATAAATTGCTAGATTTTCAATCGCCCGTCTTTTGCTGATTGGAATGGGCCCTAGGTTCGGTCTCTAAGAAATATGCGTCGTATTAAATGTGGTACATAGTCAAGGCTTGGGTGAACTAGCGTTGCCAAGGTACCAGGCCCTAAGGATTGGATTCTGCAACGTATCAGAAGCGGTTTGCACTTGCATGCAGCACAACGAATAATAAACGGTTAGACTATTTCACACTGTTTTTGTGTGCTGTTGTGTAGCAAAATTGCCGCTCCTTGAACGATGTCTCTCAAAACGCGGATTAATTGACGTGTTGACGTTGTTTGGGACGTAGAATTAACGTCCAATCAAACACTAATCGCTGACAGTATTCGGTCATGAGCAATAAATCATGAGAACTGGAGATATTGTGGGGTCAGCAGCGGTGCCACCTTGACTTCGTTTGTCAGACCAATTAAGTGAGTTGACATTCAACGGGTCCCGCCGGTTTAGAAACTCAGTCAACCGACCGATGAACACAGTGGGGAGCACGCCTCAATAATTCAATCATATTTCCTCAGTCAGTTTGCGCTGTTCGAAATGCGAGAGACCGTTTCTCAATTGACGGTAAAAAGTGATGATATCTTTGTTTGGATTGCACCGACGCGGCTGTGCCGAAAGGAAGACATTCATTAAATGCTAAAAATGACATGAAACGTGCAATTTCGAGCCACGACTGGAGAAGCAGCATACCATAAATAACGCAAATAAAATTAATAAATAAATAAATTCAAGAAACGAGTCGTTGGTGCGGTGCTTTTTGCGGGGCTCAACTGAAGGCATAAAATAATAAAATGAAGGAGAAAAACTCCGAACCGTGGTTCATCCGCCGAGCACCTCCATGCAATCATCAAGGTTGACTTTAAAAGAGACCATAAATTAGCAGATTACGGGGTAAAATATGTGAAAGCGTGTTTATAAATTATAATCACAATATCGGGTAGGCACAAAACGGGCTCACGCGAAAGCCCGGTCCGGGCGGTCAGCGGCAAGCCAGAAGAGAACGAAATGAGCCTTAACACGTGCACATGCAGAGAACGATCGGAAAAGGAAACACTGCCGAGCTGAAGTACACATATGAGCAGTAGTTAGAATTCCACCCCATGGGTCTTTTTTGTCAGCACCACAAATGGGATCAGTGTTGTACACTTGTACATCGCTAGCATGATTTTACAAATCCACACGATGGATCAATGTCATGTACACTAGGAGATTTGTGAACGAACATTTCCATTCCGCTAATCATGATCCGTTTAAGTTCCAGTTGTTTTTGTGGCTTGTCAAATAGTTGACACCTGATAGCGAATAGCGAATCGAGTATATACACTTCCGTAAATATGTTTAGTAATGAAAGCGAAAGGTACGCACATTTTGTTGTGAGAAGCTTTTTAAGCGGCAGTGTTAAAACAGTAAACCATATATATTATTTTCTTGAGCACTCAGAAAAAAAAAGAATTTTACAGGTGACATAATTCTACAAACGATACAATTTTTAACTACTTAACTTATCAAATGACGCAATTTGACAGGATCCGAGTGTTATTTGCAATTACCGCTTCATGGATTTATAAGTATCAATCACTCATCATTCAGATATGCGCCTCGGTGGCTCAATCAATTAACGTGCTTTGTGATCTACTGTTTCTCGGTTCAAGTCAAGCTGTTGGTTAAGGTCTTTTGTTTTTTATTTCATTCGATTTTCAGCCATGTAATTTTTAAATCACCCAATTTTACACATGTTCTTGAATATAAATTAGTGTGAAATACGACGCTCCATTTATGTGCATTTTATAAGATGTAAAATCACAACACTTTTTCGATCTGTGCACTTATTATCCCACATCCTAAGGGGTAACCAATTCATAACATGGTCAGATGCACCTATCAAAATGTAACATGCAGTCTGCTCGCATGAAAAACACCAATTAAAGAAAGTAACGCTTGGAGAAGTAAAGGCAACTCATGAGCAAGTAAATCTATTTAGAAATTTGGAATTTTAAAATTTGTTTATAATCGCTGTAGTGTAAGAAAAGATACAAAACAAAAAAGATAAAAAAATATTCTCGCAATGGTGCGTAGAACGCTTCGTTCTCTTCATCGGGCCACGTTTTGTTTAAGCAGAGTGTATTGATAATGCTGTAATAAAAAAAAACAGCCTTTGATCGTTAATAAACACATCCCATAACTAATTATTTCCAGTTCAATAACCTTCTGCAGTATTGCTAATATAGTGAGAACCCAGCACATTCTCGAGTGAGTGCGAGGCGTATTCTATCTTACTCGCACTCCTCCGCGCACGCTTATGAGTCACTCACAAAAAGGTGCATTTTAAATACGAGTGGTGTTTTCTTTTGGGTACGATGAGTGAGAGTCAGCAGGAGTAATAAATATATTTCAAATTAGGTCTGATCGCTCGCCGAACGTCTGAAATGTTGGCTACAATAGCACTTGGCAGGACACTCTATTCTTGCCACCGGAATGGTTTTAAAGCTTGTTGGTGTTCTCTCTGGCCGAGTACTGCACTCCTGTTGTTTCTGTGTATGAAATTCAAGGTATGTTTTTTTATTATCATTATAATTGCTTCTACTCACAGCATGATCGAACTTGATCAGATTACATATTGATCCTCCGCGCATACAAAAAGCGGTATAAGAGTACGAGTGGGAGCAAAATTGTGACTGAGAGCTAGAGTGCGAGTATTTATGAGGAACAGCGTCAGTAAGAATGTGCACGCCGACGAGTTGACCAACGAAAGAATGAGAGGTAGAATATGCACGATAGGAGTATTCGGTATTTCATCGTCACTCACCGAAGAGCACTGCGATAACGAAATAATGGATGGAAATAACCATGGGGAGCACACTTACACGGGAGTTTTAGATGTAATGATGGCACACGAGAGAGAGTTATCTGCATAATATGAGCGAGCTTAGCAATACTGACCTTTTGGAGTATCTTGTCCTGCACTATAAAACGAGTTCCCAGAACACCAGAACAGCTCTGGTAAATGGTAACTTGTTACGATTCATATTGCTTGCTATTCTCAGGGCTTCTTTGTTGTCCGCCACCTCACATGAGACACAGCTGCCATAGTTATTTATTTCTATCAAGGGTAAGGCTATCGCGCCCTTTCTCGCTTACATCCTCTCAATCTGCTACTACCGAGGGAGGCGATAGCACCCAGATGACACCGGTCAGCAACTAAATACTCTTGAACATAACCGCTCGCGTTCGGGACGGCAGAAGCCAAGTACAGTATTGTGTAGTGAACAATAGAACGATCTCGAAATGAGTGAATCAAACGAACAAAAACTACCGCAGCCAATACAACAGAATACAATTATTGTTGACTTCAAGTAGTGCAAAATTCGATCTTCGATACGAGAGCTTGAAGGTTTGCTTAAGGAGCAAATGCATCTTGATATTGAACGTATGCATTCACTTCAATGCAACAAGACAAATAATTTTGCTTACATCCAGTTTTATAAAGAGTTGGAAGTAATTCAATACACTGAACATAATTATAATGTGCACTACGTGAAGCATGAAAACATAAATTACCAGTGTATGTAGAAGATATTGCTATAGAAGTGCGTTTGCCTCTACCCTTAAGCGTCTCCGATCCTTATATTCCCAAAATCATGTCCCAGTACAGAGAGATATTTTCCATTGAAAAAGAAGTGTGGAAGAACTTTTTCCCCGGTATTCCTAACAACTTACGTTTGCTCGTATGCTCTTGAAGAAGGCCTTACCTTCTTATGTGGTTTTCGACCAGGATACAAAATTTCCGTGTAAATCACTTGTTACCTATGACAATCAGATAAATACATGTCAATATTTCCAAGAAGCCGTTCATTATGGTAATTTATTCTTTCATAGATACGTTTATTTCTTAAGGCAATATACATTAGTTTTTCTTCGCCGTAGTATTCGCCATATATAGCACTTTAAACCTAATATATTACGAGTGGAACGTTAGTATTTAATAAACATACGTAGGTTGCTACTTCCGTATTTAGCCTTGGCAACACCAAGTGTTGCCTGGTGGATTTCACGTTGCCATAATAAAATTTGACATTTTTAACCATTATCATCTTCAGAACATTCTGTCATTTGAGCACTACAGTGAGCTGAAAATTTTATCTCAGCAAAAAAATGTACGAATTCAATTGTGGTCATAGTTCGCTTACCGATGAATTCAAAGAAGTTCTAATATTAGTTGTTTTGATGTGAAAATCTGATATTGGAAGATCGTCATGTGACGCACCGTGAAATGGAGGCAGACTTGGGCATTAGTGTGAAAAGCTTATATGTCATTTTGAATGAACATTTATTCGTGAAAAAAAAATAGTTCGCGTTGGATAATTTGACAATCGCTCAAAAAAGACTCGGCTGGATTGGTGCAAAGAAATGCTGAAAAATTCAATCATGGTGGTTTAAATTTTGTGTACAATATCTAAACAGGTGACGAAACATGAATTTACTAATGCGAGCCTGATTCTGAACTGTACAGCTGAGTGTACGTGTGTTCCAAGAAGAACCAAATCAAACAAATGTTCGCGTTCGAAGCACGTCAAAGAATATGGTGGCTTGTTTTTTTTCAGTATAAAAGGTCATATCGCTACCGTTGTTTCAGAGGATCGTAAAACCGTCAATTCTAATCGGAATATCACCATTTGTTTGCCAGAAGTTTTTCGTGAAATGAGGAAAACAAACGCAAGGCGCAAAGTCATTCTTTATCATGATAACGCATGCTCTCACACATCGTCACAAACAACCGAATATTGTAGCACCCAAAACGTCGAATTGGAGCGTTCAAAAAACATATTTTGGGGGTACCTCAAGAAGATTGGGAAAAATGTTATGAAAATTTATTCAAAATTTTCGAAATCGAAAAAAATTTTTTTTTTAAATCGACTTTTTGGGACTTAGAAAACATATAAAAAATTTTCTAAGTCCCAGAAAGTTGATATTTTCAAAAAAAAATATTTTTTTTAGATGACACTAAATTTCGATGTTTTATGCAGTTTTAAGAGTTTCGGCAACAAAAAATATTTTCGATTTTGGAAATTTCATGTAGTGTGCTTTTTCAAGATCGAAAAGTGTCAAACCTTTACCACCGGGTAGCACCCCTTACGCATGTCCGATTTAGCTCAAATTTTGCATGAAGGCCTTTTTCGAGGGGCTTAAACTTTTGAGCACTAGAACCTAACGAAAATAGAGGTGATCCCAAAATTTTGGCACCCTTATATACATAAGAGCGGAAAAAATCAACGTATTTTGTCGGTTACGTCACATATACCATCATATATCTGGAACCAAAAGTCACAACCATTTGATCTTCGAACTTGATCAATGGCCCGACAGTAGCTTTCAAACGAGCCCAAGTTTGTTAAAATCGGTTAAGCCATCTCTGAGGAAATTGAGCGCGTTAAAATACAACGCGTTTTGTCGGTTACGTCAATTATACAATCATATCTCCGGAACCAAAAGTCACAGTCATTTGGTTTTCGAACTTGATCAATGGCACAACAGTAGCTTTCAAACGAGTCCAAGTTTGTTAAAATCGGTTAAGCCATCTCTGAGGAAATTGAGCGCGTTGAAATATCTTCGAAAAGTGCACACACAGACATTTTCCGATCTCGTCGAACTTAGTCGAATGGTACATAACACTATGGGTCTCCGAGGCTCCGTTCGAAAGTCGGTTTTTCAAGCAATTCTAATAGCTTTCTATAGAGAAAGGCAGACATGTAAATGTAAAGATATAGAAAAGCGATTGAAAGTTTAATTCATAATGAGCAGTGTCTTTTCATCTGCTATTAATCTAAGACGCTATGTTGGCAGAGCCGATGAAAAGTATTAAGTCCAGGAAGATTATTTTGCTTGCCGAGGGGGACGACCCACTACTTTTGAGTGTTCCTCAATTTTTATATAACTGTTGTTTAAATACGACATAATACAGTTTTGTCTATTTTTGCGAGTTATAACAAAAAATTGTTATCTTTATAGGTATTAAAAGTATTAATAATGCTTACCGCACCAAATTTATGGTGGGTAATTTCCCACCTTTGAAAAATTTCAAATGGGTTGAACTACCCACCATACCCACCTCTTTCACCGGCCCTGTATGCTGGCTTACTGGCCTTCCCCGACAAAGACGATGGTTTTGAACAAGTACGTGATAGTGAAAAATCAGAGCAATTGCAATCACTAGTGTTATTCGGTGTATATCTGTAACTACATTATGAAGGAGACGTTTGTAATAATGTCAATTTAGTACAGTTTGATTCTTATCGTCTATGATCCTCATCAACAATCCGATCCTTACCTTTGTAGTTCTTTTTGCTATTTAAGTTAAATTATTTTACAAAAGTCAAAAAAAGTTTTTTTTTATAAAATGCGAATGTTTCACAGTTTGATAAGTGTTGGCGCGTTTTTCGGGATGCCATCGTCATATCAACGAAAACAGAAAAACTCTTGCTGAATCTTGCTATTTATTATGTTAACGCTTCGAGGTTTAATTTAAAACTAAAGTTTTTACATGCTATGTAGGCTGTTTTTATAGGTTGTTTTTTTTTTCTTATTGTTTCTAAGACGGATCGCTGTTTATGTTGATGTTGATACGATAACTGATTATAATTAATTTCCAGAGCGAACGATTTCTTCGCGAACAATAAGTATGGTATGTCTGTTGTAATTTTCATTCCGATTGGAGCTACGTTGAGAATTATTTATTATAGAACGCATTACAAACATCATGTTTCATACACCATTTTAATTTTGGAATAACTATTCATCGATCTAGATTCATAAACCAAAATGAACTAATAACACTGTATCATGAATATCGATATCACCAGACAGCACAAAATTACACCAACAGAAACTTGATGAACTTGGGATTGCATTATTCATTATAAAACCAAGGCTTCGTATTATTCTTCAAGCCCAAAATTCCGAAAATCAAACCCACAATGCTTCTCATGCATAGTTGCTAAGACCCTGGCAGCGTTGGCGAACAAACGAGCACCACTCTTGTTCATAGTTTTGTTCTACCGTAGTTTTCATTGTCCAGGCAAGTCAAACACAGTGATGATACCCGCAGATAAGTGAGAGAAAAAAGTCAAACTCCAACCGAAACTCATAAACCCACGGAAGTAAGTGATTCCAGTACATGTGCTCTTTGCTGTCCTGACCACTATTACACTACATATTTCATATTTTTGTCCACCACTCCCACGTTGCTGCCCACCAGCTGAGTTGTGGGACACCGCAGCATAGAAGTCGCACTCTGCCACCAGTTGGACCGATTACTCTTGAATGTGGCTCTACACGATCGGTTGGACAAAGCGGGAGAAACTTTACGGTGGCATTTGGCTCGGGCGAATCGCGCTTATTTCTCCCCATTCCGTACGGTATACTTTTGCGGTTTTCATGTCCCCGCTTCGTTGATTATATTAAAATCGTATATTTTATGCGCCAATAATTTACTTGGTAATGGAAACGATCTAATAAAACTTGTACTTTATTACCGTAAATTAACAATTTGTTTAAATTATTATTGATCTTTCAATTGGTGAATGGCATTGGATGAATTTTCATTCGATGATCACAACTGTGTGTTGGCTGCCATAAATAATGAAATATTTCATTTTGATGCATTAATGTGTCTTTATCAATTTTCTCAGTTCCACCAGACATCTTAATTACTAAAACTATTAGTTAGAACGCGATCTGCTTTCATATTCACTTCGAGTTTTTGCATCGCTTTGACAGTAGTATTGCAAATTTTCTTAACTAATTTTTTTTATAATATTGCTTTTAGAGCCGGAGCGAAGATTTTGTATCCTTTTTCCTCACAATTCGTTGATTATAACTCGAAATTTCTCTGAATCCCCTGGTTACTAACAACTTCGAAAGGCTAGTTGAGCTTCAATCTCAAACAAGATTCATGAAAGTATATTTTAACCATATGTCACAGGAAATCAACCCTTCAAGATATATTCCTATCCGTGACACCCTCCTAAATTTCCCTGACTCAACTCTATATTTCGATACATCCATGCAGTGCGAAGTGCGTGGAATCGCGGAACACCTACGCTCGATGGAAATCCAAAAATTATTTACAAGTAAGTTCAGGCATATTGACTCTGAGAAAATATTTTACACAGACGGATCACGAATTGAAGAGGCTACTGGGTTTGGTATATTCAACAATAATGTTTCGGCTTCATTTAGGCTTCAAGAACCTGCATCTGTTTATATAGCAGAGTTAGCAGCAGTTCGTTATTTGAGTGTAATCCTTTCTTTATCTCCCAGCCATTATTTTCTCGTTATCTCCCAGCCATTATTTTCTCTTCACAGATAGTCTGAGTGCAATTGAAGCCATTCGCTCAAACGCTGCTGGCAAAAACGAACCGTTTTTCTTGGGCAAAATAAAACAGTGTCTGAACGACATATTGAATAATAATTATCAGATCACAATACTATGGGTCCCGGCTCATTGCTCCCTTCCAGGCAATGAAAGAGCCGATATTTTAGCCAAACGTGGTGCTATTGGGGGAGAAATTTATGAGAGACCGATTGTTTTCAACGAATTCTATAGCGCGTCTCGTCAAAGAACACTTGCCAGCCGGCAAGCTTCTTGGGATAAAGATGATCTGGGTCGGTGGATACTCTCAATTATTCCTAAAATATCGACAAAGGCATGGTTCAGGGGACGGGATGTGAGTAGGTATTTCATTCGTGTGATGTCCAGACTCAAGTCCAATCACTACACGTTAGATGCACATCTCCTTCGAATTGGACTCTCCGAGACTGATCATTGTGCTTGTGGCGAAGGTTATCGCGATATTGATCATGTCGTTTGGACATGCGTGGAGTATCGTGATGTCAGATCTCAACTAATAAATTCCTTGCGTTGCCAAAGTATACTATCCAATATCCCAGTTCGCGACATTCTTAATTGTCGTGAACTTCCTTACATGAAACTTCTTTATCATTTTATTAAGTCCGTTGAACTTTTAATTTAAATTTTATTATATGTTAGAGTGTTTTCTCTTCCATGAGTTCAACCAATACCCAGCTATCTTACACTGAATAAAAGTGATGAACTTATACAAACAAACCTGAAATAGTTATAAGACCATGTACAAAATAAATGTATTTTATTTAATTTAATTTAAAATAGAAACTCGCTTGATAAAAACAGTGTTTAGATTAACTAATGAATACCAACATACTAATATGATATTCGAAATGTATTGGGTTTAAAGTACTATGTATTTGGTTTTTACATGTAAAAAGTGTGTGCGAAATTTGAAAAGAAATTGTGAAGTAGTTTCCGAATTACGATGAACACGGACTTTCAAAACCTGCTTTCGAGAAAAACGCGTTAAAAATTATTATCTATAAAATCGAAGAAAACAATTTATTTTTTGGGGTGCGCGTAGGGTCTAATATCGAAAAAAAAATTATTTTATCTTTGTATTTTTTCATAATAAAACATTTCAAGAATATTTGGTCAAATTCTCAAGTCAATCAAAACAGAACTCTTAGACCTGTGCACCGAGCTTTTGCTTCTTTTCAGTATGAGATAAGGGGCTGTCCATAAAAGACGTCACGCCGCAAGGGGGAAGGGGGTGTTTCATAAAACGTGACCTTTTGTGACAGGGGGGAGGGGGGGAGGTTTTTGGAACCTGACGTCGAATATTTTCAATGAGCGCATTTTTGAAATACCTAATTATATTACTGCTTTGCCCTATTTCCTGAAAAAATCTCCACAATAAACGTTTACATTCTATATGAAAACTATATTTGTTGATGTAAAAGCTTTTTTTTTGTAAATTCGGAAATGAGTGATGCAGGAAATCATTTCTGTTGTGATTAGCAAAAGTGCACGGAGGAGCGAGTAAATTAGCGAAATTAATAAATTTTGCCTAATATTAGTAAAAAAGAAAAAGATGCCTTCAAACAGTTTAACTTAAGATGTGCACTGACAATATGTTCAGTAATTTGATTTTCTAGCAATGATAATAGTATATCATAAGAATTTCTCTTATCTGATTCTGATGCATTTCATTCAATGCAGTTTATTAAATTATACTTAATTTGAAAAAGAGCGGGAGATCAACGATTTCAGACGTAGAACATGTCATGTCTTATCTTGATCATATGTGATTTTACTCCATCAACATAGAAGCTTATCGAATCATCCAATGATTGAACTTTCACTGATCAACTAATAATGAAAAGATTCTCCGGCAGTGATCTCGTTTTGATGAGGTTTTGGTCTTTATTTTCTCAGCCCTTTAAGCTACACTACGGAAATAAAATTCTTCACCTAAAACAATAATATATCTGTGTAGCCCTAGGAGAAATAAAACAGATGATTTAAATGTTTCATCAATTCCAACCAAATACTTTTGTTAATTTATATAATTGATATTAATAAAATAATTCCGATGATTTTGTAGATTTATGGATATTTTTTAATCTAATGACAGCATGTAATAAATCGATTTTTCCCTCATATTTGTATGGTTTGTCATACATATTGAGAATTTATTGAGATGAATTTTATTTATTTTGAATTCGTGACACGTGACATAGGGGGGATGTGGGGTCTTTGCTTCTGTGACAATTTGTGACAAAGGGGGGATGGGGAGTCAAAAATCGTCAAAAAAAGCGTGACGTCTTTTATGGACAGCCCCTAAGCAAAGGTAAAGGCTCATAACTTCCAGAGTTTTATTTCGATAGGCTTGAAAATTTCACGGAATATTCTTGAAATATTTTACTACAAGAAAATACAATGAAAATAATAAATGATTTCTCATATAAGGGGCAGGTAGGCTCTAACACATTTGATAATCATTTATTATTTTCCTTATATTTTCGTATAGTAAAACATTTGAAGAATTTTTTGTGAAATTTTCAAGCCTATTGGAACGAAACTCTGGAAGTTATGGACCTTTATCTATGGCTATCTCATTCTACGAAGAAGCAAGAGCTCGGCGCACAGGCCCAAGATTTCTACTTCGATTGACTTCAAAAATTGACAAAACAATCTTGAAATGTTTCGTTGTAATAAATTATAAAAGAAAAAATATGATTTTTTAAAAATTTTAGACCCTACGGGCTCCCTGGAATAATTAATTGTTTCCATTGATTTTATAGACAAAAAACTTTAAACGCGTTCTTCTCGAAAGCAGGTTTTGAAAGTCCGTGTCCATCGTCATTCAAAAACTACTGCACCAATTTTTTTCAAATTTTGCACACACTTTCTACATATAAAAAACCAGACCCCAACGTTTTTCCTTTCGTTGATTGTTACTTTGGGGAGGTTTAACAGCTACCACCAAAAACAACCACCAAAAATTTAAAAAATTAAAAAAAATACCGCAAATCATGGTTTTCAAAAAGCGTAAATACCGAAATTCGCAAATTGATGATTTTTTCATCGTTTAGACTCTAACCCCTTAAGCCGCGTCATAAGTGCTATGAACAATTGCGTGGGTATGGATCCCACTGGAACTAAGAATGCTCACAGGTCGGGACTCGATCATACGACAACTGGGTTGATAGACCTGCACCTTGAACTATCAACCCGGCTTATATTGAATCAATTTTCCTGCCAATTGATATCGCTTCGTCAGTGATTTGAAAAATTTTCAAATTTACAGATTTGTTTACTTGATATTTTCATTACAAGCAACATTTCAATCTGAGTTAATCATACTCAAATTTTAATACAGACGCGTTAAATCAAATGTTTCAGCACATAAAAAAAATAATCCAGATGGCATAACACATGTGTAAAATCAAATATAAAATAAAAATATAAAACATTGCCACAAAATATACACTAAATTATCTCGAAAATGGCTAAACCGATTTTAAGAAAATTAAGATCGAAATGAGGAAGTCTTACGGTCTCATAGATTGCTGTTGAATTTCATCCGGATCCAACTTCCGGTTTCAAATTTACAGTGTCAAGTGTGTTTAAAATCACATATCGTAATTTAGAGCGACGATGTAAAATACGCCAAAAATCTTCTAAATTTAACTGAAAACTGTTCCAAATTTTAGCTTTCTTTAGTTGCTGACCAAACGAATCGGCTTCGGGTATATCGGTTCCTAATTTAATATTTGACATTACTCAATGATGCAAACATTATCATGTATCATGTATCATGTTATATAATGTATTGAATGGCGAACATGGTAACTTGTGCGTCTTTAGTGCTGAGTCAAATTGTGATAAATTTTGTGTGAAATAGGTGGCTTTTTGTGAAATTTTTTTCAACTAAGCAAGTGACTAGTTGTGCTTTAAACAGATAAGTAGAAAGTGTTTTGTAAATACTTCTATTTTGTGCTGTAAATTGTGTCAATAATCGCCGTGCGGCGATCGCTCAAACAAAGCGGCGTCGTACCGTGGTATATTGAATGCATTGTCTATTGTTTTTGCATGGTTCACTTTGCTTTGATTTCTCCCCCAGCTGTGTGTCGGGCCGGTTTGGTTTATGCATGAATGATGGGTGAATGTGTGAAGTGTAATGAAAAAATAACCATATCGGATATTAGAATTGCATGTTCAGTTTGCGAGAATGGCTATCACCAGCGCTGTACTGGGCTTACGAGAGCCATGGCCGGTTGGGTTTCAGATACACCGGCGCTTTTGTTTAAATGTGCTGATTGCTTGGAAGGTGCCGCGATGGCTGATGTGATGCCAAAGGATGAGGTTCTTTCGCTCATTAGTGATGTGAAGAAGGAGATGGAAAAATTCAAATCCATCACTGATTCGTTTGCTGGTGTGCGGGAGAGCATCGAGGCACACATTAATATCGCGATAGAAAAGGGAATCGATAGACTGATCAGATCTTCCAATGATGCTCTGGAGAGCAAAATGGCCTGCTTTGAAAACAGTGTGGCCAGAAAGTTGGACGATTTGAAAAGTTTGTTGATTTTGAATAATCAGCAAAATAATAATGATTTGGTTGTAATGAATAGAAAGAAAATTGTTGCAAATAGGAAGACTCATTCGGAGTCGGATGGAAATCCCAGACGAAAGAGAAAAGTTATTTCAAATACTGATGATGAACCGCTTGATAATAATATTGTTAATGAAGGTAACGACGAAGTATTTGATAGAAACAACAAAAAGTCATACGCGGACGTTCTATCTGGGAAATTTTCTAGAAAAAGAACGAAAAGCAATAGAAATCGTAAGACTCGCTCGGTTATTATGATCAAACCTGTCAAGTCTTCGCAAACGAGCGATGACACGAGAAAGGTTTTGAAGGGTAAGTTAGATCCAAGAACACATAAAATTAGTAATTTTAAAAATGGTAAAGATGGCTCGATTATTGTTGAGTGCGCAGCAGGAGAGGACATTCAATCAGTGAAAGAAAACATTGACAGTAATTTAGGAACTGAATACAATGCTGTTATACCCAAGCCCGGGAAACCAAAACTGAAAATAGTGGGGATGAGTGATCGATATTCCTCTGATGTATTTATTGACCTATTGAAAAGTCAAAATCAGGAAATTTCGATTGAAGATGTAAAAGTTGTTGCTGACTTTGAGAATCCACGCTTCAAATATAACAAATATAGTGTTATAATTGAGGTTAATAAGAATACTTATTCCAGCTTGATGGCAGCCGGCAAGGTTTGCGTCGGCTGGGATAGGTGTTCGGTTTTCGAGTCGTTTAACGTATTGCGCTGTTTCAGGTGTGGTGAGTTTGGTCACAAGAGCACCGAATGTTTGAACAGTGAAAATTGTTCCAAATGTAATTCCGCACATAGAACATCT